>NW_026596069.1:2845330-2884936 GCF_907164565.1 Psammomys obesus
TTCGTATGTTCATATTTCCTTAACATTTTCCCATATTGTATCTGTATTATCTGATAAGTTTCTAGGTGACAAGAACCATGCCAACTTAATTGTATTTTGAAGCCTCGAAGCAAGCACTAAGTATATTATAAGCATTTTTAGTTGGATTAGATAAAACTAATTGAATGTGTTTCTTTCCGTTGAAGGTGACTGGGAATTTCCACCCATTCCTGGAAGTCATTAAATCGAGATTAGTGATTATCCTCGCAGAAGGGCAGTGC
This sequence comes from Psammomys obesus, assembly GCF_907164565.1. Taxonomy (NCBI): domain Eukaryota; kingdom Metazoa; phylum Chordata; class Mammalia; order Rodentia; family Muridae; genus Psammomys; species Psammomys obesus. The sequence continues at coordinate 2,845,591 of NW_026596069.1, forward strand.
TGCATGGCAGGCTTCATGTTAGACAAGGTCGGAAATTCAGTTGCTTGTCTAGCCTGCTATGTTCAAATCATTCGGTAAACACCATTGAGCTTTTCTGAGTTGTTAGAAAAGCTGGATGTTGAGCTCAAGCCCTGTGATTTGGGAAAGAGGGCGTGCTCACTCGCACAGCTCCCCGTGGCAGAGATCCCACAACGGGCTGAAACTGCTCAGAACTGCTGAGGCTGCTAACGAGGCTTCACGTTTATGATAATTTTCTATTTTTACAATTTAAATTGGTGATTACACATTCTATCTAGCAATGTTGTCATCATGCTTTTTAATGCTACATTTTGAAACATTTCCCTTTTGAAGTATAACAGGGCAAAATGTTTTTAGTTTGTATGATAAAGCATCATCAAATTTACTAATTATTTATATTTTTCCTTGGTCTCTCTGGAGCTCTGGAAAGGAACATTTCAATGTGTATATTGCTAATGAGTGTGCACCTAAAGATTTGTGTTTTCTTTGTGTCACTAACAGTATTAACGAATGTGCAGAGAAACAGTGGATTCCTAGCTTCGTGGTATTTTTTTTCTCCAAGCTTCTCTCACGTAATGGCTAAGACACATTTTCCTCTTTATTAAAAATATAGCTGTGAGAGAGGCGGTAACACAGCCAAACACTCCATCTATCACTGAAGACACATCATGAAGATAAAGCTGTGCTTATTTCCAGAGGGCAAGGACTGTATGCTTGAATTTCATGTTATAAAATAATTCCACGGACACAGTACAAACGCCTTTGCTCTGCCAGTTGCTTTAATTTATAAACTGTGATTACCACGAAGCCCAGCAAGGCAGTTTCCTATCTCCGTGCCTCACATTTCTCAGATGCCTGGTTACCTTTAACTGTTTCTATCTCAGAAGGAAGCCGCAATACAACAGCCACATCAGTGTGCTTGATACAGGCTGGTGGAGATCACCATGCTGCCAGCAGCTCGTTCTGCCCACTTGCCCATTTCTGAGGGCCTGGGGCACAATGTCCAACTTCCTTCCCCTGGACCTTTGGGACAGTGGGTCCTGGAAGCAGAGTGGGTTTGGGGCTTTCACTGTTTTTCATGTTGACAACATGAAAAACATCCTAGTGTTTTTAGCAGGACTCTTCATCCCAGCCTGCTCTGTGCACAGTGCTCTGGCCTAGAGCCCCCTGCTCCGGTTTTTGGGCTCTATTAGGAGAGGTGTCATTCCCTACGGTACAGTAGGAACCTGAGGTTCTCTGGTGTCACTCCTGAGCCTGGCTTCACGAGTGACTGCTCACTGCATTTCCTGAAAGTTTCCAGTATTCTGAGGATCACAACAGTTCGCGGCACACTGCCCATTGGCCTTCTTTGTTTGTTTGTTTTCCCATTGTCTCATGAGCTCTCTGTGGCCGTGTACTTGCTTAGGGAAATGTGAGTTTCTTAGCTGCACTAAAGTTAAAGCATTCGTCATCTATACTTTTATAGAATTATTAGTGGGAGTAGGGGTTGCCTGACTCTTTTGCCTGCTTTTGGGACCCTTTCCCTCCTACTGGGTTACCTCATTCAATCTTGATACCGGTTTGTGCCTGGTCTCATTGTGTCTTGCTGTGCCATGTTTGGTTGATGTCCCTGGGAGGCCTGCTTTTTTTCGGGGGCAAGGGGGAGGACTGGAGGAGAGAGGAAGTGTGTGTGGGAGAACTGGGATGAGTGGAGGGAGGGGAAGCTGTAGTCAGGATGTATGAGAGAATAATAAACACTTAGAAAGAGATCAAAATGTTTTTTATCTTTTAGCCATTCATCACCTGATTTTTAAGTCTCTTGACGTCAATTACTATTTTCACAGTTGTATACTGGTGTGTGTGAGTCCTTTTTTAGTTACTAAAAATTAGTACTACAGTAATACAGGTCACTTTTTTTTTTTTCCTGTCAAGGAGGTCCAATAAATGAAGTCACCCTATGTGTAAATTCTTTCACGTTAGATGTATGTGTTCAGATGTATCCACATGAAAGTGACACTGATTGAAACGTCTGTATTAAGCAGGATGTCTTCCAGGCAAACCAAACCACAAAAAAGTAAATGTTACTGTTTATTAGCTGTGTTTGACTCTCGTAACTTTGAGAAAAATTGACTTTCAAAAATGGAAAGTGGTCTTAAGCACGTTCCCAGACAACATAACCACTTGCTTTTAAAGTGGTTGAAAGGCTTTATATAGAAATTCTCTGTTTTTTTTTATTGTTTTTAAGGTGAAATGTTTATTGCTATTCGCATACTAACTTGGGCACTGGAGAAATACTGATTTTAAGAAGTAACTAACAAAGAACTCCTATGCTTTTCCTTTCTCGTATCTTGAGATGTAGCCCATCCCCTACGGGAGAGTGCCTTTAGAAAGGCAATTACAAAAATAATAGAACACAAAACAACTCATACTTGGGCCTGAGATGTAATATTTACTCTGATTCATAAAGCCAAAAGGACCATATTTATTCTTTATGTCTTCCCCCTCCTTCCCCACTTTTACCCTCTCTTTCCTGTCTTTAGTCTGTTTTGTCAAGAAGCAAACATTTCTATATGTTTGGTCAAAGGCCAGAGGTTAATGACAAGTAGACTGAATCACCTCTTTGATGACTAACAATGGGATTCCTACCCAGCATGCCCCTGGCCTGCTATATTCACATTTTGCCAAGATAAACAACTGGGAAGCCCAGTTCACGTTTGGAAGACAAATTGAGAAAAGTTTACTCATTTGTAGGGTTGATAGTTTTTTGACAGGACGGCAGAAAACTGCTTTATTGAATCCAGATTCATGTAGTCATTCAAGCAAGACTCGTGGGAAAAAGTGACTTGGCTTTGGTAGCATGTCTGGGCAGCAGCAAGGCAGGGAGCTCCTGTGAGGGTCACAGGTGAAGTGGCACTTTCTAGGGAAAGTTCCTTGGATACATAAAGAAGCCATTTCAACAGCCATCAATTGTTTCTAGACACAGTTGGCTGGAGAAGCAAAAATTGAACCCTGATTTGGGTTCATCACGTGACCACGATTCCTTTCTTTTCTTTTTCTTTTTTAATGTTTCTGCTTTTCTTTTTTTAATTTTTTCTTTTTATTGATTACAGTTTATTTACTTTGTATCCCAGCTATACTCCCCTCCCTCATCCCCTCCCAATTCCACCTTCCCTCCTTCATCTCCTCCCAAGCCCCTCCTCAAGTCCACTCATAGGGGAGGTCCTCCTCCCCTTCCATCTGACCCTAGCCTATCAGGTCTCATCAGGACTGGCTGCATTGTCCTCCACTGTGGCTTAGCAAGGCTGCTCTCCCATGACATGGAGTTGAACAGAGTCAGCCACTGAGTTCATATCAGACACAGTCCTTGTTCCCTTTACTAGGGAACCCACTTGGAGACTGAGCTGCCATGGGCTTCAATCCATGCCCAGGTTCTAGGTTACCTCCATGAATGGTCCTTGGTTGGAGTATCAGTATCAGAAAAGACCCCTGGGTCCAGATTTTTTGGTTCTGTTGGTCTCCTTGTGGAGCTCCAGTTACCTCCAAGTCTTTCTATCTCCCCCTTTTTTCAAAAGTTTCCGTGCACTCTGCCTAAAGTTTGGCTATGAGTCTCAGCCTTTGCTTTTATACCTTGCTGAGTAGAGTCTTTCAGAGGTCCTCTGTGGTAGGCTCCTGTCCTGCTCCCTGTTTTCTCCTTCTTCCTATGTCGGTACTTTTGCCTTTCTGAGTGGGATTGATCATCTTACCTACCCAGGGTCCTCCTTCTTGCTTAGTTTCTTTAGGTGTACAGATTTTAGTATGTTTATCTTATCTTATAGGTCTAGTACCCACTTATAAGTGAGTATATACCATGTGTGTCTTTCTGCTTCTGGGATACCCACTCAGGATGATCTTTTCTAGATCCCACCATTTGCCTGCAAATTTCATGATTTTCTTGTTTTTAATTGCTGAGCAGTATTCTATTGTGTAAATGTGCCACAATTTCTGTATCCATTCCTTCACTGAGGGACATCTGGGTTGTTTTCAGGTTCTGGCTATTATGAACAAAGCTGCTAATAACATGGTTGAGCAAATGTCCTTGTTGTATACTTGAGCATATTTTGGATATATGCCTAGGAGTGGTATAGCTGTATATTGAGGAAGCACTATTCCTAATTTTCTGAGAAAGCACCAGATTGATTTCCAAAGTGGTTGTACAAGTTTACACTCCCACCAGCAATGGAGGAGGGTTCCCCTTTCTCCACATCTTCTTCAGCATGTGTTGTCACTTGAGTTTTTTGATCTTAGCCATTCTGATAGGTGTAAGGTGAAATCTCAGGGTAGTTTTGATTTCCATTTTCCTGATGACTAAGGATGTTGAGCATTTCTTTAAGTGTTTCTCTGCCATTCTATATTCCTCCATAGAGAATTCCCCATTTAGCTCTGTACCCCATTTTTAAATTGTATTACTTTGTTTCTGTTTAACTTCTTGAGTTCTTTATAAATTTCTGGATATTAGTCCTCTGTCAGATATAGGGTTGGTGAAGATCCTTTCCCAGTCTGTAGGCAGTCATTTTGTTCTGAGGAAAGTGTCCTTTGCTTTACAGAAGCTTTTCAGTTTCATAAGTTCCCATGTACTGATTGTTGGTGTTCTGTTCAGGAAGTTGTCTCCTGTGCCAATGAGTTCAAGGCTCTTTCCCACTTTTTCTTCTAACAGATTTAGTGTGTCTGGTTTTATATTTAGGCCTTTGATCCACTTGGACTTTAGTTTTGTGCAGGGTGATAAATATGGATTTATTTTCATTTTTTCTACATGTAAACATCCAGTTAGACCAGCACCATTTGTTGAAGATGCTATCTTTTTTCCATTGTATGTTTTTGGTTTCTTTGTCAAAAATCAAGTATCCGTAGGTGTGTGGGTTTATTTCTGGGTCTTCTATTCTATTCCTTTGATCTACTATTCTGTTTCTATGCCAGTATCATGCAGTCTTTTTATTATTATTTCTCTGTAGTACAGCTTGAGATCAGGGATGGACATACCTGCAGAAGGTCTGTTGTTGTACAGGATTGTTTCTATCAATTCTGGGATTTTTTGTTTTCCCATATGAAATTGAGAATTATTCTTTCAAGGTCTGTAAAGCATTGTGTTGGTAATTTGATGGGAATTGTAAGGAATCTGTAGACTGCTTTTAGTAAGATGGCCATTTTTACCATGTTAAACCTGCCATGCCACAAGAATGGGAGATCTTTCCATCTTCTGATATCTTCTTCAATTTCTTTCTTCAGAGCTTTGAGGTTTTTTTCAAGCAGGTCTTTCACTTGCTTGGTTAGAGTCCAACCAAGGTACTTTATGCTATTTGTGGCTATTGTAAAGGGTGTAGTTGCTCTAATTTCTTCCTCAGTCCTTTTGTCTTTTGTATACAGGAAGGCTTCTGATTTTTTTTTTTTTTAGTTAATTTTGTATCCAGCCACTTTGCTGAAGGTGTTTATCAGCTGAAGGAATTCTCTGGTTGAATTTTTGGGGTCACTCATGCATACTATGATATCATCTGGAAATAGTGATACTTTGACTTCTTTGTTTCCAATTTGTATCTCCTTGATGTCCTTTAGCTGTCTCATTGCTCTAGCTAGGAGTGACCACAATTTCTAATAGCCACAACTGCAAACTCAACAGGAAACCCTCTTGCATCCTTCATTGAAGGCCTGGGAGAGAAGAGTAACTGCGAGAAGAGAAGCTTGCAACAGGGAAGAAGGAAAAAGAATCAGAATTTCAGGCCCAGAACGAATGCCAGCAGACAGAAGGCAGGAAATGAGAAAGGGTAAAGGGTGTCTGAATGGACATGACTTCCAGCTGCAATGTCACCAGGAGAGAAAGGCCAGCTGAGTTCTTCTGAAGTCCTAAAGACCCACACTTCCCCGGAGTGATAGGAGCCTCAGACTCTGACTCATTCTCACGTAATCCTGGCAAGACTAAGGTAAATCCCAGAGTGATGATTTATTGACCAGGGAAGATAAAGTGCTGTGTGGGCTGGGAGCACACCATGAGAGCATGACTAACACACCTCCCTGTACACTAATGTCCACGAGATGCTTCATCGTGGTTAGAGAGTCTGAACCAAGTGTATAGGGCTCAGGGGCAAAGTCTGTACTGTCAGCCTGCTCTTCCCCAGGGTTAAACAACCTCACATCAGAAGTGTTCGGTGATCCTGGACACTGACAGACAGGACTTTAAGTGAGCAGCTGAATGTGCAATGACACATCCTCCTTTGGAGAGGAGTAAGTGTGCCAGATGGGGTCAGGACAGTCACAGTCTGATGACAGAGGCTTCCAAGATCCAGCTCTGTAATAGGGAGATTTGGCTTGGAAAAAGTGTAAGAAACTTGCTTTTCCAATTTACGCAGATTTTGGGAATTGTTCAAAACTTGTCTTTAAATCCACTTCTCTTTGATGAAAACAAAGCTTTACCCTGTAGCTGTGTTTGCCTATTGTTACATCATTTTCCTCACTCAAGTAAGCTTGGGAAATTACTTGTGAGCCATGGAACAGAAGTTCCCACGTGCATAATTCACACAATTCTATTGCTATGTAGCCCTCAGGACTGCCCATTGGCTTTGCACTGTAGTAGGAAGAGATGCTCAGAGCACTTTAGGTTTTGTTGCTCCTCCTGAACTCTTTGCTCCTTCATCCAGATAGAGCATTGTTGGGGAGACCTCCGCAATTGATTAAAGGTGTTATTCCTTCAGCTCCCTGTAGGCACACAATAGATTTAGAAAACTTTTAACATTTCATTTTAAAATGGAATCGTTCATGCTTTCATTCCGAGGAGACGACTAGACTGATCTCCAAGACCTCCAGGAAATGCTTCGCTCAGAGCTGGTATGCAGAAACTGGTGGAATTTAAGTTTTACATTCCCCACTGCAGAAGTAGTCCTGTTCATGCTGGAGGTGTTTGTGTCAAAGGTTCCATGGGCATGTAACTTTACCGAGTACTGGCTATGCAGTAGGCATGCTTATATCTGTGTTTATAAATGATCTGAAAGTGCCAAGTATCCAGACATGTAGGCACAATAAATAACTTTCTAGGCACACAAAGCTTACATGGAAAGCATTGGCTAAGTCACACATGTTAAATAAACAAAGTCTACCTCTCTTATAGGGGAAGAATTACCTTTAATTAAGAAATGGATTATTATACTCTAACCAAAAAATTCAATAAAACCAAGAAATAGATCTGTAGGCTTAATATAAAAAATTAATCAGAAGCCTGATTAATATCTGATTCCCATGTGCCAGCCCACGTCTTTCATTTGAGCCACTGAAAAGCCTCAAAGCGAACGCTGATCCAGGTGATCCCAGATTGTGTGTTCATCATGGTAACAGTCTTAGGAAGTTTTTATAGTAGTAGAACAAAGAAAGTCATAAACATGGCACTTTTCAAATGCATCAATGGAAGCATGAAGGGGGTGAATTACACCAAAACAGGAAATGTGTTACAAGCCTCAGATGCTGTCAGATGACCTTCTTAGCCTTGGGGTCGGTGGAAGCTAAGAGTCTGTACATTTCAAAGGATTTACCCAATAGTCACAAAGATGGTAAGCTACCAGCAAAAATAGGAAATAAATAGCTATTTAGGGGCTGATTTGTCTCTGGACCTGTAACATTCTGACTCTCCATGTTAATTGAATTTGTGACCATTCACTTAGACTCGTGGTACATTTAACATAGATACCACTTTCCCGTAGGAACTGCAGGCAGCACCTCAACAGGAGAGCATCGTCACATGCGTTGGTGAGCTCAAGTCCCACGTCTCTGTCTCTCTACAGAGATTCAAAGTAACTGTAAGAATGGACTGTGATAAAAACAAGATGGTTCAAGAAAGAAAAACCGTCAGTGAATGGTAAAGGGGTTCCCCTAAATAAACAGATACAACAGAAAAAACATGGAGAAAACCACTGAAACCATCCTAGCTAGGAATGCCAACTTGTGCTAATATCAAGACCAACCTTTATGCATATACTGGAAAACTGGGGGACACCATCACCATGAACACAATTTACCTCGGCTAAGAATCTGAGAGATACAGGAAGAGTTGGAAAGAGGTTCCCGTCTCCAAAAGACAGACTTAAAACACGTATCTTTCTGAGAAGGCTTCCATAGCATACGGCTTTATGTACCCAATGCCTCATATTTTAATTTTAACTACTTCAAGATTACAGAGAAACACTGTTTGTTTCTGACCTTCTGGAAGGCTGTTTCAGCCTCAGTGTTGAGTGACACTAATAGATATAAGGATTAACAAAAGAGATGTGTTTGGTGAGTCATCAGCACAAGGGCTAAAACAGGCCGCATCTCAAGGCAGACAAAGCCAACCCCAGCACCCTCCCTTGGTGTTTTAAAGCTATGACTGAAAGTCAAAGGGAGCAATCCATTTGCCTAGAAACCTCAGTGTGTTTGACTTTCATCAACTGAGAGATTCTGAGGGCGTTTCTGGAAAGCTGGTGAGGTCTTCAGGGAGGAGTTCAGAACCACAGACAAAAGCCCTGTTGAAGGGAATTGCCAGAGTGTCTTATTTAAATGCATGGCTGCTTCAGGATGGGTGCTTACATTTGGAATGTAAGATGCCAACATGAAGCAATCAGCTGCTCCTCACTCGTGTCTTGGCAGGTCTGTCTGACTTCTCACACTCAAAGAGCCAGGCAATTTCAATTTTGCTCATATCTTATTAATGATATTAAGAAAGCATTGTATCAAAGAAGATACTGAGACTCATAAACAAACTTTGGGCAGAGTGCAGGGAATCTTAAGAGAGAAGGGGGAGATAGTAAGACCTGGAGAAGACAGGAGCTCTACAAGATGAGCAACAGAACCAAAATATCTGGACACAGGGTTTTTTTCTGAGACTGATACACCAACCAAAGACCATTCATGGATGTAACCTAGAACCCCTACTCAGATGTAGCCCATAGCAGCTCAGTCTCCAAGTGGGTTCCCTAGTAATGGGAACAGGGACTGTCTCTGACATGAACTCAGTGGCTGGCTCTTTGACCGCCTCCCCTGGATGGGGGAGCAGCCTTTCCAGGCCACAGAGGAGGACAATGCAGCCAGTTCTGATGTGACCTGATAAGCTAAGATTAGATGGAAGGAGAGGAGGGCCTCCCCTATCTGTGGACTTGGAGAGGGGCATAGGAGGAGATGAGGGAGGGAGGGTGAGATTGGGAGGGGAGGACGGAGGGGACTACAGCTGGGATACAAAGTGAATAAACTGTAATTAATATAAAAAACAAAAATTTAATTAAAAAAGAAAATGACAAATATGCAAACAGAAAGTTAGATACTCAACAAACAACCCCAAATCAGTACTAATGAAACTAACTTCTATGTAAATACCAGAAAGTTCAAAATATTAGGATATCAACAGCATAGACTTGAGATCTCATATTACTATAACAGCACAGTTTTATGTTACCCAATCTTAAATAACCCTTGATTACCGTTCATTTTCTCACCGGAAATGCTTCTCCAATTTGTTGGCAAATCTATTATGTTTGACTGTATCTATGGTTAGTGTAAGGCAGAAAGGGCCAAATACAAGGGCCAATGTTCTTCCTTCAAATCACCACTAGTGATTTTTTAGTCAGGAACACAGAAAACTCCTTATTCTAGTCTGCGCTCATGGTTGATATTTAATGCAAGAGCACAGACTCTGATGAGCGCCTCCATTCCTCAAAGAGCACTGCTTTTCCTCTGTATTCACGATTGCTCCCTGAAAACAAGTCAGAAACTAACAAAACCCCTAAATAAAATATCCAAACAAGTAGCTTAGCCAAATTACAAACCACTGTTTGTATCTGTTTCTGTTGCATTGTTGAAGCCACTGAAAAGTGTCCATATGCTCTGGGGCCTTCAAGGGTGTTTGGGAGTGGGTCTGGAAACCTGAGTTAGATTCCTTAGGAGCAGAGAGAGCTTTCTTCTTTAGGTTGTCCCTCTGACTTCCACATAAGCACTGATACGCATGTTCCCAATGATGATGATGATGACGATGATGAATTTAAAATTTATTTGTTGAAATTCTAAGCCCCTACTATCCCAGTGGTGCTGTATTTGGGAATCAGAGTCTTTACTTAAGCAGTTAAGTTTATTTTCAGGTGAATCTCAATCCAGCATGACTAGTTCCCCTACAGGAAGAAATATGAAGCCTAGATGTGCTGGCTCATGCTTGTACTCAGCATTTGGGAAGCAGACAGGTAGATTTGTAGTTCAAGGCCAGTATGTGCTACAGAGTAAGACTCTGTCTAAAAAAAAAAAAAATAAGCATTTAAAAACTCTTTTGACAGATAAGGTAAAGACACCTGGAACAGATTTCTCCCCTCAGCCCTCAGAAGAAACAAACCCCAGTGACAATTTGATCTTGGACTTTAGTCTTTAGAACTAAGAAGAACAAGTCTGGCTGTCTTTTGACACTTTGCAACAGCAGCCCCAATAAATGAATACAGCATTTATTCTTTACACTTTCCTGCCGGAAGAAGCTTCTATCTCTGTGATTTAATTGTATAATTTCTTTGTTCAGTAAATGAATGATTACAATACGATTAATTTCTGTCCCCAAACTAAACACGATATTACACTCCTAAACTTCACTGAAAACATTTTAAAATTAGGCTACCAGGATAAAATTTCTTCTCCCTGTATGTGGTCCTGCCTGTGTTCTGAGCCAGAGTTTTACCTACATTGGTTATACATGGTAGGGTCTTTCACCATCATGTGTATTGGTTTTCCTTTTCATTTTAATGTATTTTAATTAATTCACAATTTTAAGGACTTAACTATAGTCACTGGTCAATTTGAAAATGGTTTGAAATTAATTGGATAAATAATGATGGGAATTTTTAATATTTATATAGCTTTGAAGTGGAAGTTTTTGGTTTCATTGAAGACTCAGTTGAATCATGTGATGTTTTGCTGGAGGCTGGCTTCTGAGAGGGCACATAATGTTTTGCTGAGAGCTCTCTCATGCGAGGGACATGACTTTGGCCAACTGAGAGCATCCTTAGGTAAACTCTGAGGAGAGGAGATATATAGAAGCCCACAGACAGTGAGACATTGCTTTTTTAATTTTTTTTATTTTTTAAATTTTTATTAATTACAGTCCATTCATTCTGTATCCCAGCTGCATCCCCCTCCCTTCCTTATCCCCCCCAATCCCACCTTTCCTCCCTCCTCCTCTCCCATGCCCCTCCTCAAGTCCAAAGAAAGGGGAAGTCCTCCTCCCCTTCCATCTGAGTCCATCAGGTCTCATCAGGGCTGGCGTCTCCATCCTCCTCTGTGGACTGGCTAGGCTGCTCCTCCGTCAGGTGGAGGTGATCAAAGAGCCAGCCCAGCAGGGTATCAGGGCATGTGCTGATATTCATAGTCAAACTATGGGCAGAGTGCAGGGAATCTTATGAAAGAAGGGGGAGATAGAAAGACCTGGAGAGGATAGGAGCTCCATAAGGGGAACAACAGAACCAAAAAAAATCTGGGCACAGGGGTCTTTTCTGAGACTGACACTCCAAACAAGGACAGTGCATGGAGATAACTTAGAACTGCTGCACAGACATAGCTCAAGGCAGCTCAGTGCCCAAGAGGGTTCCCTAGTAAGGGGAACAGGGATTGTCTCTGAGACGTTGCCTTTTGGATCAACATCGCTGAGCTGGTCTTCGTGCTTCGACACGACTTCACAGAGAGAAATGTTCCAGGGAACTTTGCAGAACAACCCATTACAGTCTTTCAGCTTTTGCTGACTTGTCCTGATCTTCTGAATCATGTGGATTCGTTTTGCTGCTTGGTGTGGGTCTTTGGACGGGACTGGTGGTATCTGGACAATGAAGAGTGGACTCACCCCGAAAAACTACTTCTAAAAAGGTCTACACCCCTTCTACCTAACAACCTTCTTTCTCCCCTAGCTCTGGTCAGTGGGTGAAGGGAGGGAGAAGTGTTTAGGAACCCTGAATGAAGTAGGTTTGGTGACAAATCTAAGCCTACATAGCTCTATTATGGTCTTTTGTTATAATAGAAGTGATTTAACTTGCTTTAAGTTTTTCTTCACAGTTTTAAACTTTGTTATTTTGGCCATCTTAGCAGCTTACTCTTTACCGTAAGTGTTGTTCAGTCTTCTCTGTTCCTGCTTTTATCCATGTAGAGGGCATCTCTTGTGAACTAAGACCAAGTTGAATGATTGTATAAGAGACAAGGTTTTGTTACAGTTCAGTTATCTCAAAATGTAGACTGGTGGTTAAAAAAAGAGAATGAAAAAAAGCATAAGTATTTTATATATCCAGTACTCTTAGATGAGAGTTCCCCCAAAATGGAATATGAACACAGGAAATGGAGTAAATGAGATGATAAGAGGAAAGTTCCCATGGGCTAAAAGCTTTATTTAGTCTTTAGATTAAAAAGGACCTTTTTTATCTAGCCATATCCTATTAGAATTTCAGTCATGAAGGATTAAAGAAAATTGTAAAACATTCCAGAGGGGAAAAGCCATTCAGTAAGCGAAGATTTAGGAGAGGAAATAGTAGGATCCCAGTTGGACTTAGACACATAGTTATCACAGAACAAAGGAGAAGCTTGAAGAAGCACTTTCCACTCATGATGATGGAGGACTCTGTACCTCTACCTGTCACTTAAATCATTCTCTGATTTAAGTCTCGAGAGATCCTCGATACCCAGTTGGCTTTTGAAGAATGAAGAACCACGGGCTCTGTTCCCGGCATCACGTGTGTATTAGGCCCAGGCTGTGGCCTGCAGTGAGTACTAGGAAGACTGTTCAGTTTGGGAATCAGACCTTGGCTTGGTTTGTAGACAGTGATGACTCAGCTCCATTAGCTGTTTGTCCATGTGGGGCCACACACACTCCATGGAGCTGAGCCCCAGCCTCAGACTCATTCCTCCTCCTCACTGTAGACCACAGGGCTGACTCACAGCAGGCTCTCGGAGGCACAGTGAGCCTTGAGAGGCCAGAACTCTGGCTGTAATTACCACATTCGTGATTGTGCTTGGTTTTAGACTAAACATGTCTTAAGTGACAGACTATCCAGGGATGTGAAATATTTTTTTTTAAAATAAATATGATGTCTTTAGTACTGTTACCTTTTACCTTTCATTTATGACTCATTGTTCAATGGCATACATCCTGCAGACAGGGTGAAGAGCATGGCTGTGTTGTGCACGTTCACTGCTCCTCTGCCTTTTCCTAGATCTGATTGGCGAAGTTTCTCTAATAATATTTACTGAACTGCTTCATTTACAGAGATACCCCCTCGGTTGCCCTTTAACTCTACGGATTCTGTCACTAAGACAACGTCCAACCCTGCCCGCACCATCAGAACTCAACTGTGATGGAGGAGCAGCCTCTGGAGTACAGCGGCTGATACAGCTTTGACAAGGAGGGTCAGTTACATACATGAAGTCGGACATCCGGCTCTTGCTGGATCCATTGTCTCAGCATGTTTGTGTTGGGACGACAGGCTCTCCAATCTCCTGCCATACTTAGGAAGGTAGGCTCTGCTAAGATCACCAAGAAAAGGAATGCCATCCCTGCCGCTGACAGCTTCGGTAGGCTAGACAGAACTACTTGTAACTTTTTTTTTTTTTTTTTTTTTTTTTTTTTGCTTTTTAGTTTCTTTGGTTTATTATAAAAGAAAATGTGTGTGGGTGAGTGTAAATCCCACACATTAATCAGAGGGTAAGTGATTAGATAAGCATTAGGTTTTGTTTCTGGTTTTGAACCAGTATCAGGCTTTTGACGCCTTTCTCGGTTTTTTCTTGTTGACTTTGTCCTCTCTCTTGCTGCACTGTCACTCAAAATGGGTCCATCCAAAACTTTGTGTGTCTCTGCTACGGCTTTTCCACCCACTGAGTTTTCACTCCAGTGTGATCCTTTGTGCCCTTCCTGTGACCTCTTCTTAAAATTTCTTCATATTATTTTGAATCCTAATGGTAAAGGACAAAACAAAGAAATGAAACCATTAAAAAAATATTATCTTATTAGCTGCCATCAGCTGCATGGCCCTTCTGAGCTCTTACCCCCAGCTGGTAAAGCTTCCCTCTGATGGTAGTCAGTCACTGTCTTTATTATACCTAATGGCTTAATGTTCTTCATGTTTCATCTTCTAATCAGAAAAGAGGGAAATAATCAAGTTGGCTCTGAGGAAATCTCTGTGTGTCAACTAACTAACTATGGGTTGGAATTTCTGAAAAATTGCAATCCTCCCAGGTGCAGTAAGTCAGAAAACAATTTTTATCCTAGTGTCTGTTGCTTCCTGTAAATGGATTTAAATCTGATTAAAGGACCATCAAAAGATGCATTTTAGATGCTGGCTATAATTTTAGTAGTTCATAAAGATCATAAAATGTATGATTTTTCTTTCAAAATTAAGAAGTTTTGCCCTGGCTAGAAAAAAAAAATAAACCAAATAAAAACTTAACTTTTATGAGAAGTAAATAGGTCCTGGCAATCAGCTCTCAATGACTTGTGTTCAGGAGAGAAGAGACTTCAATAATTCTATCTTAAACTTTGCATATTTGTGACATTTATTTAAAACAGGTTAGGGCAGAGTAATGTATGCTCCCAGCCTTTAAGCCAGAGATACATTGGCGCCATGGCATGCTGTGAGAACAGCAGGCTGATTGGATTAGGGGGAAAGGTGACATTTAGTTGGCCTTGGTTTAGAGTATGCTTTTCATAAGTTGAAACATGACAAGGGAGGTCTAGACTTTTCTGATAAATCTCTATACATTCATTATCATGGAATAAGTTTCTCATTATATATTGTTCTAAGATTTCTGACACATGTTATTGCGGTTAAATGAAAGCTAGTATAAAACGTTTGGCCACATCTTAGAGGTAATAAAACAGCCAGTCTGACCTCACTCTAGGGAGTGCTGTCATTTGAGGCACTGTGTTCGGAAAGTGTCTCAGATGCACAGCATTGTTGAAGGGTAACTTACCTTCTGCGTCTGCATCAACTGTGAGAACCGTATCTAGATCTAATAGAAGGAGAGAAAGATAATATTTGGATGTTGTGCTGGCTAGTTTAATGTCAATCTGACAGAAGCTGAAGCTATCTGAAAGGAGGGAACCTCAGTTGAAAAAGTGCCTCAATAAGATTGGGCTGTGAACAAGCCGGAAGGGCATTTTCTTTTTGTTATTATTTTTTCTTTTTAAATTTTTTATTTATTACAATTTATTCACTTTGTGTCCCAGCTCTAGCCCCCTTCCTCATCCACTCCCAATCCTACCCTCCCTCCCTCCCTCATCTCCTCCCATGCCCCTCCCCCAGTCAACTGATAGGGGAGGTCCTCCTTCCCTACTATCTGACCCTAGCCTATCAGGTCTCAACAAGACTGTCTGCATTGTCTTCCTCTGTGACCTAGTAAGGCTGCCACCCCACACCCAGGGGGAGGTGATCAAAGAGCCAGCCACTGAGTTCATGTCAGAGACAGCCCCTGCTCCCCTTACTAGGAAACCCACTTGGATACTGAGCTGCCATGGGCTGCATCTGTGCAAGGGTTCTAGGTTATCTCCATGATCTTTGAATGGTCTCAGAAAAGACCCATGGGCCCACAGTTTTTGGTTCTGTTGCTCTCCTGGTAGAGCTCTTGTCCCCTCCAGGTCTTTATATCTCATCCTTCTTTCATAAGATTGCTTGCATTCTGCCCAATGTGCTATGAGTCTCAGCATCTGTTTCTGTACAGCTAAAGAAACTAAGCAAGAAAGAGGACCCTGGGTAAGATGCTCAGTCCTCATTGAGAAAGGCAAACGGGACATTGGAAGAGGGAGAAAAGAGGGAACAGGACAGGAGCTTACCTCTGAAAGAAGAACATTTTCTTAATTGGTGATTGATGGAGAAGGGCTCAGCCCATTGTGGGTGAGGCCATTACTGGGCTGGTGGTTCTAGGCTCTATAAGAAAACAGGCTTACACACCAGTAACCAGCATCCTGGAGTTCTTAAGGAGTGGGGACATTGGTGCAGGTGGAATAACAGGCACAGGAAATAAGCGCTTTTCGCCAAGAACTTGGAAAGACCACTAGCCACGTGAGGAATAGAAATCAGCTAGTGATGGACATAAACCTGGAGTTTCTGTTTATACAGGGAAGAGGGAGGGTCATGGTTTTCTTGAATGCACCCAAGCTTCTGCTTTCTTTCACAAGGAGAAGAAGCCAATTAAGTTTTCGGAGGAGAGAAAAGAACTGGATTCAGGAAGGCAGCTTAGGGTAGGTTTAGTGGGAGAAGGTGAACTTCCGGGTCAGGTGTTTGGAGAAGAGAGAGGGAGAAATGTGGAGGACAGCATGGAGTACAATCGGCAGCATGAGGACACCGACTGGATTCAGCCCTGTCCTTGGCCTTAGCTGATCAGAGGGTAACCGCTTACCCAAGGGACACTTTGGAATCCTTGACGTTATACACAAAGCTTCTTGCATCTTCTCTTTTTGCTTCGCTTTTCCGCTCCTTCCACGCAAACAGGGTACACTGGGCTGCACTTACAGTCTCCTCTTCATTCCCGTACTCCTGCCTACCCTGTGATTTTGCATCTTGTACTTACTGTGACTCATGTCCTCTTCCATTGTCATTTCTGAAGACCTGCAGAAACATGACCTCAGGGATGGACGTTTTCTTAAGCCAGTGTCTCTTGCCCGAACATTCCCCTATATTGTTATCTGGATGTGGCTGTTGTTCCTATCTCCAAGAAAAAAAAATATTTATCTTATTTTGTAAACCTAGCTTCATGAAACTGCACACCCACCAGAATGGGCACATTAAAAACTTGTGACAGCACCAAATGCTGGTGACTAGGGAGAGCCCTGGTCACCTGGGTATGATTGAGACTACTGTGTACATGTTGGCATAGTGGTAGTTTGTGCAGATATCACAGTGTTCAAGAGGTAGAGGCAGGAGGTGACTATATACCTGATTACTACAAGGGAATAAGCTACTCATACATACAATGCTTTCATAATAAGTGATTGATACATACAATACTTTAATACAATCTTTGTTAAGAAGGTAAGTAAAGCCAATATTTTATCACATCATTACACCCCATTTTTGAAAACACAAACTTTTAGAAGCGGGGGCACAGTGGTTAGCAGAAGCTAGGGGGGTAAGTAGATTATAAAGAGTTATAACAAGGGATGTATATTTTCCTTGTGTTGTTTGAACTGTCAGATATCTTGGCAGTGGTGGAGACATGAACCCACACTGGCCATAAAATAGTTTAGAACTAAACACCCCCCACCCCCAAATGAGAACCCTTAACAAGGCAGTCTTACTATAATGACAATACCCTGGTGGCGATACAATTTAGTTTTACAAAATATCACCAAAGTTAAGTGAGTGAGATCTCCCTGTCTTATGCTTTACAACTACGAAAATATTCACAATGACTTCAGTGAAACGTATTTTAGAAAATACATTTTAGAAAAAGAATCCACTCCCTATGACAATACAACTGGTCCAAATGGACATAAAGTATTATACCCTAATTCTCAGAATTGTGGCCTGCAAGCAAGTCTCCAGGACATTATTTGCACATGAATTACTTGGGCATAAAGGAAGATGGAGTGAAAGATGGCTTACCTTTCAACTCTGAAGTGTCCTGGAGATGAGGACATCCTTAATTAAAACAAAAGACACAGGGACAGGGCATGCCTTCGAGGGAGAGTGCCTGAGCCCTCCCCTTTCCCCCTTCTTATTACTTCTTGGTCTTGAAAGGACTCTGGCCAGCATGGCTCTAGCAGGCCTTGCCCTTCCCCCATCCCCTCTGTGTTGCTTAAACTGTTAGATTACATTCCTAAAGTTAGCTGCCAACCTCTATCCCTTATTTGCCCAACTCCTCCTCTTGAGGCTGACTACTGAGGTCCAGCTCTCCAAGTGTTGAAGTCCAGTCATCAAAAGCCCCCTTTGGCTCGCCTAATTAAAATGCCCAATTAGAACTGGACACTTCGTCCTTATACCTAACACATCTTCTTTCACCTTTATAAACCACCATTTGCCTATGGGCCACATCTGTCTGCTCTCTATCCAGATGTAGTCTTTTGTCCCACTCTGGGACAAACATCCCTATTCACCGTCCACCCTTTTTGCTCCCTTCCCCGTCTCCCTAGTTCTCTATCTCCTGTCTTTGTCTTTTGTTCTCTGTCCTCTGTCTCTCTGGAGCAAATAAATCTCCTTTGTGCTGAGAACTTGGTCTTGGGGGTCCTTGTTACTGGAGCCTTACGGATCTCTTTCTCTTTTTTCTTGATATACTGAATTTAAATTTTTAACAAGCTATTCAAATAAAAGTATCTGGCATAAGAACCCAAATATTTTGGGTTTCCCTCTGCCTTTCTAATTTAAGAACAAATATTTTGGATGTACCTCTATGATTTAAGGTTATATCTATCTCAGCATTTTTCTTGAAAAAAAAAAAAAACTTGTTTGGATTTTCACAGTTCATCTTCTAGTTATTTATATTAGACGTTTAACCTGAAAACACAAATTATAACAAACTCAACTATCATCGTATAATTAGTTTCCTCTCCAGTTTATAAATTTCTACTGGCAATAAACTTGATCTGCATTTTACATTTGAAATTATTCATTAGAGAGATTATTATATATTTTCCCTTACATCTAAAGATTTAAGAATCGTTTTGATTAGAAAAACCAGAATTGAATGTAAGAACATTTGACGGGAAGTTATAACACCTATGTCAAAAGCTGCCCAGCTGTATGCTTAGTTCTGTGTTGCTTCTCATGTCACTTTGTGTGAAGCAGTTGATGGTAAAAATAGTGGACGGATTTTAGTATCAAAGATCTCAAAGGGGCTGAGGTCATCATCCATGCTCTTCTTTGATCATAATGGTCTCAGATCAATATTCTGACAGGTTCAAAGTGTTTGTCTTAGTTGCTTTTAGTCAGTTCCTAATGTTTATCACCTGTTTATCCAAATAATTATTTTCTATGGCCAAATGAAGTATCATCTAGTGGATAAACTATGTTTCACTTCTCTTTGGTTTTGGCAGTTGCCTCTTGTGTTAGGGATCATGGTAGGTGCCATGTTATATATTCTGAATGAATGAATCAAAATTTTAAAAAATTCTTTGATTTTGTTCCATTTTTTTCAAGTCAGAGATTTTAAAGGAAAGAACAGAGTAAGTCTTCCAGACCATGAGGATACAGCAAGCCAGTCCTGTGCTTTCTTTAAGAAACTCAAATTTATTTTTCCTTTCTCACAGAATTTGATTTGCTTTCTCAACCCCTCCTGCAGGTCTCCTTTGGGTATGTTATAACTCCACACATCTCAAATTTTGTCGCCAGGAAGATATGCCATTCCCACACAGGTCTCATGAATTTAACATACCAGCTTTATGAGTTCCTGGCTTCTGCATCTTATTTATGTGTTATCTAGTTTTTCTGAGACCTGAGACTGTCTCGGCTACACTGTAGGCTCTGGATAAAAGCTGATTGCTTTGCCGTTATTGGTAGAGATTTCTATTTTGGGGATAAGGAATCAAGCTGTGCTCTGTCTGGCCGAATGTCCTCAGAGGTGAGGGAAAACAATTCTTTTTGTTTTCATTCAACTGACAGGCAGGTCATTGGAACTGTTTCCCCTTCTGTAAAACCATTTCTTTCAGGCCACACTATCTTGCCAGAGATTGTTTTCACAATGTCTTCTCAGGAAGAGTCTCATGAGGTTGGATTCCTGGTAGGAAAGTCCATGGAGTCTGTCAGAACAGTGTGTGTGTGTGTGTGTGTCTGTGTGTGTTTGTGCATGTGTGTCTGTGTTACGTGTGGTGTGTGTGTGTTTGTGCATGTGTGTGTGTGTGTGTTGTGTGTGGTGTGGTGTGGTTTGTGTGTTATATATTGTATGTGTGTGTTGTGGTTGTGGTGCAGTGATGTGTGTGTATGTTTTTAGTGTGCGGTGTGTGTTCGTGTGGTGCATATGGTATGCATGTGTATGTAGAGGAATTGTAATCCAGCAATTTGGCTGTTTGCTCTGATCACATCTAAAGATCTTCTAGGTTTGTGTAATCTTGCTGGAATGCAGGCATGCCACACACCTTTAATCCTTCTGGCTGGCATACACATATGCCCTTCGTATATGCCTTCAGTCTCAAACAATAACATCTAATTGAGGGGCAGTGATGAATCAGAGAAAGATCCGACAGAAGGAGTCAGAGACAAGGTATGCCCAACTCTCTTGAGGACAGGAAAGGAAGGCTGTTGCAATGCAGGAAGAGAGTCAGTCAATAGGATCAGTGCAGTGAGCACAGTGCTGTAGAACTGAGTTCATGTAGTTCAGTTCAGGTCAGTAGAGACAGTGAGAAGCCAGAGACTAAGAAGGAGCCAGAAGATTAGAATAAATTGCCAGAGTTAGTTTGAGGCCAAGCAGAGCAATTCAGTGAGAGGCCAAGAGAAGCCAGTTTGAATCAGTAAGCTTAGAGAGGAGTTTGAGCCAGAACAGCTGAGTTGAACCAGCCAGCCACAGTTTAGAAAGAACTAGAAAGGGAAAGCGTATTTAGCAGGAAGCCTCTGAGACAACAAATTATGTCTGGTGAATAAAAGCTACGTTTACGTGTGTGTGTGGTGTGTATATGTGTGTGGCAGGTGTGTATCCATGTGTTTGTAGGTCTTGGCACTTGCATACATATGTGGAAAACAGGAGGACATGGTATCATGCTCTATTACTTTGTGCCTTCTTCACTTGGGACACAGTCTTTTTCACTGAAGCTGGATCTATGATGGCGACGAGCTATCCCCAGTGATTTTTCTGCCTCTGTCCCCACAGTGCTGGGGCGACATGTCGCTTTCTATAAAGGCACTGGGTATTTGAACGCAGGTTCTTACGTTTGTGCAGGGGGCATTCTTACCCACTGAACCAGCTCCCCAGCCCTGGAGAGGGCATTTTACAAGTTTTTTATTTGCTGCAAGGCAGGAACTCTGTGACTTACCTTCTCAGTGACTTACAGGATGACTCACATGTCTTAGGCACTTAAGCATTTGTTGGATTAAAGACTGAATGGTATTTCCTGCTTATGATCCTTTAACGAAAGCGACACACTTGATTTTACTAGTAATGACAATACGTATGTCTCAGTGATTTAAGCTGGGGCTTTTTGCTGCTCTCATAGCAGATTTGGCAGATGTGATCGCTTTAGCACTCCCAAGTTCTATTTAACTCAGGATCTGTCTTTATAACAAATGGATATCCATTGACCCACAGGAGACTGTGGGAGGTTCTCAGGAAGTCACAGGGCCTGCCATCCCAGTGTTCCAACATCTGCTTGAGGATGAGGCAAAGAACTTTGGCAGCACTGCTCACCTTCTGCCTCCCCTGGGGCACTTCCTCCTTTCGGATGATTTGCTGTGAAGCTGAAGGGGATCCAGAGCTACCTTGGGATCTGTAAGATGAAACATGACCTTTTTTTTTTTTTTTTTTTTTTTTTTTTTAAAGATAATCGATACGAGTCATGGAGTCCTGAGGCAACCCCACACTGATGCTAACTGAATTCTCTTGACAAACCATCTTAAATGGTGCGGAGCTGCTGCAGTTTTGAAACGAGTGCAAGGAAGAGAGTTTTCCCAGAGTGTTTCACCAGAGAGCAAGAGGTCACTTGGATTTCACAGTTGCTAGTCATGGGCTAGTCAGAGTTTGGAGGGAGGCTCAGTCCGAGGGATGTAGAATTGGAAGACCTACCTTGCCTGATTTCATTACTCTTGTGAGCTGAAAATAATGTGATTCAGTGGTTGTAGGGAAGCCTCTGGATACACCCATGCCTCTGCAGACTTCACTTCTTGTTTTAGCCCAGCCCGCCAAGCCTTTCTTGGTACTGTGCACTTCTCTTCGCTTAGTTTGGCTCAGGCCCACGATATCCCCCATCTGTGTAGATAAGCTTTCTCAAGACAGTTCCACCTCGCCTTTTTGTCATGGCTTCCCTGTCATTCTCACAAATGCCATGTAAAGAACGTGATTTACCTCTTGGCTGGACGCTCAGCATCAGTTCAGACACGTTGAGATAACACAGCCGCTTCCTCTTCATATGTCCGCTATTGAACTAACTGTATCCCCAACGGTCCCTTCTTCATTGTAGTCTTTGGCTCCATTGACAGTCATATGGATGTGTGTCGCCCCGTTATAGTTCCTTAGAATTCGTTACCCATAAGCCTCCTGGGTGACCTCGATTCACTGGGGATTCTGCCAGAATTCATGCAGTCTTTCCACCGCTTTGGTCCCGCCGTCTAGCCTAATTTTATCAGTGTTTTAATTTGTTTTGGGCTTCTTTTGTTTTATGTGTGGGACTGTCTTGCCTGCACGAGAGCATATGAAACACATGTATGTGTGGTGTCCTCAGAGGTCAGACGAGGGCGTTGGATCCCCTGGAGCTGGAGTTACAGAGGCTGTGATCTACCGTGTGGAGTCTGAGTTTTGAAGCTGGGTCCTCTGCAAGAACAGAAAGTGCTCTCAATCTCTGAGCCATCTCTCCTTCCCCTACATCAGTGTTTGTGCAGATGAGCAAAACGGCACTGTTTTGCCTACTCTAAAGCCACCATTCGTTCCCGCAATGAATTCTAGACAATGAATTCTATCTTTGTTCACGTAGATGCATTCTTAGCTCCAGAAATGAGTGTAATTAGTTTACTACAAGTCCTCATCTTTTGTCACCTATTGGCATCTTCCTGGGAGAGGAAATTATGCCCCACTAGGAATCATCTGGCATAAGCGAGCTGAGATGGAGCACAGATGCTGGGAATTCTAATATTCAGCGAGGCCTGACAGTCCCGGTCTCCGCTCTATCACGACAGTCTCAGTTCCCATCGTGACCGGCCGACAGCTACCCATGCAGTCCAATTTTCTACGCTCGGTTTTTGAGAAAATACTTTCCACAATAGAACAAAGATTTTTTCCCCCTTTCTGTGTGAGTACGTGTTTGTGTGTATGTGCACACTTTTGTGGGATATGCATAGAGGCCAGAGGTCAGTGTCAGCGTATTCCTTAATCAGTCTCTGTGTTTATTAACTTATTTATGTGTGTGTGTGGTACATGCATGTATTCACACGGATGTGTGGTATACACCTGTGCATGTGGAGGACAGAGGTTAATAATAGAAGTTTTTAATAAAAAAACTTCTTCACTTGTGTCAAACCTTCTTGAAAGGAAATCTCCTGCTGAACTCTGCTCTCTGTTTCAGCTGGACGGGCTGGCCAGCCACTGGCTGCTGGGGTCCTTCTGTCTGTCCCTGCCTGTGCGGCGCTGGGATTGTAGGCACATACCACAGTGTTCAGCTCTCCATGTGATTGCTAGAGATCTACACGGGCGTCCTCATGCTTGTGAGGCAAACACTTTCCTCACTCGGCCATTTCCACAGTCTGGAAGATGGAAAATCTTTGCTCTTTCCATTTCTTCCTCTGTCTGCCCATCTGTCTCTGTCTCTCCCTATGGATTGTTCTTAGCTGGACATTCTGAAGTAAGATGGCAGAGGAGGAGAGGCTAAAGATAAGTTTCTCTGATTTCACTCACTATGTGCCCTGACCGGTGGGCCCGGATCTTAGCTCTGGACATCAGGCTAGAGAAACATTAAGCATTCTTATGTGACGGCTACTGTTTGCTTATATAGTACATACCTCCAAAATCAGTGGTCAAAAAATTATTTTTGTACAGGGCCAGATGGCATGTACTTCAGGGCTTGTAATCATGTATTTTCCACTAACTACTCAATGCTGCCCCTGCAGCACAGGAGCAGCCGCAGACAACACATAAACCTTGACTGTAATGGTTTTTCAATAAAATATTATTTATATACAGGGGCAGGGAACAGATTTTATCTCTGGTATAAATGATGAAACCTGGCTTACATCATCAGTAAAAAGTGGCAGGACTCAGAAAAGGTAGCATATGCCTATAATTCTAGCACTTAGGAGATGGAGGCAGGATTATTACGTCCATATTTGGCTATGTAGTGAGTTTGAGGCTATTTTGGGCTCCTTGAGACCCTGTCTTAAGAAAATAAAGAAAAGAAACAAAAATAAAAAGTGGCAAGTGTTGTTATAATGAAAGAAAATCCCAAGCATTCGATTTTACCAATGAATACTCAGGAGCCAGGTACTAGGGTGAAAATCTGTTAGCTCAGAGAGGCAGAGAAAGCACCCAGCTGGCCTTCCTGCTCAGCAGATGTCCCAGAAGAAAACAACAACAACAAAACAACAAAAAATACCCTAAACAAACAAACAAAACCCTCCCTACTCAGCTCACACTCCATGCTGTCTTATACCTTCATCTCAACATCCCTCTTTCTGTTTAATCTTGTCAGCTGGTTTGCTTGCTTCACTTCTTGACCTAGACCTAGGGCTAACTTTGATCCTGTTGTCTGGACTCAGAGGGTAAGAAAGACGGTCACCAGGAGGCAGAAACCTAAGACAGGATTTTCAAGGAAGTTTAAGAAGGTCATTAGAAATTCATTTTTTTAAATAACAATAGCGGATATTTGTGACCCTAACAAACACTGGAATAGACACAGCTGCTCCAACACATGACACATCATTGAGTTCCAGTCACAAGCTTGTAGTTTTCAGTTTTTAGGTAGGTGAGAGAGAGAGAGAGAAAGAATAGGTAATGCTAGATGCACGCATTCTTCAGCGAGTATTCTCAAGTGCTAGAAAAACCAACAAAAATATAAATATACACAGTCTTGTGCAGCAGATAAGAGATTTGAAATATATTCTGTAGTTTTTGTTGCTTGTGTTAGTAATTAGCCCAGTTCTTTAACGTAGCCTGAATGAGTCTGCTCCCTTCTCCTCTACAGGGGTTAATTCAAACCAACTGAAATTCTTGCTCTAGAGTTCTGTTCTTTTATTTTTTTTTTATTTTAATAGAGGATGTCTTTAGCTAGAGAGGCTTGTGTGACATTATCATTTTAAATGGCTGTGTCCTTATGTGTCCTTAATCTTAAATTTATTATTTCTCCTTAACAGAGAACATATAAAACTCCAAAGGGTGGTTCAAGATCAGTAAGTAAACTATTCAAATGATATACATAGACTGAACATAAATAAGTGTGTGTGTGTGTGTGTGTGTGTGTGTGTGTGTGATAGAGAGAGGGGGAGGGACAGTTTAGTATGGGAAAACAGAATTCACCGGAGTTATCCTTGAGAACAGTGGTGATGTAGATTTCTGTTTCTCCCCAACCCCCATCCTCTCTAGGCACATGCTGCTCACCCTCCTCCTCCTTGTTTTGGCTCCCACAACCAATCCCATCTAAGTCGTTAGCGTCGTCATTTATTTGTCTTCATCCATACCTTATTGTACTCCAAGGTTGAGATGTGGGATCCCAGCTACCTGGTCCTTCTGCCATGGCTGCTTCTTGCTACCATGCTTCCGGTCCATAACGAACTCTTACCTCTCTGGAGTCATAAAGTAAACAGAGTCTTTCTCCTATAAGTTGCATTGGTTATGGTGTTCTATCACAGCAAGGGAAGTAACCTGTCGAGTCTGGTTGTGAAATCCCTCATTATTATTGCGTCTGGACCTATACGACCTTTTATAAATTTCTAAAATTTATAAAATTTTAAATCCTCGGGTTCCCAGGATTCAGGACATGAATGTTTGTAATATTATGTCCTCTTAATAAATTGTTTCTCTTGTCAATATGTAATTTCCCTGCTTACCTCTGAGTTTTGGCTGAAAGTTGACTTTGTCAGAGATGAGAATTCCCTGTGGCAGCTTGTTTGGTTTTGAGCCACTGGCTCTCAGTTTGCGGAAGTCTTAACTACATGGACTTCTTGGAGTTCTCAGCTGGTGAGATGGTGGTGTTAATTCAGCCCGCTAGTCAGAGTCTTTTAATTGGCAAATTAAGGCCGTTTGCACTCAAGCTTATAATTTAAAAGTGTTTGCTGTTGTTTATGAATTTGTTGTTTGTTGTTCTTGTTGGTCGGTTTGCTGGTGACTCCCCACCCCTCTTTCTCGTATTGTTGGATGCTTGGTAGCTTGCTCTTTGAGGCATAATCGATTCTTAGTTCTCCTGTGTCCATCTGTTTATTTGCCTGTGCTCTTTCCCGTGTAAGAATTTTCATATGTAAGAACTCTTTTGGTAGTTTTTAAAGAACTTTCTGCAATGTTGTCCTCCATGTTATGTATAGCTTAACTTGCGGTTTTCTCCATCAGATGATTTTCATAGATGCTTTCTTTTTTTTCTGGGTATAGCAATTATTTACCTGCAGGACTTAAAAATGTCTCTCCACGTTTTCTTGGCTTTTGTGGTTGCTTATTGCCGATTTGGCGTTATTCTGATGTTTCTGCCTGTGTGTGTTAGCTGGTGTTTTTCCCTTACAGCTTTTGGTCTTATTTCTTCTTATTGCTTTTTGGACATCCTGACTGTGATATATTGTGAGGTGGTTTTCCCCGATTGTATCTATTTGGGGTTGTAAAGTGTTCCTGTGTTTGGATGTCTATTTCTTTCTCTAGGTTTTGTAAGTTCTCGGCTATCATTTCACCCACAGATTGTCTAAGCCATTGATTTTATGTAACTTCCTTCTGTCTGATGAATTCTTAGGGTTTTTTTTTTTTTTTCTCTTTTTTCTGTGTATTCTCCAGACTTCTTGAAGTTTTGGTCATGTTCATTGGTTTCTTTTTCTTTACATATGCCTCTACGTATTATTGCCCTGACCTTGTCCCCTTTGTCCTTGAGATTCATTCTCTTGTCTGGTCTTGTCCTCTCAAGAGGCTTTTTTGACTCGTTCATTCATTTCTAAAATTTTATTTGGTTCTTTTCCAGTGTCTCTATTTTCTTGCTGAATTTTTTTCTTCCATTTTTATTTTTCCAAGTTGTTGATTCTTTCATCTACTTCGGTAATGTCTTGGCCTATGTCAATTGCTATCAATTTTTTTCAGGTCTTTAATTAAAATTTCTGTTTATTTGGGTCTTCTAATTGGTCTCTGAACCTTTAACATTCGTAAATTTTATTTAACTTTTTGATTTAGGTCACGTATATCTCTCTTTCAAGCATTTTTTTTTTTTTTTTTTTTTTTTTGCTTCTTTTATGAGTCCCCATTGTAGGCCGTCTTCACTGGGAGTTACATCTGGGCAAAAGCTGACCACAGCAACCTCTATTGGTCTGACAGGACTTTCACTGTTAGCCTACAGAAGACACTGTGCTCTCGAGTCCTGTTCCCTCACAGGTTTTCAGACAGGAGAACTGGGCTCTGGCTGGGTCAGATGCTACAGATGTAAGTAGCAAAGGAGGAGAGGAGTGTGAGGTGGGAGGAGATAAGGCAAGAGTTAGGAGGAATTGCAGGGCGGTAGAGAGATACTAGGTTTGGAGATCTGGAACCACGGAAAGATGTAGGAGCTTTTCCCAATAAGCTATTAATTGCAACATACCAATTGCACACTTAAGATGCAGCAATGTATGTACTAGGAGAAAAATCAGAGCAATAAAAAATGAGCAATATGTAATGTACATAAATGTGGGAGATAAAAATTGAAATGAGGTATATAAATATTCATGCACAAAATCCCTTGGTGCTTCTGCCTGGTTCAGGGGAGCCTGGCTCCGTGTTTACCTCAGTTCTGCCCTCAAGACCCTTCCTGAGTCCCTTCACTTCTTGTGTTCTCTCTCCTTCCTCCCTGCAGGCTGGGTGCTCAGGGTTGAGTTTCTCTCAGCTCCAGACCCCCTTAGCACCCTTCTGCTGTCTTCATGGACTGCAGCTTGCTCACCTTGCCTGCAGTGCCGTTCTTCCTAGTGTGCGCACACACATTCTGGGCTTTTGAGGGTCTCTTGCTGCACAGAGCACGAGTGGGGGTGTGACAGAGTGATGTGAAGTTCTCTGGAACTGTGCTTTGGGCCTCTGAGCTTTTCTCCTTTGGCAGTGAATTCTCGCTGGTTGAGGTTAGCTTTTCCTAAGTCTGATTTCTTCTTGAGCCTAGTCCATTCCTGCGGCCCCTCAAGGCTTTTTGTGCCTCTGCACTATGGGTGGATGGGGGCTTGTGAGCGTTGTGCAAAGTCTTCAAAGTCCCCTGCCCTTAACCTGGTGCTTGCTATGTCGGCCTCTTAAGGGACTGCAGCAGCTCCGGGCCAGGCGATGGAGTTCTTTACAATGTGTCCCTCGGTGGCCACATGCTTGGTGCCAGGCCAGGCTAGATGTGACCCGAGCAGGCTGCACACTACCTGTTCTGCTGAACATAGAGTTCTCTGTTCTCGTGGGTTAGTTATGTGCTTTTCTGGGAGTGGAATATTCTTTGCTTTCTTTCTTTTTTCGTGGGTTTCTGAAGCTCTCTCTCAATTTATGTCTCTAGAATAATTCTATTTTTTTCCTGTCCCTTCTGTACTGGCTCCCACTGAAGCAGGCTCTAGTCATTGCATCCCTTATCCCTTCCTTTTTATTTTCACCTATTTTTTCCTGCTTATGGCCCTTCCCCATGGTAAGCAATAGCTGACACAAACGTGTACCTGTCTATAGGTGGATTCAGGAAAACATTCGCTTCGATCCTAAGTTTGTTGTAAGCTCATTTTAATCTTCCCAAACCTGGCTTGCCTTATCTGTCAGATGAAACTAGAGTAGGGCACACCCAAAGATTGCCAGAAGGTTCAAGTTGAAGTCATGGGTTAAGCCCTTCCCACAGTGCCCAGCTTTGTCCTTAATACATGCCAGCTCTAATTCAGGTTGTCACTATTTTTAGCCTTTTGTATTTGCTTTTGTATATCTTACCCCAGATTGACCACGAACACTTTAAATTACTGATGTCCTTCCCATCTTTCCACTTCATGCTCATAATTTCTGCTCATTAGGAAAATGTCTGCCACGAAATAGAGAAGCATACGCTGCATTGTATGAAACTGGATGTTTGGGCTTGGGCTAATTTTATTTGCGGGGTAGGATGTGTGCTGTCTGGTTACTCAGAGAACCAAATAAAAGCTGAGCTCATCCTGCTGATTGAGTTTGCTAAATCTCTTATGATTTCCTTGGACATTTTTCACGGTCCAGGATAACTTCATTGCCAGCATTTTCTGGTGGAAGAAATTAGTTCAATCATGCTATTTATTGAAAGAAAGCCTGGACGATCGGGATGGACTTCAGGGTAGTGCCCTGATCCATCTGGCAGCCTCCCAGGAAGAAAATGCTTTGTCTTCATAGACTGATCTTTACAGGCAGTGTAAACAGACTGGAAAGAAAGGAATTGGAGTAACTGAACTCAGGTACATGAAGAGGCTCCTACTGAGAACACATATGAAAGGACATATTTGGAGGAAGAAAGCAGTTACAGGATGCGGGACACTTTGCATCCGCTTCCTGTCTCTTTCCATCTCGACTTTGCCGGGAGGATGTCAGCTATGTTTGTAAATGCAATCATCTTAAGTGATTTATTTGTTTATTCAATACCGATTGCTTACCATGACCTCATACTGGTTAAGTGTTAAGTGAAGTGCAATGCCAAGTGATCTGGATGAGGCTCCTGGCTCTGTGGAGGCAGAGCTTCAGTCATTAGGGCAGTGGGAAGACAGATTGGAGGCACTGAGTATGGTAAAAATCCAGTGCCAAAGCTGCACCGAAGGAACCTTATGGTAGAGCCTCTGTTTATTCCTTAATTTCAGGAGTGCAACAAGACACAGGTCAGTTTTCTACCATTGTGTATATGCTTGTGTTATGCTTTTTTTTTTTTTTTTTTTTGCATTAGCATTGGAATATGTAGAGTTACTCTTAAAGGCTGAAGCTGTTACACAGACTTTTCTGAATAAAGGCAGGAACAAACTTCTAAGACATCGGGCCTCAAACCACAGTACAGATAAAGCTGACATGTGTTTTTATTTTATTTTATTTTATTTTTCTTATTAGTTACATTTTGTTAACTCTGTATCCCAGCTGTATCCTGCTCCCTCATTCCCTCCCCAATCCCACTCTCCCTCCCTCATCTCCTCCTTGCTCCTTCCAAGTCCACTGATAAGGGAGGACCTCCTCCCCTTTCATCTGACCCTGTTTTATCAGGTATCTTCAGGACTGGCTGCAATGTCCTCCTCTGTGGCCTAACAGTACTGCTCCTCCCTTGGGGGGTGGGGAGGTCAAAGAGCCTGCCATTGAGTTCCTGTCAGAAATAGTCCTTGTGGCCCTTTCTATGGGAAACCAATTGGTTACTGAGCTACCACGGGCCACATCCGAGCAGAGGTTCTAGGTTTTATCCTCTCATGGTCTTTGGTTGAGTGTCAGTCTCAGAAAAGACCCTGTGCCCAGATATATTTGGTCCTTGTGGAGCTCCTATCCTTTCCACATCATACTAACTCCCCTTCTTTCCTATGATTCCCTGTACTCTGCTGAAGGTTTGGTTATGAGTCTTAGTATCTGCCTTGAAACACTGCTAGGTAGAGTCTTTCAGATGCCTTCTGCGATAGACTCCTGTCATATGTTCAATGCACATCCCATTTGTCTTTCTAAATGAGGATTGATCATCTTACCCTGTGTCTGCTTTATTGATTATCTTCTTTAGGTGTATAGATTTCATTATGTTTATCATATCTTGTAGGTCTATATAAGCGAGTATATACCATGTTTGTCTTTCTCTTTCTGGGATACTTCACTCAGAATGATCTTTTCTAGATCCCACCATTTGCCTGCAAATTTCATGATTTCCTCTTTTTTGATTGCTTTGTAGTATTCCATTGTGTAAAAATACCACAATGGAATGTATCCATTCCTCCATTGATGGACATCTGGGTTGTGTCCAGGTTCTGGCTATTACAAATAAAGCTGCTACAAACATGGTTGAGCAAATGTCCTTGTTGTGTACTTGAGCCTCTTTTGGGTATATGCCTAGGAGTGGTATGGCTGGATCTTGAGGAAGCGCCATTCCTAATTGTCTGAGAAAGCACCAGATTGACTTCCAAAGTGGTTGTACAAGTTTACATCCCCACCAGCAATGGAGGAGGGTTCCCCTTTCTCCATAACCTTTCCAGCATGTGTAGTCACTTGAGTTTTTGATCTTGGCCATTCTGATGGGTGTAAGTGAAATCTCAGGGTCGTTTTGATTTGCATTTCCCTAGTGGCTAATGAGGTTGAGCATTTCTTTAAGTGTTTCTCTGCCATTCGATAGTCCTCTATCAAGAATTCTCTGTTTAGCTCTGTTCCCTATTTTTTAATTGGATTACTTGGTTTGTTGCTTTTCAGCTCCTTTAGTTCTTTATATATACTGGATATTAGCCCTCTGTCAGATAAAGGGTTGGTGAAGATTCTTTCCCAATCTGTAGGCAGTCGTTTTGTTTTGATGACAGTGTCCTTTGCTTTACAGAAGCTTTTCAGTTTCATGAGGTCCCATTTATTGACTGTTGCTCTTAGAGCCTGCGCTGTTGGTGTTCTGTTCAGGAAGTTCTGACATGTGTTTTGGAGGCCAGCTCAGTTTCTCTGAGTTGTCATTATAAGAAGATAACTAGAAGAATGAGTGGATAAATGTCATAAGTACGTATGCCGCTTTAGCTAAATAAAGACAAATAAGGAGGAGGAAATGTGGATTTAACAAAATGTTGGCAAAGAACTGCAACAAAGCAAGATTTTTTTTTTTAAAATCTAATAATCACAGGTGAAATTACAGCTAATTCTGAACTCATAATGGGATTTAAAGCTGATGAACCCTTGTGAACTGGAAACACTGTCAGTCAGAACTTGGTTTGACACACCTAAATGTTAAAGGGCACAGCTGAGCCTCCGTACCTTCACATGCCCAGAGAGTTTGCACTAGTCTACTGTTGGTCAAAATTGTTTAACGCAAAATCTGTTTTACCATAAATTGTTGGAAACCTTTTTATTTGT
The DNA here is from genome assembly GCF_907164565.1 of Psammomys obesus. NCBI lineage: Eukaryota > Metazoa > Chordata > Mammalia > Rodentia > Muridae > Psammomys > Psammomys obesus. Next base: position 2,877,376 of record NW_026596069.1, read on the forward strand.
TGAGCACCATGCTGACAGTGATGATCAGAATGGATTTGGGTATAGTTAAACACCATGATAAAGTTATAAAGAGTAAATCAAACCATCACCATCAGGAACCCTGTGTAACTCGTGGGGGAGCATAGAATGAGGGATGAATAAATTCTGTTTCAGCTGCTTTTGTATAGTTGGCTAATAAATAAATGGACTGATTGACTTTTTTTTAAAACAAGTTTCCCTCTGTGGATCAGATGGCCTTGAACATGTGATTTTCTCCCTCTTCTGCCTCTCAGACCCGGGATCGCAGGTGTGCAACACCATAGCTGCCTTTCGTATTAAAAGTCTAACATGAGGTTAAGAACACGAAATGTAGACTTGTAAGTTTTAAGCATGAATGCTGATATTTACGAATACAGATTCTCTGGATAGCTTGTGTGTATTCTATTTTATAGTTGCACTTCTTTCTAAAATCCTTCATACTAGTTCTAGGCTTCCTGAAAGAGTCTCCATGTTAATTAATGGATCCTAGATTCCTTCAGTCCAGGTCTTTGCTGGGGATATAGGAACGGGAACCTTCTTCTCTCTCTGAGGTGCTGAAGCTGTGAGATGTGAGGGCCTCATGCTCCTTTCCGTCACTCGGGTTGGCCTATAGAATTGTAGGGGGGGGGGAAGATGAAGTACGGGATTGAGGAAGCAGGACGACAGAAAGGAGGCATTAGTCTAAGTGTGTGTCCTCAGCCTCAGGACCAGCCTCTGCTCTTGAACTGTGTAAGGCATATAACTTCATTTTCCCCTCCTTTATGGAGCTAGATCAAATTGAACTATCACAAGTAGCAAGTCACTCCTGACCAACACAGCCATCCCCATTACTACCTGATAAGCCTTCTCTTAGTCTGGATTCTTCATTGTACTTCCTGAACCCTGTTTGTGTTTCTGTTCTTATATGTTGACACTGTGACCACCATTATTTTCTCTCTCTCTCTCTTAGAGAAGTGCAGTCTGTACTAGCATCCAGTCTAAGGAGTACATCTTTACCAGCTAGCTTGGACTTTCTCTTTCCTGATCCCACTCCCTGATCCTTTATTTTCAACTTAGGCTCATTTGCTTTTCTCTCTTCCTAAATTTAGCACATACCTTGAGATTTGAGAAAATCTCTTCCTTTGTTTCTCTTTCCAGTTTTTCAAACCTTGTATGCTCTCATTTTCAAAATATTTACTTTATTTTAACCTCCCCCTTTTTTACAGATGGAGGCCAGAGGTCAACATGTTATATCTCCTTCCTCCTTCTCCACCTCATTTCTTTGAAATGTAAAAATTATTATTATTTCTTAAAAATCTATAAATAGGACTACCATATGAGCCTGCTACATTTCAGTTCTATATCAAGAAGAAATGGTGTGAGCATAAAAAAGTGGTATCTTTATACTTAATTGAAATGCATGGTTTCTAAGAGCAAAGCCCACAAAATTATATTTACAAAAGACATTTAATTGAAAACATTAACATAATATTCCAATGAATTTCAGAATGAGCAAATATCCTAAAACATAAAATAGTTAACCTGTGTTAACTAACCCATGTCTCAGTTCACTTTCTGTTCCTGTGGTAGAGTACCATACTTGGTGTTAGCCTCTGGACTGTACTGCTGGTCTCCTGATGACTGAGTTTGGTAATCCCCTAAAGACCCATTGACCCTAATCAGCAAGAAGTAGATTAAAGGGGTCTACAGCCCTTTTCCCTATTAATCTCTTATCTAGAGTTGGGGGATTGGAAGGGAGGTAGCAGTATTTAAGAACCATAAGTAAAGTAGGCTTGGTGAGTGATCTAAGTTTACAGGTAGTACAGTGTGTGTGTATGCATCCTTTCTTTTGGTTTTGTTGGTGTGAAATTATGTATTTCCTGTGATTTCTTGGTTGTAGTTAACCTCCTTGGGTTGAGGTTTTCCTTCTAGTATCTTCTAGCGCTAAATTTGAGGATAGATATTGTTTAAATTTGCTTTTGTCATGGAATATTTTGTTTTTTCCATCTATGGTGATTGAAAGTTTTGCTGGGTATAGGAGTCTGGGCTGACATCTGTGATCTCTTAGAGTCTACAAGACATCTGCCCTTCTGGCTCTTAGTGTCTCCTTTGAAAAGTCAGGTATAATTCTGATAGGTTTGCCTTTATAAGTTACTTGGCCCTTTCCCTTGCAGCTTTTTTAATATTCTTTCCATGTTCTATACATTTAATGTTTTGATTATTATGTGGAAGAAGGATATTTTTTTCTGGTCTAATTTATTTGGGTTCTGTACACTTCTTTTACATTTATAGGCATCTGTTTGTTTAGGTTAGATAATTTTTTTTTCAATGATTTTGTTTGAAGTATTTTCTGGGCCTTTGAGCTGGGAATCTTCTTCCTTTTATTCCTATTATCCTTAGGTTTACTCTTTTCATAGTGTCCCAGGCTTTCTAGAAGCTTTGTGTCAGGAACATTTTAGATTTAATATTTTCTTTGACTGATGTATAAACTTTTTCTATCATATTTTCTGCCTGAGATTTTTCTGTTCCATTTCTTGCATTCTGAAGGTCCACACTTGTATGGAGTGACTTCTGGTGGGGAGAGTGAGCCAGATGTTGAGAGAAGTGGGGATCCAGAGGCTGAGAGGACGAGGATGTGAAGTAACATCTCTAGGTTTGGCCTCTGACTGTCTCCAGTAGGATGCTGGATGGCCTGGAGCTCGCTAGCCTTGGGCTCCACTTTGGTCCTCTTTCTTGCTTTCCAGTTTCCTCACTGGCCCAAACCTGATCTATCATTGTTAAAAATAAATGGTCTTGATCAAAGAATACCACAGCTATTCAAAACATACATGCAGCCTTGATATGAGGCCTGTGCCTAGTCCTATTGTAACTTACAATGTTGTGTTTGGTTGGTATTCCTTGCATGCCTTCTCTTTTTCTGAAGAGAAATGCAAATGGAGGAGTGGATTTGGGGGGTGGGTAGGAGTGGTGTGTGTGTGGGGATCTGGGATGGGTGGAGGGAGGGGAAGTGTAATTGAGGTATGAGAGAAGAATAAAAATATTAAAAAAAAACTGTTCGTGATTTACGTTTTTTTAAAAAAAGGTTTCTTAAGCTTTAAATAAATATACATAATGATACAGTTACAAGACGAAGTGAGTTTGCTCAAAATATTCTGGGAAGGATATGGGGAGAAGGTGGAATAGATGGCAGGAGATGGGTCATAATTATTTATGGAGCTGGAGGTGAGTCATGAGATGGGATCTGTTATGCTAGTCACGTTCCCCTACCTACTTATGTATATGTTTGAAGTTTCATCTCCATAATAAAAAGATTCATCATGTTGCTTAAGGACAGCAACAGTTAAGGAGAAAAAAAGAAGGCACTCTCCTGCTGAAGGTGTTCAGGGAGAGGTCATGCTTAGCTTCTGAGGGTAAGCACTGAACATTTAGGTTTTCCTACCTGAGTTATTTCTCTTTTTGCAGTGATTGATTTAGGTAGGAGAAACAGTGAATTATTGCCTGTGAGGTGGGAGATAGTTGGCTGGGGGTGGGGAGTGCGTTCAAAGAAAGGTCTCTTTAGACTCAGAGAGAGATGCATCAGGGAAAAAGCCTTCACCTTCCTCTGAGTAGTCAGTATTAGGCATGGTCACTGGAGCTCTTGCAGCTATTTTATGACTAGGAGGAGGGTGGGTGGCTAGCCTGGGAACCAAGGGAGAAGAGCACTGAGTGTGGTAGAGGGGAAGATGAAAACTGCCTGCATCTTTGATCGTATTGAGCTACAGAAACAAAAGGCACCGAATTTTCCTAATGTCTTCACTTATTATAATGCAAAACAGTGAAGGCTTATTGCTTAATTTTTTGGTTGCTAATGCAGACTCACCGAGTAGACCATGTAAATGCCATGCAACTTAGAAATTAAAGTTCATATAGACGTATAACCAGCTTGTGCATGTAAGCTAAGAGTTACACTTCAAGAATCTTCCTAACTGTGCTTAGTAATAGTGATAGATTGGACACTGTCTGTCAACAGTAGGATGGATTAATAAAATATGGTATATTTACATAGTAGAGCATTAGATAACATGACCTAGTCGAGTCCCAGGCTGTGTGGTGAACAAGAGATGTTAGAGATGAAATGTTAGAGATGAAAGCTTACATGTAAAAAATGTTATTCTATTAAAAATTAAATTAAATCTACAGTTTGTGATGCACACTTCAGCAATAAAACTGTAAAGGGATGCAGACCTGGACAGGAAACTCAGCTTCATTGAGACCCATTCTTGTACTCTTGTGTTTCTTCTTGTTCTGGACTTGGCTTTGATTGTCTCCTTGATGACCTTGTATGCACTTCTTGGAATGTTATTGAGTTTTTGGGCTTGGAGCTTCTACTTGAGGGTTTCTCTAAGTTGCGATTGCCCCGAGTTTCCCTGGGTGTTTGGAAACGTAGATTGGAGCCACAGCAACGTAAAGACAAAGGAAATGATTTGGACAGTTTCTTCCGTGATGCTGATTTTCCTCTCACAGATACAAAGCAATGGGCGTGAGACTGGAGAACACGGGCTTGCTCTGAAGGTACACCTGCAGTCACTTGGATGAGTCCTCAGCTTATGCGCACACATCAGGAAAGCTTCTTCTTAGCAAAGATAATGAATGAAGAGCTATCTCGGACAAAATAAAGTGTATGTACATCACTGAAGGTTGTTGGAAAAGCAAAGCTTGTTTCCATTAGTCAAAGCAGAGGGAAACAACCAATGCACGAAGGAAAAAGACACTGAATTTTGAAAAATCAACATTGGTCATTATGGGGTAGCTATAGTGTGCTCTTGGCTCTCCTTCTAGGCTAGGCTGCTTTACATTCATAAAAGCAGAGAACATTTCTTTCAAGTGCAAAATTCCTCTGAATAAATGTAACTTTTTAAATTAGGAGTCCTCATCAAAGAAAGCAGAGCCTTTGCATTTTTATATTTTCTTTTTAATGAACAAATGGTAGTTTCATGTATTCACAGAGAACAGTGTAATATTTCAATACAGTGTTGTATAAATGCTGGGTCAGATATATTGTCATATATCACAATATGATATAATATAATGACATGGTAGTCACAGAATATATAGTAAGTTTTGTGAACTGTAGCTGCACTCAATTGCCATAGAACATTTGAATTTTTCCTTATGTATTTTTAATGTATTTCGGTACCTACTGTATAACCCTTAAAAAAAAAATTTTCATACCTCTAGTCTCTAGTAATTATTAGTAAATTTCCAGGTCAAAGTTTTTCATTTACACATAGTAAAACAAATGTAGCATTTGTCTTTTTGGGTCAGGCTTATTGTAATTAACAGAATGTCCCTAACTCCATCCTTTTTTGTTTTCTGCTGCAAATGACAAGCTTTCATGCTTTTTAGTCATGACTTTAATAGTCACTGTAGCTGTGTGCCATGTGTTCCTTACGTAATCATCTGCCAGTGGATACCTAGGTTGATTTCCCAGCAGATCATGCTGCTATTTGGAGTCCTTGGCAGGTACTCTCAGGGAAATCACAACAGCAGCTCTTGGGCTTCTGGAACAAATCCCATTTGCAGACAACTATTCTGTCAAAGAGAGGTAGCAGTAGGCCTGTTATTGGACATTTTTGGAAACTGAACATGTTACAATGTTATCATGCAACCTGAACTGCTTGTCATGAGGTGGGTGTCATCTGACCCGCAAAGCCACAGAATTGTACATGCACAGTAGCAATCCATGGAAGTAATATGTGTGCTTTCAGGCACAAACAGGTCTTAATGGTACAAATATATGTTTCAGAGGGTGTGTGCTGTAATTCTTTTGATTGAGGAAGAGAAGACTAAGGCTTGGTTTATAGATGATTTCTGTTTGATATGCAGGCAGTACTCAGACGTGAACAACTGGAGCATTACAGCACTTTTTAAAAGATTAGCAATGAAATAAAATCTTCATGGTGGACAAAACTTTGGGCAGGGCACATGGTTATACTGAGAAAGAAAGTTGGCCAAGTTATGATTGTATGTAGATTCACTGGCTATAGCCAATTGTTTGGGTGGATGATTGAGGACTTGGAAGAAACATTGTCTGGGAAATTGTTGAGAAGAACACTTGGGGAAAAGGTACATGACTAGATTATTTATTTATTTATTTATTTTTTAGATGATTTAAAATAACTGAAAGATTGAAGATCCTTGTGTCTCATCTAAATGTTTACCAAATGTTGACCTCAACAGAGAAAGACTTCAACAATCAATTAGACAGAACGGCCCATTCTATGGATAATATTCAACATCTTACCTTGTTCATCTCTTTTATTGCCCAGTGAGCCATGAACAAAAAGGCTAATTTGGCAAAGGTGGAGATTACGCAGGGGCTCAACAACATGGATTCCCACTCACCTTGGCTGATCTAGTTGCAGCTACCACTGGGTTTCAGATCTGCTAGCAGCAGAAGCCAATACCAAGCTTCTAATACACTGTTTTCCTGTATGACCCACCCAATGACCTGGTGGCATATGATGACATTAAACCACTTCCATTGTGGAAATGGCATCACTTTGTCCTTATTGGAATAGATACTGATTCTGGGTAGGAATTTTCCATTCCTACATGTAGTGCTCCTGTCAAAACTATTACTCATGGGCTTACGACAGCATGGTGTTGTACACAACGTTGCTTCTGACCAAGCCTCACTTCACAGTAGAAGAACTGAAGACAGAACTCATCATGATCATGTAATCCTGAAGAACTGAGGCAAAGTTCTTCAGAAGGCTATCTATGCTTTGAATCAACATCCTGTATGTGGTATTCTTTCTCCTATAGCCAGTATTCACATGTCTCAGCATTTATATGTGGACATGGAAATAGTATTTAACTGCCCTGCCTTCCCACATCAGTAGCCCACCAGCAAAATGTTTCACTGCTTCTGAATCATTATGCTCTACTGGGCTAGAAGTCTTGGTTTCAGAGGCAGGAAGTGTTCCTGGCAGGAAGAACAATGAACATTATATTGAACTGGAAACTATGACCTCTTTTTGTCTACTTTGGGCACTTGATGCCCTTGAGTCAACAACAGGCTGAAAAAAAAAAGTTAATGTACTAGCATGGATGATTGATCTAGACCACTATAAGGAAACTGGACTAAACTGGATTGCATCTCCAGTGGAGTTAAGGGAAAGTATGTCTAGAAAGTAGAAGGTCTCATGGCTTGTGAGTAAGTGTATCTATCAGATTGTTACTGCTGTTGCTGTTGCTGCTATTTCTTTCTGGCATCTGAAGCCATCTTTGTCATCCAACATGGACTAAAGACCGCTAGCACTCCAGGAATCCTCCAGGCTTTCAGGGATTAGATTGGGGATGCTGAAGCATTCAGGCTTTGTAGATTGAACAGCTACAATAACTATATAACTATATAACTATATATATCTGGAAATTGGTGACACACACACACACACACACACACACACACACATATGGTCATTGTAGGATACCTAGCCATTACCATGTAATCCAATCTAGCAAATCCTCTTTACATATAATATAATATAATATAATATAATATAATATAATATAATATAAT
>NW_026596069.1:2884946-2957888 GCF_907164565.1 Psammomys obesus
ATAATATAATATAATATAATATAATATAATATAATATAATATAATATGTAATATAATAAATATAATATAATAATAAAATATAATAATAAATAATATAATATAATATAATATAATATAATATAATATAATATAATATAATATAATATAATATATGCATGTCCATTCTTTCAGTTTTGTTCCTGTAGATAACCTTGACTAGACTCTTATCTAAGAAAAACCCAGGATTGAATGGCTTCACAAATTTTTAATGAAAATTGAATATTAGTTCTTCTCAAACTATTTTTAAAAGTTGAAAGGGGTAGAGTGTTTCTAAAAAGCATTCTATGAAGCAGCATTATCCTAATATCCAAACCAGACAAAAATACCACCAAAATGACTATAGATCAATATCCCTAAAAATACAGACGCTAAGTCCTACAGCACATAAATACAACTGATCAAGATGAAGTCTGAGTTTTAAGAATGCATCTGGATGTGGGGCACACGCCTTTAATTCCAACACTTGGGATTAAACACAGGTGGAGTTTTGAGTTTAAGACCGTCTGGTCTACATAGCAAGTCCCAGGACAGTCAGGACTACATAATAGAAAGACCCTGTCTCAAAAAACAAACAGAACAAAACCAAACCAATAAACTATAACATTACAACTAAGGCATTTAGAAAAACTTCCAGTACACTTTGACAAACAGTGTTACAAATTAGGTATAGAAGGAATTCCTGCCATCGTCATAAAGGTCATGTAGGACAAACCATAGCCAACAGCACAAGGAACAGAGAAAATGAAAGCTGTTACCTCCATTTTAAAACATCTTAATGCATGAATGTATTTCATTACCTGTGCATTATTTGTAACATTCAGGATCACAGCCTTGAAATTGCTTCTCAGTCATTGCTGAGCCTGAGAAAGAAACAGGCCCAGGGGTGGAGATAACCCTTTCCAGTTTTTAATAATTCACGAAAGTCTGTACCTCTTTAAATGAATGATTTTGTTTTTCTCCCTTTCTTCCTTAAGATGTGAGGTGATTTCTCATTGATATATCAACCCCCATGCTTGGTAAAACTACCCATGCTTTCAAAATCCGTGTCAAACAAAGCAAGTGACAATGCCAAATTGTGATTTCATGAATTTATGTTACTGCTCAGTTCCTAAAAGCATTATATTGATACATTTGGTTTATAAATTAGGAAACTATTAGTATTCTTTAATTTCAAGTAAAGCGTTTACAACAGGAAGAAATTATATGCAAGAACTATAATAGGGCCACTTGAATACCCTTGGAGTAAATAAAGGCAGATATTTTTCATGGTTAAAAATAATGGAACCCTGTTTTCTTCTTCTGGCTTTCAGAGGCCCTCTGTAGCAGGTTCCTAGGTTGTTTCCTGTTTTCTTCTTCTGGCTTTCAGAGGCCCTCTGTAGCAGGTTCCTAGGTTGTTTCCTGTTTTCTTCTTCTTCTGATGTCCATCCTGTTTGCCTTTCAGGTGGGGATTGAACATTTTAGTTAGGGTCCTCTCTCTTGCTTAGTTTCCTTAGATGCACAGATTTTAGTGGGTTTGTCCTATGTTGTATGTCTATATGAGTGAGTATATGCCATGTGTGTCTTTAAGAAGAAAACAGGAAACAAACTAGGAACCTACCACAGAGGGCCTCTGAAAGCCTCTGCCCTGCAGACTATCAAAGTAGATGCTGAGCCTGACAGCCAACTGTCGGGCAGAGTGAATGGAATTTTATGTAAGAAGTGGGAAATAGTAAGAGCTGGAGAGGACAGGAACTCCACAAGGAGAGCAACAGAACAAGAAAATTTGAACACAGGGAACTTCCCAGAGACTCATACTCCAACCAAGGACTATTCATGGAGATAACCTAGAACCCCTGCACAGATGTAGCCCATGGCAGGTCAGTGTCCAAGTGGGTTAACTAGTAATGGGAAGAGGGACTGCCTCTGACATAATCTGATTGGCCTGCTCGTTGATCACCTCCCCCTGACGGGGGAGCAGCCTTACCAGGCCACAGTAGAGGACAATGCAGCCACTTTTGATGAGAACTGATAGACTAAGATCAGAAAGGAGAGGAGAACCTCCCCTATCAGTGGACTTGGGGAGTGGCATGCGTGCAGAAAGGGGAGGGAGGGTGGAATCGGGAGAGGAGGAGGGAGGGGCTTATGGGGGGATACAAAATGAATAAAGTGTAATTGATAAAAAATTTAAAAAAGTTAAAATAATGGAACCCACAATCCTAAAATAACTGCCTATAAACTTTTAAAAGTTAAATTAATTGAGCAGAAAAGTACTATAAATGAAACTAGGAATCTTCAGAACATATTTTCCATTTGAAGCAAAACCAAGGGAGAATAATTGTAATATGTCAAACATAATTTCTGCTGTCAGATTAAGAAAGGCAGAATGAACGAGCTTTCCCTTTTACATATTTAGTACTTCTTGTTTTGTTTTCTGTTCTATAACCTTCTTTGTATTTCTTTATTTTCCTCCTTCTGACTTCCTTAATGTGGTTTATGAACTAAGGAGAAAATATTTCTCCCTAATCTGACCGTGGACACTTTGATGCATGCACAAGTTACCATTTGTTACAGCAAGCCACTTTAATGGTTTAATTCACCTATTAGGAATTATATTAAATTCTACTTTAAAAATACATATAATTTTATTAACCGTGAGTATTTTCTACCATGTGTTTTGACCATATTAACCTCCAACTCTTTTCCCAATTTCTCCAAGACCCGCCTCCATTTTCCCACTCCATGCTAACTTCATGTTTCTTTATTTTTTTAAATAATCTGTTGAATCCAATTAATGCTGCCCATATGCTCCACCCTCCCTAGATTCTGTCCTTCGTTCTTTCAACTCCATGAGGTATAAGGGCATGGGGCTTTTGGGGACAAGGACCATGCCTCTTAAAATTTGTATACCCTCATTATTTAAACTCTTAGAGTTGGCCCTTCATCAATATTGGTTGATTACATGATGCCTAAAGAATGAAAACATGCTCAGTTAAAGTTGAAAAGACAGAATGTTTGGAGGACAGCTAGTCCCTTAGGGAACACAGAGAAAGACAATGGAAAGTGTGGTTGCCAAGGATGTGGAAGATAATCCTTGGGAAGTAACTTACAGTCTCAGATGGTTCTGTTTTCTAGCACAAAGTATCCAAAGGGGATCCGTGGAATGACTCCAAAGTTGTCCCATGGCTATGGTATGGCTGTGGCAGAGTAGATGTCTGTGCACAACACCAGACACACTTTGTCTGGGAAGCCTGCACTCGACAGAGGTGAGACTCCTGGCATCATGGTTATAAGCAGGAGGACATGTATCTATACACTTAGGCCAGTTCAACCTATTCTTCACTGTGATTTGAATTAAGTCAATCACTTTCAGATCTTTTACTCAAAGCCCCCCTTCATACTGACTTTCATTATAGCTCTCTTCCTTCTTCCAATCCATTTCCCATTTTTCTGTTTGCAGAGAAGTTCCCTTAGGCCAGTAGATTTTACTGTCAAATGGGGGTGTGGGTTGGAATTTTATTGGAACACTGGAGCATAGCCAGTGTTGTGATGTATGAGCTGCTTCATCTATGTCTTGTCCTGTCACCCATCTTTAGTCACTTCCTTACCTCACTTATTTACTCAAGCTATATAAACATCAATGAAGAAAATAGAAGTCTTTCATTTGTGTCAACTTTTGCTGACCCCAAACAATCTCACAGAGTCTGGAAGATAAAGAAGAAACAAAAGGCCAGTGTCCTTCTGTCAAAGAGAAAGATCGAAACCAAATAATCCCTGAGATACCTACACCCAGCACTGGAGTAGTCAAAGCACGGATGACTGCCCTGGCTTACTGCACGCTGACTCCTGCTTCACTGGAAGGCTTTATTAAGGGATGGGAGATGCCCTTTGGTGATTCGATGTGGAAGCTAAGTGTCTTATACTGGAACACACATACACACTTTTGTGGGTACAGTTAGTTACACAGTTTGTTGGCAAAGGCAGTAGACAGTTGTATGTAGAAGGCAGGAAACTTGAGAACTATAGCTAAACTTGATTCATGTGATTCAGATCAACATGTCCTTAGCAATAGCATGCCTGGGGTAGGGCGATGGGAAAGAGAATTGTCTATAGGGTTGGGTAGAAGCGGTCCTAAGGGAAACAAATGGGATCAGTAGATGCAGCTCATGCTGGAGTTCTACGATTGCTTCCCCATTTCTGTGATGCCATCTGAAATGTGACCACCCAGGCACCTGCTCTTAAACATGCGCTTCCCAGCTGACTGCACTTCCTTGGAACTTTTGTGGAACTTTTAGAAAGTGGAGCCTCGCTGGAGGAAGTGGCTCTCTGGGGGAAGGCCTCAGGGTTCATTGCTCAGCTCTGCTTCCTGTTCACCGCGCTTCCTGACTGTCCATGCAATGTGACCAGCTGTGATCCTGCTCCCTCTGTCATCACATCCTTACTGGGATGGGTTGTATCTCCCCCAAACCCTAAGAGGAAATGGGCCTGTCTTTCCTTAAATAGCTTCTTGTCAGAATTCTCTCAGGACGGTGAGAAAAGTAACTAATACAATGTGATATAGCTCACACGTGTGGCGATGAACCATCATAATATGTATGCTATGAAATGATGTAGTGGAGTACGTAGTTCTCTTTATTATTGCAAATATTACAAATGTGTTGAATAAAAAAGCAGTAAGGGCATATAAATGTGACACAATTTATTTACAGTTATAGAATACACCAAACAATTACACATACTGCTTTAAGATATATACATATATTGTAAAAGTATGAAGATGTTTATAGAGAAGACAAATATTAATTTTTTTAGAAAAATAATTTTCAAATTAATTACAATTTATTCATTTTGTATCCCAGCTGTAACCTCCTCCGTCCTCCCTTCCCACTCCCACCCTTCTTCCCTCTTCTCCTTCTATGCCCCTCCCCTAGTCCACTGATAGAGGTGGTCCTCCTCCTCTTCCATCTGACCCTACCCTATCAGATCTCATCAGTACTGGCTGCATTGTCTTCCTCTGTGGCCTGGTAAGGCTGCTCCCCACTCAGGAGGAGGTGAACAAAGAGCCAGCCACTGAGATCATGTTAGAGATAGCCCCTGTTCCTTTTATAGGGAACCCACTTGGAAACTGAGCTGCCATGGGCTACATCTGTGCTGCTGTTCTAGGTTATCTCCATGAATGGTTCTTGGTTGGAGTATCAGTCTCAGAAAAGACCCTTGGGCCTAGATATTTTGGTTCTGTTGTTCTCCTTGTGGAACTCTTGTCCCCTCCAGGTCTTTCATCTTCCTGTTCTTTCATAAGATTCCTTGCACTTTGCCCAAAGTTTGGCTATGAGTTTCAGCATCTGCTTTGTTACCCTGCTTGGTAGAGTCTTTCAGAGTCCCTCTGTGGTAGGCTTTTGTCCTGCTCCCTGTTTTCTCCCTCTTTCGATGCCTGTCCCGTTTGCTTTTCTGAGTGGAGATTGATCATCTTACCCAGGGTCCTCCTTCTTGCTTAGTTTCTTTAGGTGTACAGATTTTAGTATGTTTATCCTATATTATATGTCTAATATCCACTTATAAGTGAGTATATACCATGTTAAAAAGCAACAAATCAAGTAATCCAATTAAAAATGGGGTACACAGCTAAACAGAGATTTTTCTATAGAGGAATATAGAATGATAGAGAAACACTTAAAGAAATAGTCATCAGGGAAATGGAAATTAAAATGACACTGAAATTTCACCTTACACCATCAGAATGGCTAAGATTAAAAAACTCAAATGACAACACATGCTGGAGAGGATGTGGAGAAAGGGGAACCCTCCTCCATTGCTGGTGGGAATGTAAATTTGTAAACCACTTTGGAAATAAATATGGTGCTTTCTCAGACAATTAGGAATAGTGTTACCTCAAGATCCAACTGTACCACTCCCAGGCATAGATCCAAAAGATGCTCAAGTATACAACAAGGACATTGCTCAATCATGTTTGTAGCAGCTTTGTTCATAGTAGACAAATATAAATTTTATGGTAGTGTTTACCTACAGCAAAGCATAAGGATACTGGCCTTGGGAAGGAAGGACACAGAGGATATTTAAACTTTGCTGTTAATCTTTTATTTCTTACACTCATGGAGGAGACATAAACTGGGGGTTAGTGCTACTTCCTAGATCTCAAATATTTAGAGTGGAAAATCTTTAGAGTTTTAACTTTGTCCTTGCCATTGTGTTGAACTGGGTTTTTAATAGCATATAGGCATTATAAAAATGATACATTTCCTTGTGGCTTTTCAAACATCTGCTTTGGTTATATTATTGGACTCTAGTTTTTGGCTGATTGTTAATACAAGTTGGAGCCACTGTGAACCCTTTGATACCATGGCCCACATATGCCCTTCATTTGGCCATTTCTCTATAGCACTTGGCCCCACAGCGTTTGCTTGGACACTGGCAATGCTTTCATTGCCTTGCGTGACTAGTGCAGTTCTTGTAATTAAAACAGGTTGCTGTGGAAAGTTGCTGTGTGAAGGATTTCAGAACTTTTTTTTTTTTTTTTTCAATGACTTTAGTTTTCTTGCCCACGTTCCATAGTTTTGTTGTTTTCCCTTTGAGCATCCTGGGAAAAGATTCATCAAGACTTTGGCCTTTGTTACATATCTTGGCTGGATGAGTTTAGACCATCAGGCCTCCAACTTAGGTGACTTTCTCCAGAGAGGATGAGGAAAGTTGGAAATGCCTTCTACATGGGGAATTGATTAAAGTTCAGATTTTTTCCCACACTGGAACGATGCTGATTTAGGTTCATAGTCATCTCATGAGTCAGACACAGCTGGGAACATATTGTCCAGCCACACGGAGCTGTTCTGTGCTTGGGAAAGGTGGCAGCCTGATGGGGCAGGAAAGAGAAATATTGGATTTGTTTAAGTGTTTAGACAGTTTTTCCATGAAGGCACACTTTGGACTACCAACTCACTTTTCTGTGTCCTCAGGCACAGCTGTCTGGGAAGGGTTCATGTTTTGTCTCTGTTAGTCATGAAACACAAATGGACTTTAAACTTGATAGGTCTGAAATATCCCGGGAAGGTTCTAGAGCACAGGTTGTTGAAATATAACCAAAGGCCTCCAGGGCACCTGCTAAGGGCAGGTTCTAGAAATCCTTGGGGCTCACAATTTACATGGTGGCTGTTCTAAAAACAATGGGCTTCATTTCATGAGAACTGGCTAGCGTTTCTCCAGCACACCACACTCTGTTTTCTCCACAGCTGTTTGCTGCCATACATTTCTGATCCAAAATAAAAGTTGTCCAAAAGTGCAGAACACATTGATCTGATCTTTCCACGAGGGAAATGGCATTACAGGAAAGATGAAATTATTAAAGTGAGATTTTTTTTTTGTGGGAAATTCAGTATTTCTTGATTCATAGGGAAAAATTCTTTTCCTATCTCTGGCAGCAGACTTTTATTCTCATTATTTAAAATTTAGGACTGGCAAACAGATTTTCCAAAATATGTAACTTTGATACTCAAGGAATTTATACAAAAACAGGTGGCAGGAAGTGTTGTCTTAGACATTATGAGTAATGGGAGCAATGGCTGCTGACAGGACAGAGCGTGTGAACGCTGACTGACACTGAAGCTGAGGCCTGAAGTGCCAGCTACTCATCAGAAGACATGCTCATCAGGATTCAGGAAAGAATGCATTTAAATACTCTCAAGTGTACATGATACCTAAAATATGCTATTCAATATTGCTTGTTAATATGTCATACTTTAAGGAATGTGAAAAAATAATGTGAAATGGTTTGAAGATGTAGCTCAGTTGGCAGAATGCTTGCCTAATGTCCCTGAAGCTCTCTCTGTGTTTAATCCCCAGTACTGCCTGTAATTCCAACAAAGTGGAGGCAGGAGGGTCAGAAATGCAAGGTCATCTTCAGCTACACAGTGAGTTTGAAGCTAGCCTGAGCTGTGTGACATCATATCTAATAAAAGAAAGAAAGGAAGAAAGAAAGAAAGAAAGAAAGAAAGAAAGAAAGAAAGAAAGAAAGAAGGAAAAAAGAAAGGAAAAGTTTACATGAGCATCATTCTGTCTGACACCTCTCACCTCTCAGAAGAGGGAAGATGAAACATCACAGTGTGTTAAGAGCCTAATGTTTCTGTAACTACTGCCTCTGTGGTTTCTCTCTGAAATTTCACTTTCGTATCTCTAAAGCAAAGCTTAACTACCTCATGGGTTTGCAGTGATGTAAGGCGCTTAGCAGAATTCTTTGTACTCTTTCAGCACTCAACAAATATGTTCTTAAAATGACATCATGCACTGGATACAAAACAGATAAATCCAGTCTTTATTAAAATCAATAAAAATCCATCCATAATGCAATTAAGCGTTGTATTTCACTTACCATTCATGTTTATTGTAATCAGTTTCAAGCCAAACATCCTGGCTGTTAGCTGAAAGATCTCAGAGCCTGAATTGATGAAAATTAAAAAAGTTTCCCTAGCAGGTGTGATATTTAGAATTTCTAAAGACCATGTTTTCGTCAGTTTTAAGAAGGCAATTTGAAGTTGTTCCTCCGCACACTCAAGTGTGGTATATAGTATTATGGAGGAGTGCATGCAGAAATAGGAACTTCTACACTGATGAGTTGTATCTTTGAATTTATATCTTTTAAATGTCAAAGTTATTCCTGTTGAGAACTTGTAAAGTGTAGCCCATGCTTCTGAATCTTACAAACAGCCACAGTCCCAGGAAAATTAAAACTCCTGAACTAAATTATACTGTAGAAAAAAAATGGAGTAGTTCAGAGAACACCAGTATATCCTTATTATTCTTATTTGTAAGACTTGTGTTTCCTAGTGGCTGATTTCCCATTGATGGTGTGAAAAATTGGAAAGGAGAGTAAGGTAATTTGTGGGAAAGATGTGACTGTTCCGGGGTCAACAGGAACCTATGTTCTGGTAGGGAAGGAAAGTAAAGAAGAAATTCTTTCAGCTCAGATGTTAGTTAGTCTTCTAACAAATGGGCCTTGGGAGAGGAAATACTGAGGGATTATTTTTCTTTTAATTGAAAAAAATCATATAGCATATTTTGGTCACAGTTCCTCTTGCCCAACTTTTCCCAAACCCCTATCACCTCCCTGCCCACGCAACTCCATACTTTTTTTTTAAATCTCTACTTAGGATGTTAAAGTGACTTTTTTTTTTTTTTAAGTATAAGGGTAGGAGGGAGAAAATAGACAACCCCATGTGATCTCATACATACATCATATATAGCATGAAAAACTCCATATTATTATTCAGTTCAAATATAATTTAACATGAAAATTCTTTTAAACCAAGATCTCTAAAGACCTGTAAATGGATGCTAGTGAACTATGAAACATTGGCTGTTTCTGATGCTGGCACTACATCATCAGGGTTCACCTAAGGGTCAGTGTTGGGTAGCATTTGCTGACATCAATTCTGTGTCCGCTTATTTATGGTTTTGAGAAGGAAACTGTATTAGTTAGGGTTCTCTAGAGAAATAGAACTTGTAGAATGAATTTCTCTCTCTGTTATTATATATATTATATATATAGAGAGAAATTAAATCTATAAGTTCTATTTCTCCAGAGAAAATATATTTGTATGGATAAGAAATATACAATATTATATTATAGAATACATATATATAATATGATATATGATATATAAATATGTATATATATTCATGTATTAGCTGCAGTCCAGCTAATCCTACAATGGCTGGCTGTGAAGAAAAAGTCCAAGGATCCAGAAGTTTTTCAGTTTACAAGACAGGATGTCTCAGTTGGTCTTCAGTATACACTGGAATCCCAAAAACCTCCAGTGAAGACACTGCTAGCAAAGCAAGAGCAAGCAGGCAAAGAGCAAGCGCCTCTGTCTTCCGTACCCCACCTTTTACAGGCGATTGACAGAAGGTGTGGACCACATGAAAGGCGTGTGTCTTCCCACCTCAAGATCTGGATCAGAAGTAGATCTTCCTACTTCAAATTTAGCAAAATCCCCTCACAGGTGCTCTCCACTTTTGGACTTAGTTAATTCCAGATGTAGTCAAATTGACAACCAAAGATAGCCATCTCAGAAATGACACTGAATTAACTTGAAAAAATTTCACTAGGGAACTGGCAATTCTAGATAGGTGGGTTGTCCTGCTCGCTTGCTTGTTTAAATTTTCTTTCTTTTTTAAAGTGTTGATTTTGGTATTTTTTGGTAGGATTTTGCATAGCCAAGGTTAGCCATGAACCAGCAATATAGCTGAGGATGACTTCACCTTCCAAATACTGGCATTACAGGTGTATGCTACATTTAGTTTTTCTTAAACAAGTATGTGTGTTACTGTATCAGGATTTCTTTGGATAGGCCCCTCCCCTCTCCTGCCCTCAGCCTATGGGTTTCAGGTGGATCTTGTGGTACTGTGTGCAGCTCTTTGGCAGGGAGATGTATCCCAGATCTTCATAAGTTTACCAAATTTGTCCTTGGCTACAGGCACTGTTTTGTAGCTGAGCACAATCTCCAAGGGCAGTGGGTAGGTTAACACTGGAAACTTGCAGGTTCTGTTAAATAGGCTTGTAAAAGTGGTACCCATCCTTCCTGTCTTCTTCTTCTGAGAATTCATAATGAAGCATAGTAGTAAAAACAGGGCTAAGAAATCGATACATTGCGTCCTAATGATATTGTGTAAGACCCTGGGTACAGCTGTCCTGAAGCTGGATTCAGCGCCTAAATCCACACTGTATGCGCCAGCAATGCCAGTTTTGTGGAACATTTGAGATTGGAGTCTGTCTCTTCAAAAAAGTTATTTTTCCTCATAGCTTCCTCTCTTCTTCCACAGCTTGTTTCACCTTTGCACCTTTCTTTCCTCCCCCTTTTATCCCTGTCTCTTTTCGCTCTTGCTTTAAAGGTCTATGTAAGAAATCACACACACACACAAATAATAAGGTGAAATATAGGGCTTTGAAAAAGAATGGGAAGGGGCTGGAGAGATGACACAGCAGTTAAGAGCTCGGACTTTACTTCCAGGGGACCCGGGTTCAAATCCCCGCACCCATAAGGCAAGCTCACAACCGTCTGTAACTCCAGTTCCAGGGGATCCCACACCCTCACATGGAAACACATGCAGGTAAAACATCAGTGCACATTTAAAAAAGGGAAAACCATGGGGAAATGCAGTATTACTTATTCTGTGGTCTGTTTTTAGAGTCAGCACAAGACTCATGCATCGGAAGGCTTACTCTGATAGAAGTGTGTGATGGACAAGAGTGCTTATCTATACAGAGAACAGTGTAGGGGCTGTCCACGTCTACATGGTTGTTCACAGGCTAGAATGTTTATGTATAAGGATAGAATGCAGGAGCAGATACAGTTAACAATAAAAAAACCCTTCAAGAGCAGTATGACACTTATTAACTACCCGTAACACAAAACTTGGATGGTGAGCAAGGACTGTAAATATAAGGGCGGCAAGACCCTCTTTGTCTCAAAAATAAAACATCTTGGAGAAAAAAAAACCAAGAAAAATTGTGAGCTGACCAACTATAAAATGTAAAGAAGATACAGGTGAGGCTTTGAGTACATCTGACAGAAACACTGATAGAGCAAAAGTTATTATCAACAGAGAAACAGAAAGAGGAGAATGCAAGAGTTCAAGAATGTAGGGAATTCTCTGTTGAGTTTTGCTCTTAAACCTGAGTGAAGGCTTCAAGAAGCAGGGCTGCCAGCAGCGACATTATGCTGAAAGTAGCAATCTGGAAGCCATCTTAATCAAAGTGGGTTCTGCTGTTGCAGAACAGAATACAATGTTGTTACTGTTAAATGTTAAATGTAAACAAACAGAAAAAACCGAAAGTACAGCCCTGAATGTTCCCTTTGTCCTCCTGGAGAAGATTTGCAAACTGATGAGGTGGAAGAGGCCAGGAAAGCCAAGCTCATTAGATCTGATCACATGTAAGTCACAGTGTTCTGGAATTCAAAGAAAAAAGTTACAGACCAGAAAAATGCGTGCAGCAAACATGTGCATATTCATACATTTTACAAACGGAGGATGGGAAAAAAAATCCAAGCAACGGATTCACAGATAAAAAATTAGATATGGTGTATGCGCCTGCTTCTTCTATGCATCTTTCAGTTGGGGCTGAACTCCATGAGAGAGGGCCCTTGCCAGCCCAGCGCTGGTTGCTCCTACAGCCACAGAATTAAACACTTGGGGCGGAGTGAGGGGTAATGCTCCCGCCTCTGAAAGATGCTCAGTAAGGGAAGCAGATTTGAATGTGGCTGCGGGCTACCTGGGCTGGCTCTGTAGGCCGGTTGTGATGTTCCCTGCCCATCAGCAATACGAGGTTCTGGAGCTCAGGGAACAGAGCGTGAAGGGGCCAGTGCAAGGAAGGTCAGCTTTTAAGGGCAACATAGAATCAGCAAGGAGCCTTGCGCGCTGTGCCCTTCAAGGGAAAGTAGAATTGTGAGAAGGGAGCTGATTGTCAGTGACACTTAGGAAGCTGAACATGGGAGACAGGAAGGAGGAGAACGGGAAGTCCTTGGCGAGATGGGAGCTAGATACATGCACAAGGTCAGAGGAGGGATGGAGGAGAGGGTGGTACTTCAGCCCTTGCTGGAGATGTGCTGCCTGCTGCTGGTGCGGCTCTCAGTGATAGCAGATTCAGTTTTATAACAGCCCTGTGAGACACAGTCGAGGGGGCTGATGAACAGCCCAGAAGCCTGCCTGTTTACCGCTGTGAAGAAGTAAATCCCGGATTTGACTCCGGGCGTCCTGATTCCGAAGTTCATATGCTTAATTTCTTTTGTGCCGTTTCTTAATTGTACGGGAAATGGTAGCAAAATCTTCCCTTCAGAAGAACCAAATCTGGAGCACAGAAGTCTGTTTCCAAGGTTTGTTCAGCATTAAAATCCGATGCTATTTTTTTTTCAAGCGAGTACTTCATAAGTCTTTAAACAAGAACACTAACTACTGTATGATTTCAGATTTTTTTTTTTTTTGCAACTGTCTTGCACACTGTCCCTGGTGCCTAATCTCGATGTACACCTGCTGCTCTGAGTTGATAGCAAAAATTGCTCTGTGGTGATGAAAAGACATCTGCAGAGCTGCAGCTGTAGCGCTATGCAGCCAGAACCCAGGGAAAGCAGCTCAGCCCACATTCGTGTTGTTTTTTAAATCACACCGGGGAACTGAAGCAATGACTGTCTAGCCTGTGACCATGACTCTTATCAGATGGGAAGGCAAATCTACTAAGTTTAAGTGAGAAAGCTCAGAATACCCACACTTGTGGTAAATATGAATCATTTTTATTTTAGTGTTGCTTGATGTCATTTTTACCAAAATATTAAATGATATTGAACATTTACGGTGAGCATCAGAATATATTTTTTTAACAAAGAGTTATTAAATCCTGACAATTTTTTCTTGAGAGAGTAGATAAAATATCTTCTATGAGGCTAAGTTGATACAACTATTTTATGAGGAAAAAGGCAATTCATTCTGGAATAGATCTTTGAGATAGGTATTCTTACTGCAAAGCAAGAGAAAACAAAAAAAAATTAGTTTTGATATCCTATAAATATATAAATGTCAAACTAGATTGACCAAGCTCTGTCTCCTAATCTTTCCACGTTCTTGGAAATGCAGACTCAGCAGCAATGAGTATGTTTAGGGAGGAAGGCACAGCTGGGAACAAAATGCAATCTATGCAGAGTAACAGAAGTTTTAAAGTTCCTTATCTGGTTGGACTCTGAAAAGACAAATATATATGTATATTTATAGAATATATATATATATATACATACATATATATTTATACACACACATACTGTTTCCTTTATACATAAGTGTATTTTGGTCATATTCACTCTTTGCTCTTGCCTATAACTTTTTCCAGGTTCACAACATATTCACCTACCCCTCCCTCCTCCCAATTTCATGTCCTCTTTATTTTTAATAAGCTACTGAGGCTATTTTGCGTTGCTCATATACTCATGAGCATGAGGTTACCCACTGGAACATGGCCAACCAGAAGCCAGCAGCCATCAATAGCTCCTCAGCTAGGGATGGGCACTCATGAACTGCCCCTGCCCGGTACTCCTTGCTAGAATGTTATTGGTTTTGTGGAGGTCTTGAGCGGTTGTTTTGAGTTCAGAAGTGCAAGCATCCTATTGTGTCCAGATGACGGATTTCTCTGGTGCTCTTCCACCTCAGGTTTTTTACAATTTTTTTTTCCACTTGCTCTTCCACAGTGGTCCG
The DNA here is from genome assembly GCF_907164565.1 of Psammomys obesus. Classification (NCBI taxonomy): domain Eukaryota; kingdom Metazoa; phylum Chordata; class Mammalia; order Rodentia; family Muridae; genus Psammomys; species Psammomys obesus. The sequence continues at coordinate 2,899,206 of NW_026596069.1, forward strand.
TGAGCCTTGGGGAGGGAGGTGTGACACGGATGTCACATTTGTGAGTGAGCATTCCACAGACATTTCTTCTCTGTGCTTTGATGCATCCTGAGTCTCTGCATTAGCTGCTTTACATTATGACAAGCTCTCAGATCAGGTGGTGTGTGTGTGTGTGTGTGTGTGTGTGTGTGTGTGTGTGTGTTATATGTGAGTCAGAATCTGGCATTGGGTGTCTTTCTATTACTCTCCAGCACAGTTTTTGAGACTGAGCCCACTGATTAGCCAGATAGGTTGGCTAGCAAGCTCTAGAGATCTTACTGTTTCTGTGAAATAGCCTCTCACTGTGCTTGGGGTACATACAGAAAGCTGATAGCTGTTACGTCTGCTAGAGATCTGTGCTTTAGTTGTCAACCTTGAGCGACAAGCACTTTATAGACTGAGTCATCTTTCCAGTCCCTTAAATTAAGTTTAACACATGTATGCCAAGATCCAGGCCAGAATCAATAAAGCTATTAGCTCTGAATTCCATTTCCAGATGTTCCATCTTGAATGCTAATATCTGCCTTGTGTTGTGAGCTGAATTATACGACCATTTACATATGTTGCAGTTCTAGCCAGGAGCTCTTTAGAATGTGATTATATTGGGATGGGGGTATTTCTTAATTAACCAAGCTGAATGACATCATTACCTTGGACTTTAACCCAATGTAGCTAACATCACTACCCCAAGGTAGGACCATGTGAGGATACAGGGAAGTGAGGATGTGTAAGCTGACAGGAGAGGAGGCAGGAGCATCTAGTTCAGCTAGCACCTTAGTCTTCGACATCTATCTTCTGGAGCATTAGAAACAAATTTCTGTTATTTAAACACCTAAATCATGGTACTTTGGTCTGGCAATCTTAGCAAACTATTACAAAAAAAAGATGTGGTTTGGGGTTTTACTCAGGTATTTGCTAAGGTGCTTAGCCAGAAAATATTGACTGTGTACTTGGAATTGCTTAGAGAAGGAAAAGGGAAATGGTTTCTATACATTGACTTGCAACTCAGATGTTTTTGGGACCCTGCAGTCACTCTGTGGTTTCTTTTGATTGGGAATCCATTTGTAATATACCCATTCAAAGCAACCCCAATCCATGAAACACAAATGTAGGTTGATGATTTTACTAAAAATTTACTGAAAACACAATATGGATCACACACACACACACACACACACACACACACAGCAGAAACTCTTCACATCTGGGCTATTGTGAATAATGCAGCAATAAACAGCTGCGCAAGTATATCTGGGACACGTTGGCTCAGTGGTACTCAAGGTGGAATACGTGGATCCTATAGTGGATTTGTTATATTTTGGAGAAAGCTTTGCCCTGTTTCCCATAGGGTCTGTACAAGTCTGCCTTCTTACCAGAATGTCTAAGGGTTTCTCCTTCCTTACATGCTCTTCTTCCATCCGAGGAGTCATGGGGGATCTGGGATCTGACTACCGCTGTAAACCTAGCCATCAGCAGAAAACAGTAACCAGTGTTTGCTGAAGACTTTTCATCATTCTCATCTTACAAGTGTGAAGTTGAGTCTTCATAATTCACAAATAAGAAAGTGTTTAAGCCACCCTGGGGACCTTTGCTTGCAGAAAGAGTACCACCCCAGTATAAACAGAAGTGCAGGCTAGGCTAGTTCCTTAGAGGCTATACATACTACAAGTGACAGATTTAGGACTCAAACAAGTAGGTCATCTGCCTATACAGTTCATATTCCTAGCTCTTAGACATTATACCATACCATTTTACCATACTGTTCTTTCTCAAGGAAGAAGTGAGTCTTGAGACTTTAATAAAAAAGCTGGCCCTCCCCCCCGGGGGGGACTTCAGAAACTGATACATCAACCAAAGATTATGCATAGTGAGGACCTAGATCCCCTGCTCAGATGCAGCCCATAGACAGCTCAGTCTCCATGTGGGTTTCCTAGTAAGGGGAGAAGAGACGGTCTCTGACATGAACTTGGTTGCCTGCTCCTTGATCACTTCTCCCTGGTTGGGGTGACCTAGCCAGGCCACAGAGGTAGAGGATCCAGGCAGTCCTGATGGGACCTGATAGGCTAGGGTCAGACAGTAGGGGAGGAGGACTTCCTCTATCAGTGGACTAGGGGAGAGGGATAAGGGAGGAAGAGAGAGAAAATGTGGAACCAGGAGGAGATGAAGGAGAAGGCTACAACTGGGATACAAGGTGAATAAGTTGTAAATAATAACAACAATAATAAGCAAAAAATTATGAGCTTACTGCATAAAAACTTTAAAACATTTAGCTGAAATATAAACATGTTAAAGAAACATATGAATAAGCAATGAAGAATGATTAACACAAATTTGATTGTGTAATGAAGGGTTTGTGTATCTGGGAGGCGTTGAAGAAAGCAGGTGGATATGACCATATTACAGTGTGTAAAATACTTAAAAAATAAAAAAAGAGAAGAAAAGTATTACTGAAAAAAAATCTGATAATTCAATTCAAATATCACCAAGGAAACCATAGATAATCATTAAAGATTATGTACAAGTGGTAATAAAGATATAAACATAAAAAAGAAATTTAAATCATATTTGTGTAAGGATGCAATAATTAATTTTTAAAAAATTCATCATGTGCCTTTCTTGTACAAGATACGGTTTTATATAAGGCCATTTTTATACAAGTATATATTGTATATTGAACACATTTTCCCACATTTCTTTTTTTAATTTATTTTTAAATGTATTACAATTTATTTACTTTGTATTCCAGCTCTAGTCCCCTCCATCATCCTCTCTTGTCCCCTTCTAATCCTGCCCTCCTTCTGTCTTCTCCTCCTATGACCCACCCCACTGGTAGGGGAGGTCCTCCTCCCCTTCCATCTGACCCTAGCCTATCAGGTCTCATCAGGACTGGCTGCATTGCCTTCCTCTGTGGCCTGTAAGGCTGTTCCCCATTCAAGGGGAGGTAATCAAAGAGCCAGCCACTGAGTTCATGCCACAGACAGCCCCTTTTCCCCTTACTAGGGTGACTATTTGGAGACTGAGCTGCTACAGGCTACCTTTGTGCAGGGGTTCTAAGTTGCCTCCATGAATGGTCCTTGGTTGGAGTATCAGTCTCAGAAAAGACCCTTGGGCCCAGATATTTTGGTTCTGTTGCTCTCCTTGTGGCACTCCTGTCCCCTCCAAGTGTTTCATCTTCCCGTTCATTTTTGGGCTTGCACTCTGCCCAAAGTTGGGCTATGAGTCTCAGCATCTGCTTTAATATCCTAGAGTCTTCCAGAGGCCCTCTGTGGTAGGCTCCTGTCATGTTCCCTGTTTTCTCCCTCTTCCAATGTCTATCCCATTTGCCTTTCTGAATGAGGATTGATCATTTTACCCAGGATCCTACTTCTTGCTTAGCTTTTTTAGATGTACACATTTTAGTATGATTTACCCTACATTATTTTTCTAATATCCACTTATAAGCAAGTATATACCATGTGTGTCTTTCTGCTTCTGGAATATCTCACTCAGGATGATCTTTTCTAGTTCCCACCATTTGCCTGCAAATTTCATGATCTCCTTGTTTTTATTTGCTGAATAGTTTTCCATTGTGTAAATGTACCACAATTTCTGTATCCATTCCTCAGTTGAGGGGCATCTGTGTTCTTTCCAGCTTTGGTTCTTACAAATAAAGCTGCTATGAACATGGTTTAGCAAATGTCCTTGTTGTATACTTTAGCACATTTTGGATATATGCCTAGGAATGGTACAGCTGAATCTTGAGGTAGCACTGTTCCTAATTTTCTGAGAAAGCTTCAGATTGATATTCAATGTGGTTGTACAAGTTTACATTCCCACCAGCAGTGGAGGAGAGTTCCCCTTTCTCCACATCCTCTCCAGCATGTGTTGTCACTTGAGTTTTTGATCTTAGCCATTCTGATGGATGTAAGGTGAAATCTCAGGATCGTTTTGATTTCCATTTCCCTGATGACTAATGATGTTGAGCATTTCTTTAAGTGTTTCTCTGCCATTCGACATTCCTCTATTGAGAATTCTCTGTTTAGCTCTGTACCCCATTTCTTTAATTGGACTAATTCATTTGTTGCTGTTTAACTGCTTCAGTTCTTTATAAATTCTGGATATTAGTCCTCTGTCAGATATAGGGTTGATGAAGATCCTTTTCCATTCCATAGACTGTAGTTTTGTTCTGATAACAGTGTCCTTTGCTTTAGAAAAGCTTTTCAGTTTAATGAGTTCCCATGTATTTATTGTTTATCTTAGAGCCTGTGGTGTTTTTGTTCTGTTTAGGAAGTTGTTTCCTATGCCAATGAGTTCAAGGTTCTTCCCCAATTTTTTTTCTAACAGATTTAGTGTATCTGGTTTTATATTGAGGTCTTTGATTCACTTGGATTTTAGTTTTGTGCAGGGTGCAAAGTATGGATCTATTTGCATTTTTCTACATGTAGATATCCAGTTAGATCAGTACCATTTGTTGAAGATGCTGTCTTTTCTTCATTGTATGGTTTTGGCATCTTTGTCAAAATCAGGTGTCTGTAAATGTGTGGGTTTATTTCTGGGTCTTCTTTTGGATTCCATTGATCAACCAGTCTGTTTCTATGCCAGTACCATGAAGCTTTTATTATTGTTGCTCTATATAGTACAGCTTGAGATCAGGGTTGGAGATACCTCCAGAAGATCTTTTATTGTAGAGGATTGTTTTAGCAATTCTGGTTTTCTTCTTGTTCCATGTGAAGCTGAGAATATTTCTTTCAAGGTCTGTAAAGAATTGTGTTGGTAATTTGTTGGGAATTGAATCTGTAGATTGCTTTGGTATGGTGGCCATTTTTTTTACTATGTTAATCCTGCCAAGCCATGAGCATGGGAGATCTTTCCTTCTTCTGATGTCTTCTTCTAATTCTTTCTTCAGAGACCTGAAGTTTTTTACTACAAGTCTTTTACTTGCTTGGTTAGAGTTACACCAAGATACTTTATATTCTTTGTGACTATTGTGAAGGATGTTGTTTCCCTAATTTCTTTCTCAGCCTTTTTGTCTTTTGTATACAGGAGGGCTACTGACTTTTTGAGTTAATTTTGTATTCAGCCACTTAGCTGAAGGTGTTTATCAGCTGTAGGAGTTCCCTGGTAGATTTTTTGGGGTCACTTATATATACTATCATATCATCTGCAAATAGTGATACTTTGACTTCTTTCTTTCTGATTTGAATCCCCTTGATCTCCTTTAATTGTCTTATTGCTCTAGCAAGGATTTCAAGTACTATGCTGAAGAGTTATGGAGAGAGTGGGCAGCCTTGCCTTGTCCCTGATTTCAGTGGGATTGATTTAAGTTTCTCTCCATTTAGTTTGATGTTGGCTATAGGCTTGCTGTATATTGCCTTTACCATGTTTAGGTAAGTGCCTTGTATCCCTGATCTTTCCAGGACTTTAAACATAAATGAATGTTGGATTTTTATCAAATGCTTTTTCATCATCTAAGGAGATTTATCATGTGTTTTTTTTTCTTTCAGTTTGTTTATGTGGAGGATTACATTGATGGGTTTCTGTATATTGAACCAACCCTACATGCCTGGGATGAAACCTAATTGGTCATAGTAGATGATATCTTTGATGTGTTCTTGGATTCTGTTTACAAGTATTTTATTGAGTATTTTTGCATCAATGTTCATAAGAATGATTGACCTGAAATTCTCTTTCTTTGTTGGGTCTTTGTGAGGTTTAGGCATCAAGGTGACTGTGCCTCATAGAATGAAGTTGGTAATGTTCCTTCTGTTTCTATTTTGTAGACTAGTTTGAAGAGTATTGGTGTCAGCTCTTCTTTGAAGGTCTGGTAGAATTCTGCGCTGAAACTATCAGGCCCTGGGCTCCCCCCCCCCATGGGAGACTTTTGATGACAGCTTCTATTTCCTTAGGGAATATAGGACTATTTAATTCATTTACCTGGTCTTGATTCAGCTTTGGTAAGTGGAATCTATCAAGAAAATTGTCCATTTCATTTAGATTTTCAAATTTTGTGGTATATAGGCTTTTGAAGTAAGACCTAATGCCTAATGACTGTTTGGATTTCCTCTGTGTCTGTTGTTATGCCCCCCTTTTCATTCCCACATTTCTTATTCTTCCCTCTTCACCTTTGTTCCCCTAGAAAGATATTACACTTTGTGTAATATATATGTATATAAAAATATGCATATATTCCTATGATATAAATATAGGGGATAAGATATAATATTTGTCTTTTGGAGACAGCTCCATTTCTCTTGATATAATTATCTCTAATTTATCCACAACTTCATTCTTTATAACTGAAAAAAAATTCCGTTGTGTGTATACGTATTTTCTTAGTCAGTCCTTCTGTCCTAGATTGGTTCTGTGACTCAGTGTTTGCCAGCAGTGCTGAGGTAAGCACTGACGTGCAAGTGTCTCTGTGATATGTTGGACTGGCGTCTGGAGGGATCATACAGCTAGATCATACCCTCCATACGATTTCCACAGCAGCTGGGCCAGTTTACATTCTCACTAGGAGTGTATGAGAATTCTTGTTCTCATACATTCTAGATGATTTATTCTGATATATGTATATACATATATATATACACACATACATGTATATGTGTGTATGAGCTTTCTATTCTGCAGGCTGTCTCTTCAGTTGATTAACTTTTGCTGTACAGAAGCTGTTTCTTACCAGTGTGTAATTTTTTTTTCATGTGGAGTCTGTTTTATTAGAATTTTCTTTTTTTTAAAAATTTTTTATTAATTACACTTTATTCATTTTATATCCCCCCATAATCCCCTCCCTCCTCCCCTCCCGATCCCACCCTCCCTCCCCTTTCTGCATGCATGCCCCTCCCCAAGTCCACTGATAGGGGAGGTTCTCCTCTCCTTTCTGATCTTAGTCTATCAGTTCTCATCAAAACTGGCTGCATTGTCCTCTACCGTGGCCTGATAAGGCTGCTCCCCCCTCAAGGGGAGGTGATCAAAGAGCAGGCCAATCAGATTATGTCAGAGGCAGTCCCTCTTCCCATTACTATGTAACCCACTTGGACACTGAACTGCCATGGGCTACATCTGTGCAGGAGTTCTAGGTTATCTCCACGAATAGTCCTTGGTTGGAGTATGAGTCTCTGGGATGTTCCTTGTGTTCAAATTATCTTGTTATGTTGCTCTCCTTGTGGAGTTCCCAGTGTGTAATTTTAACATCTCTGTAAAACAGGAAGAGGCTGTTGCATCATGGATTTATATCTGGGTCCTCTATTCTATTCCATTCCCTTGGTCTACATGCCTATTTATGTGTCCATATCATGACATTTTTGTTACTTCGACTCTGCAGTACAACTTAGATGGTGATTTCTCTGTAGTTGTTCTCTTTCTTTAGGGTTTCTTTGGCTATTGAAGGTCTTTTGTGCTTCCAAATGCATTTTAAGATTTACTTTTCTGTTTCTATGGAGACTGGCATTGAAATTTTGATGAAAATTTCAATGAACCTGTAGATAGCTCTTGGTAATGGCTCTTTTTACATGATGTTAAATTTTCCTAGTCCATGAGCATGACTATCTATCTAAAGTTTTCCCCAATTTCCTTGATTTCAGTGTGGAAGTCTTTCACTTTCTTGGTTAGGGTTATTTCAAGGCTTTATTTTTAGGCAATTGTGAATGAGATTATGTCCCTAATTGCTTTCTCAGTGTGTTTGTTATTGCATGTAGGAAAGTGTTTGACTTTTTGTATGTAGCTTTTGAATCCTGCCACTTTCCTGAAAATGTTTATCAGTTCTAACAATTTGGTGGTGGAATACTTAGGGTCTTGTATGCAGAGAACAGAAAAATAAAAAATAAAAAAGATACTTGGACTTCTTTCTTTTGTATTTGTATCTCTTTTATTTACTTCTTATCTTACTGTTGTAGCACCTCAAACACGATATTGAGCAGAGAAAGTGGGTAGTCTTATCTCAATCTCAATTTTAGTAAAAATGTTCTGAATGTTTTCCTATTTAGCATATAATGTTGGCTATAGGTTTGTTGCATAGGGATTTTATTGTGTTGACGCATGCCTCTCTCTATTCCTAGTCTTTTTAGAGCTTTTATTGTAAAGGAATGTTGAATTCTGTCAGAAGTCTTTTCTGGTGCAGAAGAATGGCGAAGAGGGTAAAGTTTCTTGTCTTGCAAGCCTAAGACCCAGAGTTCAATCCCTGGGAAGAGCCCCTCTTCCATAACACAACCAAAGCAAATTGCCAAATGCAAAGTTGTGCACCTGTAATTCCAGAATTCCTACAATGAGATAAGTGGCAGAGACTGATAAAATGCCTGGAAGTGTGTAGGTCAGCTAACCTGGACAGTACAGCACAGAAGAAACAATTGATAGAAATCTTGCTGCGACCAAGGGGATGGAGAAAACTGACTGTGAACATTGTTATTTGAATTCTACATGCACATTATAGAACTATGACCTTCATGTGTACACACAGACACACACAAATAAATAATTTTAAAAATCTTTTTTTTACTCTAGTGAGATGATCATGTGATTTCTTTCCATGAGTCCATTAATATGATATTTAATGATTTGCATATGGTAAACCGTTCCTGCATCTTAGTAATGAGGCCAATGTGATCATGATGAATGATCTTTCTGATGTTATTGAGTTTGGGTTGCAAGTATTTTATTAACAATTTGTGCATCTGTGTTCATCAGGGAGGATTGGCCTATAATTTTCTTTTGTTGTTGTTGTGTATCTATTTGGTTTCTGTATCTGGGTAATACTGGCTTTCAAAAAAAGAGTTTTTATCGTCCCTTTATTTTCTATGCTATGGAATAGTTAGAGAAATATTGGTGTTATTTCTTGTTTGAAGATCTTGTAGAATTTATCAGTGAATACATGTGGACTCCTTTTTTTTCTTTTCTTTTCCTCTTGAGACAGTGTTTCTCTGTATAGCCTTGGCAGACCTAGACTCACTTTGTAGACCAGGATGGCCTGGAACTCGTAGAGATTTGCTTGCCTCTGTCTCCTTGAGTGCTGGGATTACACTGCACCCAGCCAATCTCATTTCTTATTAGATGTGTAAATTGTTTGAACTTTGGTAGGTCATATGTATCTGGAAATGCATCTATGTGGTTGGCATTTTTAAAATTTAGAGGTGTATAACTCTTCGAGGTGTACCTTATGACTTTCTGAATTTTGCTGCTATATATTCTAATGTCTCTCTTTTCAGTCTAATTTTTATTAACTTAGTTTCTCTCTCTCCTGGTTAGTGTGGCTAAAGACTTATTGGTATTGTTTACCTTTTCTTTTTTTCTCTTTAAAATCATTTCTTTTATTTTATATTATTATTTATTTTATTTTATTTTATTTTTTTATTTTTCTTTTTAGTTACAATTTGTTAACTCTGTGTCCCAGCTGTATACCGCTCCCTCATTCCCTCCTCCTCCCCAACTTCCTCCCTGGTCTCCTCCCTGCCCCTTTCCAAGTCCACTGATAGAGGAGGAGCTCCTCCCCTTTCATTTGACCCTGTTTTATCAGGTATCTTCAAGGCTGGCTGCAAAGTCCTCCTCTGTGGCCTAACAGGACTGCTCCTCCCCTGGGGGGGGGGTCAAAGAGCCTGCCCTTGAGATCCTGTTAGAAATAGTCCTTGTTCCCCTTACTTTGGGAAACCAATTGGTTACTGAGCTACCATGGGCCACATCCGAGCAGAAGTTCTATGTTATATCCATAGATGGTCCTTGGTTGAGTGTCAGTCTTAGAAAAGGCCCTGTGCCTGGTAAGCCTATTTGTAGATCTTCCTGGTTTGTTCTGCCTTCACCCAGAGTCCACAATCAAAGAGCTAATTCTGTTTCATGAGTTCTTTGTGTTTTTTTTTTTTTTTTTTTTTTTTTTGTTGTTGTTGTTGCCATTCCTTTGATTTCTGACCTGATCTTATTTTTTCCATGTAGTGCTTCAGAGTTTGTTTGCTCTTCTTTTTCCAGGACCCAGTATTATTGACTTGAGATCTCTTTCAGGGATAATTCTTATAGCTCATTATTTGAACTTGCTCTGCTTTATTATTGTTGTTTATTATTATTTTAATGAAGACCCTTGTAGCAGTGAACTTGTCTCTTAAGATTGCTTTCATTGAGTCCCAAAGGTTTTAGTATAATGAATTTCCATTTTCATTTGATTCTACAAAATTTAAATATTTTCACAATGACCCATTCATTATTCAATAGTACGTTAGCCAGTCTCCATAAGTTTGCTTGTATTCAGCAGTTCACTGCTGTTGATTTTCAGTCTTACACCATCGTGATCAGATAGAATACAAGGAATTATTTCAATTTGCCTCTATTCACTAAGCCTTGCTTTGGGTTCCATTATGTTATCCTTTTTGGGGAAAATTCTATGGGTGGAGAAGAATGTATATTCATTATTTAAATAGAATGTTCTATTTTCTGCCATGGTTGATATTTTGATATTTGATATTTTGAAGTTCTCCAGCAGGTGTAAAAATCTATCATGCAGTAAGATGAGAATTGGATGCTGTTATTGATAATGATTTTTCATAGCATTGATTTGAGTTTGAGCTAGTGAAGTGTTTACGCAATAAAGTTTAGTAATTTCATGACATATCTGTTAACTTTATTGAAGAGTATCAGAAAAATTGGGACAGGAAAGCAAGTCTGGCACTGCAGAGTCTGGATTGCCGAACTGTACCCTGAGCAGAAAAGCAGAGAGCTAATTCTGAGTGTAGCAGGGGGAGAAGGCCTGTGGCCTCGTTGGTAACGGCCATGAGAGCATGACCACATGAATTCAGAGACGAAAGCGAAGGTCCAAGAAGAGCAGATGGACACCTGTTCATCAGGGAAACCCAGGAGGAAACGGATCTGGATGCAATTAAAGGCAGAGGCAGGCAGCACTGAATGCACATTCTGAGAATAAGAGGAGGATCCAGAAGACAGGCAAAGAGAAAACAAAGAGAGAATTTAGTCCAAGCAGGCAAAGATCAAGAGGTCAGCTTTGAGCAGGACAGTCTGAAGCTGAGAGTGTGCATATTAGAGCATGGGAATTGGGGCACAGGGTGGGATGCAGAGAAGCCAGGGGTGTGCCTTTTAAGCCAACCAAAGAAATCAAGGACCTGGAACCACTATTCTCTTGGGAGAACAAATGATTGTTTTGCTTCTTAAGATTTCCATATGTTTTCTCCATGTTTATTTTGTAATTCTTAACTAGGCCCGTGTCTCCTAAAACTTTAGCCCTTCAGTAGGAGGGAAGGTATTTAATGTTCTTTCTTCTGTGTGCAATTCAGTAGAGTGCCTTTAGCTCATACTCACTCTCTGGGGTACTCTATGATTTGGGGAAGAGAGGAGGGAGGTGTTGAGAACTTTATATAGGAAATTTGAAAAAGGAGACACGGGTAATCTGGAGGTAACATGATGGAGAACATTTGACCCTGAGTGGTCTTCTTGGTGGATCATGCTTGGACACTTGCCATCCATGAGTTCCCTGTTAAAACCTGTTCAGAAGAGCGATGGCACTGAAAAAGACAGATAGCCCACCCCCAACTCTCGAAGACTCCATTTTAGTCTTCTAACTTTGCTTAGGAGAGTCCTCCTATTTTTGGTGTCATTTAAAATTAAAAAGTTCAAAATGTACTGAAGTTTAACTTCTCAGCTCCAAGTATTTTATGTATTATTTATTCATGCCTTTCTCTGGAGGGTAAAATACACTGTTCTAATAATAAACCAGCAAAATCCCTAACTACATTATAAATATTTGTTTTTATAAGCACAGATAGGTGTGGCAGTCATTCCTCATCAAGAAAGCTTCTTTCTGCAACAGAGACATTATAGAAAACCATAAATAATCAAAATGCAGAGCTGTGGAGCCCAGTCCTGACAGATACACGGACAAAACAATCCCCACAGCTAAGGCTCAGGAAAGATTAAGAAAGATTATAAGAACCAGAGGAGCAGAGAGCCTGCTGTGAGATTGTGTCCTAGGAATGTCAGAGGCTACACCCCTAAAGTCTCACCAACACGACTCCCTTAGCAGGAGCTGAGTGAGGGCAACAACCACAGATGCGTCAGAGTGGACGGGGAAAACCCATGAGGCCTCAGCCCTACACGAGGACCTACAGGCACATGAGGGATGTTAGGAGTGGGAGAAGTCTTCCCCAAGGAAGAGCACATCACAATGTTATCATTATCTGATATCAAATGGCCAGTCCTGAAAACACACATACAAATAAGATATATATATATATATATATATATATATATATATATATCTCACAAGTAACAACAATGAAAAAGTGTCCTGAATTCGAAAAAGGTCAAGGAGGGGCATGTGTGTGTGTGGGGGGGGGGTGTGGCACTGGAGGGAGGAAAGGGAAAGGGAAAACAATGTAATTATGTTAAAAATCTCAAAAAATAAAAGAAATAATTTTTTAAAAATCACAAAAACCCACATAGTTTTATAAGGGGTCGATGTTCTTATTGTTGATGGCTTTGTACAGAGATTAATTCCAGAGCACAAAAAGAAGACAGAAGATGATATCCCTGTTCTTGGCCTTTCAGGCTTTTGCTAAGTATAAGTCTTACGGGAAATGGCGTTCTCTGAGAGTGTTCCTAAGGTCCTAATTCCATCCAACACAAAACTAATTGCTGTGTTCAGAGACTGGTTGAAATAATTTCTTTTTTTCTCCCCTCTGCTTTCTGGTGTTAATTATTTTCCATAAGCTCATGAGTAGAGTCTGGTTGTTTTGGGAGCTATATAGAACAGGGAAGAGAGGAGATGCATAGAGGAAAGGGATTGCTTAGTTTTAAATGATACTGGACATTTTCTCTTCCTGAAAAATAATTATACAAACTATTTTTAAACTCCTCTGAAATGACTCGTTTTCTAGTTCTCCTTCCCGTTCCCAGTTACACACCTTGCCAGCTCCACCAGGATTCGGGTCTCCATCCAAAATGTATTTTTCCAGGATAGTAACTCCCACATGCCAAGCGCCCCATGACTGCGCGGGCTCTCCAAAGTTGTGTGGGTAAGTCAGGCTGAAGTGACAGTCTTACCATGGGGGTCTGTTGGTTGAGCCCCAGTAGACTTTCTCTCTTGCCATGACTGTCCTTTTGTCTTCAGGTTGTTCCGGCTTTATGCAGGGCATCCTATCAGGGTTAAGTCTCTGTTGGGTCTCACATACCAGACACTACACAACTCATAATTTAAGTCAGCACTAACATGGGCTGGGTCTCCATGTGGAACTCCGGTCAAACATTTCCTTTGAAAGTCAAAGAAAAGTTTCCAGGTTTCATGTGAAAGCGGAGGAAGGAAATAGGCTAATGGGGTCTTTCCAGGCCCATGTGACTCCATTCCATGGACCGTTTGTGGTTTTAGAGATCATGTTAAGTTTTCCTTAGCTCCAGGAATAGTAGCTGTGGGTTTTCTTAATGGGTTCAGTCTGTCTCGCAGTGCCCTTTGCACAGCACACACACATGAAATGTTTTTAAAAGAGAGGAAAAGAATGGGCCAGTCACTGTTAAGCTCTTAGAAGTTCTGGGAATGACAACTTACTGAGAATTACTTCAGGGAATTACTGACCCATTGACCACTTGGCTATGGGAAATTTGGAAAGGTATAGATAAGGAATCTCTCATTCTGAGAAATATTGGAACTTGGAAGGTTGAGAAATGATGAATGTTTGTGATACAGCATGTAGTCATTCTGTCCTCGGCTGAGATGTGATAGTCTCTGTCAATAAAGGATTGTGGACTCTGGGTGAAGGCAGAACAAACCAGGAATATCTACAAATAGGGCTTACCAGCCACTAGGGCCAAGATATTGTTATAGTACTAGAATTCTGTCTTTTTAATGCATTGACATTTAAGGATTATTTTGTAATTATTTCATTTATTTTCTTTTGGGAATTTCTTTGCAGGTACTAAATATTCAGGTGACAGCATGTCTCATTTATGCCAAAGAATCTAAGAAACAGCATTTGTGCCCATGCTTTAGTCAGAATTATAAACCCAGCTTCCCTCCGTGGGTCCTGTGCATAATGAGAGCAGACAGCATGGGAGAGTCTTGGGCATGGAGGAGAAATGAGGGTTACTCATATTCCCTTGCATATTTGTATAAGTCACCTTTCTACTTAAGTCTTAAAGCACTGAGTAGTTTGATTTCAAGCTTTAAAAAAATCACTCAAAATTACAATAATAAGAAGAAAAGGCTGGAGATCTCATCACTAGATAGTAAGTAATCTTCTTTAGTCTGGCTATGTCAAATTCACCCCAGCTTCAAGGTAGCACTGTTTATCTCATGGGACCTTATTGGGCCAGGATTTTGAGTCATATTTCTATTCACCCCAGGTACTTGAAACTTTGTTTACATTGGAGCCAAACTGAACAGAACCCAACCCTTCTGTTGCCAGGGCACCATCAGGGAAGGTCTTGGCAAGTTACAGAGTCAGGTGAATAACTTAGTGTTGCGTTTGGCATGCCATTTCTAACGCAGGGTCTTTTCTACAAAATACTAAGGCGACAGAAACATCTGTAAGAAGTTATTCCCCTACAACAAATATTTTAGAGGGAACACTTTACTGAAATGTCAGAACAACTTTCTCAAACAAAGGCAAAACATCGTTTTTCAGTAGGAAAAGAGAAAGTACTCATGACATTTTAATTTTGGGTAACGGGTCCTGATCTTTTTAATAAGCTGCTCATGGCATCTATTTTGTTACTAAGTCAGTGTTCACCATCCTTCACTTGCAGCATCACTGACTTTAAATCCAGGTCTAAACTTAGACACCCTGGATTATTCAGATAAGGGCTGTGACTACGGCACTGTAGGATGGCTGTGTTATTTTGAGGATGGTGTTTTGGGTGATTTCAATCATCGTGTGGCTCCATCACATTTGGTGTGTGTTGAGACCGGCTCCTTGTCACTCATACTCATGCTTTTCTGTGTTCTAGCAAATGTTTCTGCCCTCAGTCTTTTCTAATAGGTATTTGTGGAAGGAAGGGACACTGCAGGAGCAGTCTACAGTCATCTACAATTGAGACATTCTGGCTTAAACATCAATTTAACAGATCTCTTCACAAAAAGACTTCACCATGATTTTTAAGGTGTTGTGCATATAGTTGGAATCTCAAGCCCTCATTTGCTGGTAGGTTATCAGTTTGCATCATCTAGAAGCTTAGGGAGAGCTATTCTAAGGGTGCAATGAGATTCAATTGATTAAATCATAATCATCACAATTTCAGCCTCTTAGCAGATGGTTGTTCAAAGTTAAGCTCTGGGACAACTGTTACCTTCCCTTCCAGAAGGCCCTATGAGAAAGACACCCATTTGTCTAGCTTTCGTTATATAATCTTTCATAAAAGAAGAAAGGAAATGAAAGAGAAGACCAAAAGAGGAATCTGGTAGCTCTAGTTTAAAAATGTGACATCTTATAAGGTTTTTATTTTTTTGTACCCATGAATTTAACTCTCTGAAAAGGTCTGAGACTTCAATATTAAAATGTTTAATAATTATGTAGATCCACATAACAAATTCTTCCCAAACTTTGAACAAAACAAAACACCAAATCCAAATATGTATTACTATCTCACAATTTCTGTTTGAGAGGAATTCAGGAGGAGCTTAGTCAGTCTGATTTAGGTCTCTGATGAAGCATAGTCAGGGTGTAGACAGAGAGTGTAATCGTTTTAAGGACTGATTGAGGCTGGAAGAACCAACCTATGTGCCTCCTAGCAAGCATCTGTGTGTGTGTGTGTGTGTGTGTGTGTGTGTGTGTATGTTTCTCCTCTTTCCGTCTGTCTCTCTCTGTGTCTGTCTGTCTCTCTTTTTGTGTCTCTCCTCTCTGTGTGTGCCTCTATGTCTCTCCTCTCTCTCTCTCTCTGTATGTCTCTG
The DNA here is from genome assembly GCF_907164565.1 of Psammomys obesus. Lineage (NCBI taxonomy): Eukaryota > Metazoa > Chordata > Mammalia > Rodentia > Muridae > Psammomys > Psammomys obesus. The sequence continues at coordinate 2,915,068 of NW_026596069.1, forward strand.
TTTCTCCTCTGTGTGTGTGTCTCTGCTGGGTGTGTGTTGTTGTGTCTCTCCTGTCTCTCTTACCATGTAGTGTCCCTTTTAGGATGCTTGGGTGTCCTCGTGATGAAATCCTAGCCTTCCTCTGGGTGATTTAGAGAGAATGAATGAGAGGTAGCTTTGGTGCCTTCTAAGACCCAGGCTATGAATTTGCATATCATGATATTGTTTTATACCACTTGTTAGAAATGAGTCACTGAGCACATTTCACACTCAAATGGTGGTGGTGGGGTGATTAGCCTTCATTTCTTATAGGGAAGAAAATAAGAGGATTGTGGACACATTTAACAACCTCAACAGAAGTCCCTAGTAGTAATGATATGAGAAGAAAGGGAAAGACAGGGCTGGGCTTGGATTATTTTACTAAAATCAAGCTCTTTTCATCTTCATTCATGTGTGGCTATGTGCTGAGGTTGGTTCCCCACTAGTTTCAAAGTGACTTCAAAGCACCAGCAGTCCAGCACAAACCCAACACCTAGGATGAGAGATGGACCATGTCTTCCTCATACCTTGTCTTTTGAACAATACAACCTTTCCCAGAAGCCCTCACTTACTTCTTGCCATGACTCCCTAACCAGAAATCCATGTGTAGGATGAAATAAATCAGAACCAGGAAGAATGGGGTTTCCTTGAGTGATTTAGCTGGATTAATATGTGTTTCTGAGCTAGGTGACCCGTGGGCCGAAGTCACACTAAAACGGATCAGAGTCCCCTTTTAAAAGAAGAGAGGAGAGTGTCTGTGTGGTTGGCAATTAACAGGTAGCTAGCTAGCTATGTGGATCCTTGACTGTCCTCCATCATGGTCTCTGAATTGCCATGTCATAGCATCACTGTTGTAAGATATGAAAGCTTACTTTTGGGGCAGAAGATCAAGTCTATAAGAGTTCCTTAAGAGCTCTTGAAATAAAACTCACTCTGAGGTGCAAAAGGAGTTTAAAATGTAATCGCAAAATAAATCTTTAACAAAATGTGTTATCGATAAATTAAAAAAAAATGACATCAAAGAGCCAAGCTAAATTCTCTACTTATGAATGTAATTTCAGCTGGGCGCAGAGGCACATGCCTGTAATCCCAGCACTTGGGGAGGCAGAGGCAAGTGGATCTCTGTGAGTTTGAGGCCAACCTGGTCTACAAAGCGAGTCTAGCACAGCCAAGGCTACACAGAGAAACCCTGTCTCAAGAAAAAAAAGTGTAAATTCATCATTAGGAGTCTCAGGAAGCTACCTTGTCTGTTGTTCTGTTATTAGCAGATAGGCGACCATTGGTTTCTAAGAGTCTCAAGACCAGTCCTGAGCTGCAAAATAATTACACTATTTGTTTTGCATCCTATTTCTCCTTGTTTCTATCAGTCTTCCAGCCCCTACCTTGTAAGTCCTGGTAAATTGGAGTATCCTGAAGCAGGAGATAGAGGGTTATGGGGTTTGTTCTCGCTTCTCTCAGCTCCGGAGACTTGCAGAACTAGTCATGGTGATTTTAGCATGCCAGCCTAACGTCTGTCCATGGAGTGTTAGGGCTAAATCAGCTTTATGCTGGTACAGTCATCTCAAGGAATTTTGAAACTGCTGTACAACTCCCCAAAGATAAATTCAGGGAAAATGAAGGGAGAGGAAATGAAGGAATAGGTGGCTGCTTTTGGGAAAATAAATTTACTAAGTGTAAAGGCATTTGGTTAGATGCTTTGTCATTAGTAGGCTCTTAGTCAGTCATTTGTTCATGGACTTGTGTTAGCTTTGAATTTAAACAAGGGCTCCAGTGCCTGTCATTCAGAAGGCAAGTGAAGGAAGAAATGGTTCGGCATACACCTTGACAAATTGAGTAGCGCAGATGTTCCGGTTCATAGAATTAAATCTTTAAGGGTTTGCCAGCCCTGAGGATGTGTAGAGGTCCCATTGTCCGTTTCTCATTCCTTGCGGAATGTTGTTATCAGTCATGCACGCGTTAGAAAAAGAAAATAATATTTATTTTTAATCAGTTTGGCAGCAATCAAAAGTCCTGGCAGGAAAGTACCTCAATTTTGTGATCAGCAGAAGTTTCATGGAGCATGTGGTACAGACTGGTCACTGCCTGGAGGCCAGATCTCTGAACAGTGGTTTGCTGGTACTGGTACCGAAGGTCCGTGGCTGACTGCAGCAGCACGTGGAGAACCAAGGATTCTGGGGTTCGCTAACCCACTGGCTCTCTGGAAAATGTCTCTGGAAAATCCCTTAGCACTTGAAAGTTTGTCTCTTATTGGGTTAAACACTCGCTCTCAGTAGTATAGCCCTTTGTAAACCATTCATATATCAAAACGAAATCCTGTCTTTTTGCCAAGATTAATTATGCAATTGAGGGCAGTCGAGGGTCCTTTAAGAAGTTAAGTTACTAGAAAAGAACTGGTAAAAAAACAAATGTGTAATCAGAACTATCATTGCCATTTGCCAAGCAGTTCTTTTCATCTTGTGGTAGAGGTGGGGTTCATGCCACTGTGCCAACGCAATGATAGCACCGACACTGGGAACAATTACACCTTTATTTCTGCGCAAAATATTTTTCCCTAATGGGAATGCTCGCATAATGGTTGAAAGGCAGATATTTCTCTAGAAGAGTATTTAAAACTGGGAGATTCTCGGGAGAAGACAAAATGAGTATATATCCAGCATGCACTCTGGGTTCTGTAAAGCAACACTTCCATTCTTTAGCTATAAACGTGTTCTTTCCTAAACTGGACACCTTTGAATGTACCCATGACCTAGAGGTTTTCTTGCCACTACCAGCCTACATTTGACTGTGACCATTTCTCAGGAATCATGGCGCACAAGAGGCAGCTTGGGGTGTCACAATTTACAGGGAAGCATCATGGGAGAGACAAAGTGTTTAGGGAGGCTTTGTCATGGGAGCCTTGCACACAGCCTCTGTGACTTCTGCCATCAGTGCTCAGAGGTCATGTGTTTAAGACAGCCATGCAGATAAGGCAGCATGTCATCAGTGCCTCAGCCCCTGCCTCCTGCGACCTCTGCAGAGTTCAGAGGTCATGCGGCTAAGACAGCTGTACAGACAGACCGTTACAATACATTTTAGTCCGATGTTGTCAAAGCTTTTTTTTTTTTTTTTTTTTTTTTTAATTTTTTGGTAAAATTAAGTCTGCTTTGCTCAGTTTGAATCTACGAAATTTACTTCCTTTTTCCTTATAAAGCCAAAAGAAAAATCAGATGCTTCAAGATTTTGAAGAAAATATTTTAAATTCATGTGTTATATCCCACAAATTATCACCTTTTCAACTATTTTAATTTATGAGAAAATTTTTAGATACTCTCTTAAGCTTTGTGGGATGTAAGCAGCTTATAAAACTCTCTGAAGGCCTCTATGGGCAAAAGTATTTGAACCTACTGCTCTAGAATGGTCTGTTACCGGAGTGTGGCGAGGAGAGGGTATTGCGCATGCGTGGTGGATGGGGAAGCCTATGGTGTCCTCTTCTTCCTCCCTCTGCTCTGCTTCCTCCTAGAGTCCTACTCATATGAATTTCTCTCTCCTTGTGCTTCACAAAACCTCAAATCATCCAGCTTCTTGTCCCCATCCCATCTTCGGTTTCTGTCCCTCAGGTCCCTGACTTCTGAGAACAGGAATCTCATCCACCTCTTTGGAGCTGGCCTAGCGGCGTAGGCAACGGGCGGTGGCCAGTCTTGCTTAGGATTCTCTTCCTGTGGTTTGGTGCTTTCCCCATCTTTTCTGTCCTGAATGGAGGCTGAACCCGTCTTACGTTGTAAAATCTGAGAACTTAAAATAGTCCATTCCTTAATTTATCATAGGAACGGCCATCACTCGTAAGCAATTCACAGGCAGCGGGCCGTTTAACGTTCAAACAACCCCGTGGGGTACACTCTGCTATCTTCACTTCCTTACAGCCGAGGCACACGGAGAACATAACGTGGCCACAGTTACACAGTCACTGGAAGAGACACCCTTTGACCTTAAAGCGCCTCACTCCAGGCTTAGTCACCTTGCCAAGGCGCAACTCCCAAGTTTAAACTTTCAGGGTGCTTCACATTTATACCCGGGAGCGGGCGGTGCAGAGAGGTGGTGAGAGGCTCCGCCGTCTAGCACCGGGGAGGACCGCTGTGTTCACAACACAGACTTTCTCAGGGCAGTAGTGGCAGTGATGGCGCTGATGCCGCCTGGGTTCTGGGGATGGCCTTGTGCACTCCATCCTGAGACAATCGCCAGGGGCGCCAGACTTACAGGCTGAGACTGGCCGTGCCCCTGTCCCGTGTCACTCCACCTGCTTCTCTCTTTCTGGAAGCTTTGGGGAAAAGATTCTTTCTGTGTCTTTGTCTCTCTGGTTCAGTCACTCTCTATTCTGCATCTGTCTGTCTTTTTCTTTTAGTTTCTTTTCTAAGACTGGGCCTCACAGAGTCTAGACTAGTCTTGAACTTTCTATGTAGGTGAGGATGACCTTGAACTCCTGATGACCTTATCCTCCCGCCCTTACGATCCAACTGCTGGGATTACGGGCAGGATCAACGATGCTTAGCCTCCTATCTGTTTACATTATGTTTTGTATTTATTTAACTTAAAAGTATTGATATAGTCAAACTTACATCCATTGTGCATGCAGCATGTAGCTCCTTGTACTTTATATTAGACAGTAAATGTTCTTATTACTAGCAAATGAAGGCCTGATGTGTGCTTTTAGAGGTCCAAGTTGGTTGATCCTTATGTTTTCACCATTCTTAGCTTTTAACAGAGTATCCGTACAGAGAAGGCGCTCAAAACGCTTTAGTTGCATGAATAATGAGCTGCTGGGCAACAAGTGTTAGTGGGTGGCAACGCCCTATAGGTAGTTATTTTTAGCATTTATATTCATGTTCGTAATGTCCCAGGATGTTGCTTATAACCCATTAATGGGCCCCAAATCGGCTTAGTTGGTTGAGCTAGCATGTAAGGAGAAATGGTATTGATTCAATTACACAGAAAACAACGGAGTTCACAGCAGATAGAAATGAACCTTAGTTCATAAAATATTTGTGTGTGTGTGGGGTGGTGGTTTTACCATGGGTCTGAGAACGTTTGGTATGCCAAAAGAGTAGATGTGACCATTCCCGCCTGAGAGTAGAGGACAGGCTTGGGAACAAGGTTTTGAACTGGCTCCGTTGTCGCCTAGATCACAAACCCACGGCTGGCAGGAGAACATGAGAATACTTAGTCATAGTGTTGAAGGGGAAAGAGAGCCACAGCTCCCATCGCTCCTCACCTACCCTGCTGAAGGCGGGATCGAGTGTTCCTCAGCCATCCACTCCAGAATGTAAACTAGCTGTTTTGCAGAAACAGAGAAACTTATAAGTTGCTGTGCTTATACAGTCCCTGCTTTCATGTAGTTTTCCAAGTCACCAGGGTTTTTAAGTTTGTGGGCTCAACAAAATTTATAATATGCCAGACTATTGGTATTTTCCTAAACTTATCTTTTTACTGCTTTCGATCAGTATCATGAATGTGTGTGTGTGTGTGTGTGTGTGTGTGTATGTTACATGCACATCTCACTCTCGGGCCCCTAGAAAAGGGCACATTTAGCTTACAGCTATACAAGTGTGACCTGGTCTTCCCCAGACACAGCTGCAGGAGAGTTGTGTGCAGAGGGCGACCCACGTTGCTGTGGTGGTAGGTGAGAACCAAAAGCCTTTCACATGAATCTGCTTGGGCAGTGCATGGAGAGAAGCATGCCAGCTTCGGAGGGCCACTTTCCAAGAGGCTGTGTGTGTGTCTGCCATTGCCTGCTGCTTACAGCCTGACCAAAACATTCCAGCCTTCTTTTTTTTTTTTTTAATTTTTTTTTTATCTGAGCCATGTCTCAGATAACATTCCCTAGAGGCTGGCTCTGAGATAAAAATTCACATGCAAGTAATTTATTAAAAAGTCCTTCCACAGAACAGCAAAGAAGTGGAGACTGCATTCCACAGGGAAAGAAAAGGAAGGGGAAGTCTCGGAGGCTAGCTTCCTCCCCAGAGCTTTGCCTACGGAGACCAGGAACCTGCCTTTTCAGCCTCCTGCACCATGAGCCATTCTGGGGATTCCAGATTCCCAGGACCTCCAGCAGTCTTCGAGACTCTGCAGCCGAGGGGCTCTTGGAAGGATAGATTGCTGCTACTGATGCCATAGGAAATGCTGGCGGGCTTAAGAAGCTCACACAGAGATCCACAGAGGTGGGGAAAGGGAGCCCAAGGCCTGCAGGAAGTGTCATAGCATGTGATGAAGCTGGTTAGCAGGACATCATTTACCCAGCTCAAGAGGCAAACTGATAGGAGACGCACAAGGTGTTCCCAGAACTGGCAAAGCCGCTCTCTGAAAGTAACATTGGGGAGTGTGCTTACATTTACCTAGAAGGAACATGTGGCTTTTAGTTTCTCAGGCCCTCTACCACTGAAGGATGAAAGCTTAGGAGCTGTTCGGCAAGCAGAGAGGTACCAATGTCTCCTTCTCACAGTGTTCCACCTGGAGATGAAAGAGACGCGCCCAGCGAGCGCTTTGGGATGACCTATGGACCTGGAGCAGGGATGTGTTGTCGCTGCCTGGCACCAGCTTTGGCATCTGACTGTCATTTCTACCATGCTTTCCTTTTTTAAAACCCGCTAAACTGACTCAAGGCTAAAAGTACCAGAGACACCAAATAATTTTACTTTGTAATGCTTGAAGTGAGGGGAAAAGAGAGGGCTGTTTTTCTTGATTTCTCTTTACTTCCTCGCTCAAGGTTGGTGTGCTTTTACTTTTTCAAGTGCATCTGTGGCTTGTGTTAAAGATGGGTCCTCCTTCGTTATGTAACTTCAGAGCTGATGCTATTTCAGGTTGAGATCTCTTCTCTGTCTCTTATCCTGACTACCCCATCTCTGTATCCAGAGCCAGGGAAGGGAAAGCAGCAGAACTGGATTTTTTTTTTACCTCTTCTTTAAAAGCAGGGTTTTAACTTTATACAGTGAATTGGTGTACACAGCATCAGATACCATGACGCCATTTTCAAACAAGGTGTGTTTTCTTCGATTTTCTTCCTGGCCCCATCTCCCCGCCTTCCTTTCTCTTTCTCTAATCTTGGCCTTAAGAGACTTGTAAAGTAGGAAACTTTGTTTGCAGCACCCATCCCTTCCTCTAACCTAGTTTTCTTACTTGTTCTATCTTTTTGCTATCTGGTGCTAAGTTTCACCTGGGCATTTGGAGTTGTCTTGCTTCCTGGCTCACGAGGGTGTGGAACTAAAGACTTGATTGTCTCTTAATCTTAGAAGATGTCTATGATTTGAATGTTTTCATCTTGTCATCACTTCAAATGTTCCTGCCTTGACTTTGCTCTGTTCAGTCATTCTTTCTGCTCAGAATTAGCTGTGAGTGTCACGTAACCTCATGTGCAGACATGGGTAGAACACAGTGTGCCAGTCACCATCATCTGAGCATGCCTGGAAAATACAGGGATGCTGAGGGATATTTAAAAATTACCATCTTAAAAATGGAGTAGTATGACATACAGAGAGTGAAAATGCCTGGGGCTGAGGGAATGGTTTAATGGTTAAGAGCTCACACTGTTCTTGCAAAGGACCCAAGATTGGTTCCCAGCACCCATGTCTGAAGGCTCACAGCTCCTCGTAATTCCAACTCCTCTTTTGCGCTCTTCTGCCTTCTGTAGCCTCCTGATATATATATCTGAAATACATGAATATATGAAACACACACACACACAGAGCCCAGAAATGGGCATTAGAGTACAGTGGGATCTAACCCATGTTTCATGTTGATTTCCAGAGAGATCTCCCGTTAGTTGTTTCACAGCTCTGAACCCAGTTGGCCTACCTTTACTGTAGAAAAATAAGATTCACAATCACCTCTGATTTCTCTTGTGTTGCTACAGTGAAAGTTCTATAAGTTTGCAGCCTTGTGGCTGATTTACAGAAGCTGTCCTATCTACTGCAGCTTTTATGTTAAGGGATTGTAGGTCAAGCAACCAACCCAAAGTCAGTTATAAGCCAATGCTGGTAATATTAATGAACGACTCTGTTTACACCCTGCAGAGATATGTTATGCCTCTTAAATCATATTATGCCTTACTTGTGCATTATGTCATAAATTCTCTATCCACCAAGGAATTGAATATCCATTAGTTTATTGATTGCATTATTTAGATGCTTGCTAAGTGCAAAAGGTGGATCTGTGTGCTATAAAGAATATAAAGGTACACTGTTGGGTTACTATTGAGTGTGACTGATAATTAGTAGTACCAGAGAGACCTAAAAGAAGGAATTTTCTGATTCTGTCTTCAAAGATCTTCTTGACAAGAATAAAACCTACTTGCAGAATTAAGACATAAGAAAGGTCTGAGCAAGTTTGTTTTTTTTTTTTTTAAGAAGGTTATTATTCAGAAGTTGCTTATAAGCTATCAAAGTCAGAGAAGAAAGGGGATGTTTAGTTTTCCAGGAAAGCTGAAACAGATGCACAATTAAGAGCAGCAGGAGACAGTGGGAAAAAAACAGAATAGAAGACTTGACGTGGGTCAAGATTTATGTCCAGTTCCACTTGAAGTGTGGTAAGACTGCTTCTAGCCCATTCCAGGGGGGTAGACTCAGACAGTGATGGGGGCCACATCAGACCACAGGAAGGAATCTGAGAGAAGAACATAATGAATGCATTGTGGAAGAAAAAGGTTGAGGGACGTTTCCATAGCAACGTCTACCGAATCAAAAGTTCTGAGGATACTTCAGTGTCAGAAAAGAACAAGCATTCTTTAGACCGGGTTTGGGTGTTCGGGACACAGTGTTAGGTCCAGCGTCATGGGTGCAAGGTGTGTCCAGGTCACTGACACCTGGGTGAGTACGTGGGTGATGCGCCAGTCATTGGGTGCAATCTGGCGTTCAGAACACGTGCTACGGGACGATATCTAGAACGCCGGAGGGAGATGTCCGTTCTACTCCTTCAGGGTGACATCAGGGATAAAATCTCAGAACGGTATCCAGAATACTGGTTGAAGAGAGACAGCTTGGGAACTGGATGCAGACTGATACCCTGGACACTGGCTTTGGGGCAATATTCAGATCACTGGCTGAAGGATGATATCCCAAACGCTGATAGGCTGATTTCCAGATTAACGGCTGCAAGGCTGTATGGAGTAGAGGCTGCCGGTTGTACGAACGCTTCATGTAGCAGAGGCGATAACACGCGTAGCGCTGCTCGCAGGGCTGCGTTTCCAAAATCGGCTGCGGGGTGACATCCAGTGCCTACATGCGGCACCCTCTTCCGAGTGTTCCCCAGGACACTGACTCCAGGGTGCTGTCTTGGATCCTGGATGAAGATCTTAAACCCCGGATACAGGGTATGGTCTAGAGCACTAGCTGCAGGTTATAACCTGAACCCTGGAAGCTGAGTGAGTAGAGCCTGCAAGTCCAGTTCTAGGGGACCCACTGTCGTCTTCGGGACTCCGAGCACCAGGCACCCACATAGTCCACAGACTTACAAGCAAGCAAACCCCTGAGTATGGCTATGTGATGTACAGTACAGGGTCCTGTCCCGAACACTGGCAGAGCCTGGGCTGCGCTGTCATATTAGGAGCATTGAAGGCAGGGCAATCTCGTTAACAGTGGGCGCGAGAGGATATTCGGAACATTGGATGCCGGGCTAAAATCAAGACACTAGGTGTTTTCCGGGGCTCTGGGCAGGGGTGGGGGCGGTCATAGCTAGAACAATGTTTTCGGGGTGACATTCAGAACACAATGCCCAAGCAAAGCAAGGCAAAACAGAAACGAGCACGGAGCTTTGTGTGGGCTGACTCTTCCTAGGCGAGGGGCCTTCTCTGGGTGTGCTTGAGGTCATGAGCGGGTACCGGCTACACTGTGATGTGCGGGAAACTGGAAAAGCAGTGATAACCCGGCTGCTGGCTGCAGGGTCGTATCCAGGACTCTGTGTCTGCAGGGCGGTATCTACGACACTGGGTGAGGCCACATCCTGGACTTCGGGGTCAGGGCGCTAGCCAAGACTGGCTGCGGAGTATATCCAGAACACGCCTGCGGGATCATATACGTAGCCTTGGCTACAGGGTGCTCTCAACGGCGGGTCCGGTGTGATGCCTTAGAGCAATGACGCAGGCTGACGACCAGAAGACTGGTCGCCGGGTTGGGTTCTGCGCACCGGCTGCGGAGTGACACCCGGAACCGTGCGGTACACAGAGCAGCGGGTGCGGGATGGTATCCAAAGCGCCCGGAACACAGTCACACCCAGACTGGCTGCAAGGTGGAGACCGGAGCGCTGGGTGTGGGGTGAGTATGGGGGGTAGGTCACCCTCAGAGCAGTAGCTGCAGAGCCACAGCCAGAGCCCTGGCTGCGGAGGGATATGGGCCACTTTGTACCCAGCTCTATCCTTTGGTGCTATGCTAGCCCAGACGACGGAGGCGGTGCGATATGACACCCGGGACACTGAGCCGCAGGGTGATTTACAGATCGCTGGCTACAGGGTGACAGCCTCGTCACAGATGAGTGTCGTATCCTGGACACTGGCCCCAGTGTGAGATCCGTAATTGCTTTCGGGGTGGTGTTTCGACCGCAGGGTGAAATCCTGGACACTCTGTACGTGGTGGCATCCCGCGCACTGCTCAGCGGGATATCGTCAACACTGGGTGTGGTCTATTATCCAGATCACTGGGAGAAAGGCTTCTTATATTCAGGATCACGGCCCCAAGACCTCCGTGGGATGCTTGACCGCCAGTTTTACTAGAGTAGTGGGTGGTACTGACACCAGTTCGGTGGTAATCTCTTGGAATGGCTTTTTTCTGTGACACGTTACCCATTCATCAGAGGCCTCCCTCGGCCATACAGGGAAAAGTGTCTGTGTGGCAGGACCCACAGAATTAGCTACATATCGACTATTCAAAGTCTTTATATTTTGAAAACTTTTTAAATGACCTGGTCACATCAATGCATTTTTTGCAGTGACCGACGTAGAATGTTCTACCTTTAAAAACTTTGCCTTTTTTTTTTTTTTCCAGAGGGTTTCTCTCCTGAAGCCAGGGTCCCCAGCTCCATGGATCAGTGGCTTGATAGGGCCAAATATCGTCAGGTCTGGACCCCGTTGAGATAAGCACTTTCAACCTGAGCATTTATCGTATTTTTAATACTATTATTTTTTGTTTATTTATTTTTAAGTTAGCACAGCAAGTGATAGACTACATTTTCGTATTTTTATATGTATATGCCATTATATTTGGTTCTGGTTCGTTCCATTCCTCAAACCTTCTGTTGGTCCCTTTCTTTCCTCTAAATAGTCCTCTGTTCTTCTTTTGTTCCATGTGAATTCCATGTCCTTTCTTCTCTCCCTTGTTATTGCTTTCTCCCTTTTCATGGTCTCCTCTAATAAAACACATGCTCCCGTGCACGCGCGCGCGCGCGCACACACACACACACACACACACACACACACACACACACACTCACACACCTAGATTCTCCATATAAAAGAAAATGTAAAGTATTTGTATTTCTATGCCTGGCTAATTTTGTTTAGCATATGATTTTTTTCAGTTCATTCATTTTCATGCAAATGTCATCTTTCTCTAAGGCTAGAAAATGTCTTTGTGATGTGCATCACATTTTGCAGCTATCGTTTGGCGTCTAGGTGAACCCTGTTTCTCGGCTATTGCAGATCTTTCAGCAATGAGCATGAGTGAGCATGTGTCTCTATGGGACGTTGATTTCGAGTCCTTTGGGTGGAAACCCAGGATGTACATGGTATAGCAGTGTGACATGGTGGTTTTCATTGTTTTTTGGAGAACCCTCCTCACTGACTTCCATGCTGGCCACATCCATTTACTTCCTCCCAGCGTCTAAGGGCTTCTCTGCCCCCTGTCTTTGTCAACATTCATTGTCACGTGCTTGTTTGTTTTGATGAGATTCCTACCTTTAGATAGATATATTAATACTCACAAATCCATTTTATGAACACCAGGTCTAAGTGTGTGGATATTTTTGAGTTACTCATCTCTTAGGATTTTCTTGGATGTGAGAACACCATACTAAAAATTCATCACAGTAATGGTAACAAGCTTATTAATTTCTACATACTGACCGTTTCGATGCTTCCTGTGAGGATTATTATTATGGAAAAATCCTGAAGATTTAGATCACACTTTCAGAGAGGCAAGTGGCAAGTTTGTCATTCATTCTATATCTATAAAAATGTTAAATGCTCTTGTGCCGAAGACAAACATGAGTGTCACCCTTTGGTCTTGGAGTGGCTGTCAGTGAGCTCTGTGGGAAACCAGAGCAACGATGCTTCAACCATTATAATCAGGATGAGCTGGGCTATCTGGGGATAACTGATTAGGTAATGGAAAACAAAACATTAATCTTCCCCATATTCGGTAATTTATATTCTCATAAATATTAAATATACGATAACGGCAAGTTATATTGTGCATACTGAAGCAACCAACTAATCAGGTCAGTCTCCTACGTAAAATGAGTGAAAGAAACCACAAATGAAGCCATGGCCCTGACATTTAATCACAATCACAAACCTAATCCTAATCCGTGAGAAGAGGCACTCAGGGTCAAAACCCGGGGTGACAACACCGTAAGAGCAATGGAGCAGTCTGCATCCGGTTAGGCTGTGTTTGTTAGAAAGCTGGCAGGTGGACTGCTCCAGCTAGGTCTGTTTTTCTAGATCTAGCAGGAAAGGCCGGGAGGAGACAGCCTGCAGCAGAGGCCCCGTGGGACATCTGTGTTAGAAAATGAAAGCTTGACCACATGGATGGGATACAGGTCACGTGGAAGCCGTTCCAAAAGGATAAATGGGGATTCACACGAGGAGGATTTCCTGCTGCAATGCTGGTTCAAGTATCTCTTTCTCTTTGTGGTGGTTTAAGATCATAAAAGACGTTGGAGCACTTGGGGCTGCTTCCTTTGGGGAAAGAAAAATTTTCAAAGACTATCAGAAGCCTGCACAGGCATTAACAGAGAAGCTGATTACATTTTAATGCATAAAGAGCTCTTGCTGATAAGCTAGTACCTTTGACCCTCCAGACTGCAAAACTGCTGCTTAGGGCATTTAGGTCCACTCTAGCCTTTGTTCTGCATGTCTCTGGCAATTGGGTAAAGAAAGCTTTGTGTTCACCTTCTCGCATTATTTTAGATTCTCTTTATTTGTGGCATTGTCACATTCTTTGACCCGTCCCGCAGGTCTGTCAACGGAGATCCTGGAATGGGGGAGTGGGAATGAAAAGGGGGACAAGGGCGCGAGAATTGAAGACCAAGACAGTATCTCTGATCAAAGTCTTATTCCATTTTTCCATACAACTATATAGGCAGAAGCAGAAGGAATGTAATTGCCTTTGGCAGGGTTACTAAGTGACTAGAAATCACAGGATGGCCCACCAAGATGTGCTAATAATGGTAATTTGGAAAGTTCCTCAGAAGAGTTACCTAGGAAGCCCTGAGGGAGAGGAGGATTTAAGGTATTTCAGGAAGATGATCTTATCGAAAGCCCCAGGTCAGCCAGGAATGCACTATTGTATCCGGGCAGTAGTCCGGTCAAGCCAGATGCCAAAATTCAGGGAGCAGCAAGGTGCCAGAAGGCCCCAACAATTCTTACATCAGCATCTATCATTTTATATTATTAAGTTTAATTTTGTGATGGGCCAAGGGTTAGTGTTAAACTGATATTTTTTGTCAACACATAGCACAGAAACCGGCATGATAAAGACTTGCTCTTAGATAAGGAATTGAAGAATGTTTACGGCCAGTGTTGACAGCATTAATTCAAAGAGGGGACTGACATTTTTGTTGGAACATAGCAGGCATTCACCAAAGTTTGTGATATTTCCTACCAACTAGTTTTCATTCATTTACCTAAATCTATTATTTAGCATGTTATATGTCTGTGACACATTTAGATACACACAAACACTCAATAATATTTTCTCAAGCAACCTGAATGATCGCATGTACCAGCATTTGCTTTGGTGCTAGGGACCAATGAACACAGTACAGTAATGAGTCTTACATGCATAGTGCACAAAGAATTCCATGGAAGCTTTTGGGACGAATATCCTACTAACTTTATGGCAGTTTTAAATGACTTCCTGAAAGATGAGTGAAGTTTATAGATAAAAATAACCTTTCTGTGTTTGATATAATAGAGCATTATAGCCGTAGAGGGCTAGGAACTGGAGATAAAGTGAAGTGTGACAGTGGCTATATGTTTGGTTATTCAGGATACTTAAAAATGGCTGAAGTCCTTTTTTCTTAAAATATCTAATTCACACTTTTTTCAGATATAAAATCCTACGTGGCTGACACAGCTCTAGCCAGTGTCCAACGAACACAAGCTCTGGCATGGGTTTTCACAGGACAATGTATTGTTAAAATATTCAAGATAGTTGGATATTGACAAATGAATAGACAACTAGATCAAAGGAAGAGGGAAGAGTCTATAAGCAGATCCAAGTATTGCCAACTGGTCTTGATGGGGACAATTAGGCAATTCAGTGAAGAAAGAATAGTTTTCCAAAGTGTGCTAGATCAGCTGGACATTTGATGTAAAATATGAGTTTAAACACTGTCCTTACATTCACAAAATTGACTCAAAGTGAAAAATATGCTAACTGTAAATGGATAAAAAAAAAATACCTAGAAGATAGCAGGAGAAACTCTATGTGCCCCTGAGTTTACAGCTGGGATAGTGAGAAAATGTCAAATGCATAATCGATAAAACAAAAATTGAAGTTAGAGTTCATTGAAAGTAAAAAAAAAAAAAAAAAAAAAAAAAAAAAAAAAAAAAGTTCCTGCCCAGCAAAAGATAATATTAGAGAATATGCACTCTATGGACTAGGAGAATATTTTTGTAAACTATGTAATTTACCATAAACTTGTAGCAAAAATAAATGAAGATTCCTTAAAACACAGCAGTAAGTAAGCTGCCCAACTTTCAGAGAGGGTAAAAGATATGAATGCTTCTTCAAAGAGTGTACAGGTGGGGAATAGGCATGTGAAAAATAAGAATCAAATATGTACCATGTAATAAGAGAACTTCAAATTAAATGAGATAACGCCTCACCTGATGGAGTAACTGGAATCAAAAGGCTGACTTGCCAAATGTCAGAAAGGGGCTACCCAGCATATGTCCCCATTGTTTGCTGATGGGAATGCAGACTGGCTCATTTGCTTTGTAGTTTGATAGTTTCCTACAAAGATGATATTAATAATGGGGAAAACCATGTGAGAGAAGGGACCGAATAGATGGGATTTCTAAGTGCTATTTGTTGAATTTTCTATAAGATCCCAATAATTCCAAAGTATCTTCCAAACTTGCCAAGCTATTTTTGAAATATAAGTTAAGTAATAATGGTTTAATTAAAATGGTCAGTGGGTGGGGCCTAAGCAGATGGTTTGGCGTTTAGGAGCTTTCAGAGGACCAGAGTTCAATTCCCAGCACCCAAGCCAGGAGGCTCATTATCACTGATAACTCCAGCTCTGGGGGATCTGGCACCCTCTCCTGTCTCTGTGGTCACTTGTGTGCCTGAGCACATACTGTGTGTGTGTGTGTGTGTGTGAACACACACAATACAAATACACATAAATTAATAATAAAAGAAAAACATGTAGATAAGTTATTTTTAGAAATGGGTAGACTGAATTAGGACAATTGAAATTTGGGGTATCAAGCAGTAGAAACTCTGAGAATTCTTGTGATCTGGATACTGGAATAGTTTAGATCTTGCAGCGAGGGTAAACTAGGCTTTCATTAATAATATTTCACCTAAAGAAATTTCCCCACTTGTGACTTGTCCTCTTTTTCCTGTTACTGCTCATGTATTAAGAGATGAACGTGATGTTTTTTTAAACTGTATTATCTTTAGAAGAATCCAAAAGTCTCTAGGTTCCCAAATTTCTTTGACCTGAATTCATGTCCCAGACTCTGAGGTAACACGGGCCTCTTGGGCCATCTGGGCAAACTCTTAGGCCGTCAACATCAGCATATCAAAACCAATTCCCCCAACTTGCTCTGCTTCTGGCTTTCCTTCTCAGTCGAGGGCAAATACTTAGGGCAGAAGTTCTCAGATTCTTCATTCTTCTCTTTTTCTATACCCTTCAGCCAACCAATTGACACAGCTTTCCTTTGCCTCTGCCTTAAATTGTAGCCGGAAGCATTGTAGTAAGTGCTGACTTTGGTGGTTTGGTTCTATGTCGCCATCTTTGTCTCCTTTATGAATGACTTGATAATCTCCTGCCAGTTTTCCCCAGTTATTCGCTTGCCCCCTAGTTCTTTCTTCATTTTCCGATAGCTATTCTCAGAATAGCTTCCAGATCAGCCCTTGAAGTTGGATTATGCTGCCCCTCTGCCCTGTTTCTTCACAGTAAAAGTCAAAGCTTTTACAATGACCTATGAAGCTCTTTCTGAATTCACGGTCTGGCACTTGACCAGCCAGACAGGGTGCAGTTAATGTTATACAGTTAGAAAAATTCATGCACTTTACTTTTGCGACTGTTCAAAACGGACATAAACGGCCAGTCATTTAAGAAAGAAAAAAAAAAAAATCAACTTTAATTGGTTAGTGAAAATGGGGGTGAGTTACATTTGCATCTTTGTAATTTTGTGTCATTTCTTTCCTGTTTTCTACAGTATTATATGTTAGCTTTAAAGTTAGTAAAAAGACTCTCTTTCCCAACGAATCATGGGAATTTTAGGCTAGAACATGCCATCATCAACCTTGGGGAACAAAGTTAGGGAGAGCCCACTGAGCATCACTCAGGTCTCATTATGACTAATTCCCAAACCTCACTCTCCCCAGTCTCTACAGATTGGTATATGGCAAGACTTTAGGAGAACGTCTGTTTTGTAAATCACCCAGAACTGGTTTTTTTTATTTAAAGTCTTGGTCCGATTGCCTTCGAATTAAAACGACCTCTTCATTACCATCCCAGCATTGCAGTGCCATTTCAGAAGGGATGGCAGTCAGAGGTCCTCGGCGTCCTCTGCTGAGATGGTACTGAGGGTTGTTGGCCGTTGGCATCTTGTGCTCATCCTGATCTTTCTTGTGAGTAAATGTTTTACACTCGCTGTTGCTGTTAAGACCTGGTTTCAATTGACTGTCATCACTATGTAAACACACCGACAACTCTGCTCCCTGGGAACAGCCTGCCTGTCTTGGTTTTGACATCACCTCGCTCTGGAAGTGATCTTCAGTCACACATCCACAGTGCTCGCCCTGTCACGTGTCAACAGTCACCATGTCACTCCTTGAAAACAAAGTCATTGGGGCAGCTTGGGTTGTAAGCACAATAAAGGGCAGGGCCAAGTCCACCTCGCTTGGAATCAGCAGCTTCATTTGTCTCTGGGACATGCCTCAGTATGAATGGTTCAAGGTTGATTGGAAAGCCATGTTTCCCCACTCAACTTGATTCTAGAATTTTGGGAACATTAGGAAGATTTAGGGAAAAAACAATAATCCCTAGATCCTTTCATATTTCCTTTTGTTCTAGCACAAACTCCAACTTAAAAAATATCTTCCAAAGTTATATTGCTAGGGAACCTACCTAGAAGTAACTCATTCTGAGCCTTAGCTAAAGAAATGCTCATTAAGAGTAACTGTTTTCCCTTTAAATTTTTCCACTGTAGATGTGGCCATTTAAAATATATTCCTAACAAGAGTTATGATTTGATTATGCAAGTTAAACCACACATTTTTATTTAGAAAGTTTGTTATCATTACATTATTATTTGTGAAACAAGGCAATTTATAGTCTAATGCCATTGTATTTCTGACACCTCCCTGTACTTTTTAGGCCAGTGATTCTCAGCCTGTAGGTCATGACCCTTTGGGGGCTGAATGACTCTTTCACAAGAGTTGCATATCACATTTCCTCCGTACCAGATATTTATGTTATGATTCATAACAATAGCAAAATTACAATATGAAGTAGCAACGAAAGGTTTGTATAGCCATATTAAAGGAAGTGTATTAAACTGTTTGGAAGGTTGAGAACCCACTGTTACAAGATGGCGGAACAAACCTGTGCTTAGATTCTGAATTAATGAGAAATCGGAAGCTTAGACACACATAACCCTTAAAACGGATTCATTTTTGCACATCTTATCTTTGTTACCCGTGAAGATCTGATTTCAATTTACCATTGTCCCTGCACACGTGACATGATGGCTGCTTCATATGACAGCGTCCCCTCCTTCAGACCACCCTATGCTGGCAGTGAGCTTGAGGCCCACACCCAGAGGGCTGTTTGTGCGACCATAATAATTACCTAAAAATAAAATTCTTCAGGCAGGCTAGCTGGAGAGAACACGGCAGAGTATGGCCGCTTTTTGTTGGTGTTACTTTGCCATCTATTATTCTAAGCAGGGTGTAGAGTTCTCCTATATTGATTTGTTTTGTCTTGGAAATATGGAACAAGGTTTCCTGGAAAGCTTTAGCAATGACACCAGAACACCACACTTAAAACAGTGATAACTTAGAAGAAAAAACAAAAGAGCTTGAAGGATTTTATCTAGTCTGTCTTCATTGGTGAAACAATTGGTGTTTCTTTTCTAAGAGTCCTTAACTATTTTCTTTGTTCCGTTTCGTCACACAGCCTCAGAATAAGGTCTATTACGGAGTTAGCATTTTCTACGTTGTTTCCTAACTTACACTTGCAATGAAAGCAAAAAGTCATCCTCTGGCTGGTTGGAAATGGTTGGCAGCTGCTGAGTTCTCACTCTTGTTTTCTGTTGTGGGCGCTTGGAGGGTGTCCTCACCGAGACCGGAAAGTCTGTCTGCAGGTGTCCTATGAACAAGCAACCCTTCTGGGCGAATTGCACTTCCTGTGTCATGTCGCGAGAGTTGCCGCTGTGTCAGAGGCAGAGACAGGAAATCATTAAGGAGCGTTCCCACGGCAGTTTCAGATTTTCTCTAGTTTAAGGCTTAGCTCAGTTAATGAGATTTCCCTTCACATACTATAAAGTCCGCACTGCTGGTGGGTGTGGCTTTTTTTTTTTTTTTTTTAAACAAAAGACCCGTATTTTCTGCTTTTATTTTCTGAGTAGTTTCTTTCATAAACACAGATGGGAAGGGGAAAAATTTAAATCATATTAGAGTCTAGGCACTCTTTATGCTAACTTTTAACACACATTTCTCTAAGAAAAAAAAGAAAAAAAAAGGACGCAGATTTTTTTTTTTTCCCAATGTTCTATAAACTCACCACCTCACACCCTTGTTCTCCTGGTGTGTTTATTTAGCGTCAGATGTTTCCTTTCAGCGTAGTCTTGAGAAAGGCAAGCGTTCACTCCAACATCTGGAGCTCAAACAAATTTCCCTCTGGATGCACTGCAGTTATCTCGGGGTGTAAGGACAGTGAGGATTAGAGGGGAGAGACTGTGGAAAAGACACTGACCATTGTCTGATGAGTGCAGTACAAACAAAGAGGAAGGCTGAATCTAAGTGAAGGTTGATGTGGACAGTCGTCATCACGTCATAATCTAAAGAGCAGCAGACTGACTTCTAACCCCCAGTCACGGCGGCATCTGTGGACCAAGACAGGGTGCCTTATCCAACCCCCAGGCCAGGCCCATAAGCCCTTGCAGTCTTACCCCGTGGTGACCGTTTTATTTAACTCGACCACAGACTGGGCCGCATCGGTTTTGCATAGCAGGTCAACTTCGGGGGTTCGTGTGATAGAACATTTTCCTTCGGTTGCAGGTGGTTTTGTGATGGGCCCTCACAGACGCGTGTTAGACGCTGCAATGACGTGGTCAAAATCGTGTTTTCTGGACCATCGGCTTACTGACTGCGAGGGGCTGATGTGAGGTGCGCGCGCGTGCATCAGGCTCGAGCAGGGTTTTGTGTAAGGGCGACAGTGCTTCTGGTCTGCTTCTCAGCGGCACGTTGTAACATGAGAACTTTCTTGTGAAGCTGGTCAAAGGTTGGATTTAACTTGGTGTGTGTGTGTGGGGGGGAAGCCAAGTAAGCCTCAGATTGGAGGCCACCCAGGTGAATTTCAAGACACCGGGCTTCTTTTCAACTTTTTTTTGCTCCCACTAAGCTGTGCCAAGTACAGGCGACCGCTCTGTGTTGTGAGGTGGCTGTTCCCACCCCAGCCTGCTCTGCCCGCCCAAGCTTCCGCAGCTCACAATCGTGTCACACTAACGCAGTGTAAGTGATACCTTATGAAACCTCATCGTCTCGGGCTCTTGATCTGGAGTCACAGTTCTGCATGGTGTCTTTTAAAACTGTGTGCTCAGTGTGCGGAGATGACACTGCGTCCCAGCCACTTTAGAAAGCTGCTGCTGTGGGCAACAGCTCAAGTCCATGTGCCTGGGTTTAAAAGGTACCCGTTCCTAACACTGTGGACTAATTGTGGCCTATCTCCAATCGGCTTCCTGGGCTGGCATCCTAATCTCCATCTCTCAGAAAAGTAAGAAAAATATTCGGTTTTATTATTTTAAGTAAGTGTGTATGTGTATCTGTGCATGCGGGTGTAGGTGCCCTCAGAGGCCAAAGTCTTACGATCCCCTTTAGCTGGGGTCACAGGCGCTTGTGAGCCACCTGACAGGGACCGAACACAGTGCCTGCAAGAGCAGGGCATGCTTTTAAACTCCGACTCATCCCTCTGGCCCCTGAGCTTCTTACACAGCAGAGTAATATCTGACTTTAGTAGACACAGCATCAAATGATAAATACCGTAGAGCCACGCTCAGACCTCGTCATCAGGTTTTCACTGTTAGGAAAGGTCTCACCAGGCCAGGCTTAGAGCCATGACCCCGGGCAAGAGACATTCTCCACCTTCTTATTCTGCCTCCACGTCTCCATAGCTTGAACTGGCTGGCTGCTTCCAATGCCTGTGAAGTTACTCTCTGTGGTGGACATCTGAAGTGCCATGTCCTCCGAGATGTGTCCCTCCCCATTGTGGTGACACGCCATAGGCCAGTGTTTTTCCAGGAAAAAGATGACTGTCAAGATGGCTGTGACATCCAGCTTAACCTGGTCTTTGAACTTCTTCCAGAGTTCAGTGCGTGTCCCTTTAGAGTCGGAAGCTACGATGTCGAAAGCTTGTGCTTTGGAGTGTGGGCAGTGGAGTGAAGCAGAGGAGCAGGAGAGCCTCAGCAGCACCGAGGCCTCCGGCTGCATTCTTTATATGTTTTTGTTTGTTTGTTCATAGCCTTGGCTGCCCTGGAACTCACTCTGTAGATCAGGATGGCCTCGAACTCACGGAGATCCACCTGCCTCTGCCTCCCAAGCACTGGGCTTAAAGGCAAGCGCCACCATGCTCAGATCCTGCTGCATTCTCAAGCCCGAGTTTCGTAAAAAACACTCGTATGGTCAGAAATAAGCTTTTCCTTGCCCTGTGTGCAGCTGAAGTTTGCTTCTGTCACATGGTTACAAAAGCATCTTAACCAGCACGGCTAACACCAACTCCTTTCCTTCCTAAAGAGCAAGCCTCCTATGACAATGATACAGGTTTAGTATAAATTTGGCTTCAAATTTCACCTCAAAATATCAACCACATAGTCAGAGAATTTAGAGCAAACCCTGCTTTGCCAAGAAGTCTCGGCGGCTTTGAGGCAGGGAAAGGATGACCAGTGCATTACTACATGATGAGGTTTCATCCCTTTCCACGTGCGCATGTGTTGAGATACAGTGTCGTGGGAAAGGTCAACAGAAGGAATGATGCGTCTGCTTGGAGTGGCTTGTTCAGAGTAGTCAGCACAGGAAGTCCCCAGAGCCTCCCAGGACGAGGTCCTCAGGAGATGGACAGGAAGAAAAGGTGGGGCACGTGGGGTCGTGTGGTCCATGGCACAGCTCAGCCTTTCGGGTGCTTGAGGGAAAGGCGAGGATTAACAAAGGCTGGAGTGTTGTCGCACCAGCCAAATGGCACCTCTGTGCCAATCCAGACGTGGTTACATATACCTGAGACCCCAGGGCTGCCACAGGGGATGGAGTCAGGGCTATCTCTGGGATTTGCTGGCATCTGCTTAGTGCCAGAACCAGCAGGAGATCTTGTCTCAAGGGATAAGATGGAGCAAGCTACCAGAAGTTTTCCTCTGGCTTCTGTGTACACACATGGGAACACACACTCCCAACACGCGTGTACAACCCCCAGCCCCACCGCCAAACACATGCTTCCAAAAGAAGGCATTATAAGATAACAAACAGTGAGTGAAATTTGCTTAGTGCTATGGGTACAGACAGTCAAAAAGAGGAGTTTCTACTGTGCTTGTGCCTTTGCCTCACAACCCTTAAATAAAAAACAAAATGATGGATGGTATATTCCTTTTTGTGAATAGACTGATTTTTCTGTTTTTCAAAGTAGACTGTTGAGTGCCCCAGACACTGCTTTACTCTCATGAGACTGTTTTTGGGCACCTTACTTCATGGCCTTGGCCATCTGAACTGCTTTGGTACTCAAGGTCTAAGTGGTGGGGGAGACGGGGCTGGTAAACTGGCACCCCTGCTTCACTCTTCCCCCTTGTCTCTGTCATCACTCATGCTTGATGAAGCCAGCATGCGAAAACAAGAAAGCAAGGAAAGGTAGAGTTCCTTTTATCAACTGCCAACTAGTACCGTACTAGCCAGAAGTGCAGCAAAAGGCAAGCTGAATGCTTCCGAAGTGACAGCTATCTGTCCTTGGTTGTTCCTGAACAGCATTTGTGAATTACAACATTGCCTTATGCATAATGGGAGGAGATATTAGAGGTCAGACTGGAGATAATCTAATGGTCTAGGAGATTTTATTTGGACATAAGTCACCATATATATACTGTTGTGTGACCTTCTGTGTTCTCTGAACTGTATGTTTTTCCTAATATGTTTCTGAAAAGTGACTCAGGGAAATATAACTACAAGGTTTATTTATTTAGTTTTCTGTTGCTGATTGCTTAACCACAGCTTCTGGGGGAGAAGATTATTTATTCTCTTTTGATATTTGTCTCAAAGGACCTTCATTTTCATTTCATCTTCATTTTAAGATGCTTTTAAAGGAGAGTATTATTTTAAAATTGAATAGCTAATGGGATGTTTACAAAGAGAAAATTCAAAGGGACTTTATAGCAAGGGAAGTAAACAGAAAAGGGAACATTATCGCTCACGCTCTGCCATGATTCTTCTCGTAAAGATCAACTCTTTGGGAAAAGTTCTAATTGAGATTTTTCCCTATTTAGTTGTTGATAAAGCTGTCTCTCTTCTGCCTGCAGCATCTACGTTTTAACAGTGTGTGGAGTTTAAAGTACAACTCTTTGGTTACCTGGCTCTACACAGGGAAGAGGAACATTATTGTTTTAGATCTGGTGTGCCAAATCTATCTGAGTCATCCTGCTTGAATTTCTTGACTAGTGGGGAGTGAAATAAGGGCGGTTTTAAAGCCCTCACCCTGTGATGAGTGGCCAGAAGCAGGCAACTGAGACAGGCCTAAAAGTGGGTCAGAGGGTCAGATAATCAGGCTTTACAAAATACTCCCAGACCGCTCTCTCTGGTAGAAGTGTTTCTCTTCTCTCTGCTCCACAGTTACGCCATGCTGACAGGATGTTCTCCAAAGGGCACTCTTAAAACAAAGAGCAAGGCATCTCAGATAATTCCTGCAGTTCCAGGCTCCAAACAAGCTGGAGCCTCTCCCCAGACAGTTGGGTATATTATAAAATCTACAAATTGAGAAAGAACTCTGATGGGAAAACAATGCTTCTTATGTAGCTAGAGAGAATGCCTTTTAAGAATCAAAGCCTGCAGAACTCAGCATGATTTTATACTTAAAAAATAACTGTTTTTTTTTTCATAGCTTCTTACAGATCCAGTTTTAACATAGATCACACATGCAGTGTTAATATGAGTAATTCATTTTAGCATTAGGAGTGGTAAGAAGAAGAATAGATGGAAAGTTTAAAAAAGTGTGGCCTGTGCTTAGGCACATATCTGAATGTGAATGCATTCTATCCTGGAATTTTCATGGCACCTTGAATACCTGTAGGCAAGGTCTGGTGCAAGCAGGTAATACTCTATCCATCCTGTGCTCCTCAGGCCCTGAGAACCCCCATAACAACAATCACCCACACATGAAGTGTGTGTCTGCCTTTATCCTGATATTTGTCTCTGTCTCTACTGACTAACTTTTGACTGTCTTGGTTTGAAGCAAGACAGTTTTCGGGGGGGAGAGGGGGAAACAAAGAGAAGGCTGTGGGTTAGGAGAAGTGATGTGAAGCCTGACAGAGATAATAGGGCTCTACCTGCTCCTCCATCATCTTGTGTGTTGAACAAAATAATGGTCCCACAAAAGATGTCTGTATTTCAACCCCTGCAATCTGCAAATATGAAATTTTACGTGCAGTTGGCAACAGCTCTTAGGCTATGACCAGCAGGAGAGTAGACAACTGGCAAGTCCTCTCAGGACTATCTCACTTCTTCTAATGACTTGAACAAGCACTTGGAGAGAGATGTGTTTGATCTACCTAGATTTTAGCTAAGTGATACCCAGCTGCATGTTTGGCCTGTGCAATTACAGGATAATGAGTCTGGGCTTGTTTTAGTCACTACATTTGTGGGTAATTTGTTGGAGTGGTGACGGACATCTAAGTCAGCCTTTCTTTCCTCTGGCTTTTGTGATTATTTATTAACCCTCGCTTCAGTCATTTAGGCTAGTAAACCATCACTTCAGCTTAAAGTCAAGTGTCTTTTTAATACTGTCTTTCCTCTAAATCTTTGATGTAATACTACCAGAACAAGACAATTAGTCATCCCCCAAAATGAGCAAAAGATCCAAAGCTTATTTAAATATTTCTTTTCCTCACCTGGATTTTTTTTCTGAGTTCTAATGTGCCTAAGACATTAGTATAAATATATTAGCTGCATTATTATCTTTAATTTTAATAACTGCACTTGAGTACTTTTATTTTACACAGCTTAGGGATGCCCAAACTAACCTTATACAGGTTAATGATGGTGATAGCTGTTATTAAATAGTTATTAAATAAAGAAAAAGACCTAGATGACAATGGGGAAGCTGGTGAGAACACAGTTCCTTAAGCCCTTTCCAGTAACGTGACCGTGTGTGAGCCACACATTTGTTTGGTAGATAATGCAATACAAAAGAAGATTAAGAAAGCTTAGAGTTAACTACTGTCTTTCCAAACTTACTTCAAAGACATAACCGAAAGCAACTTCCGCCTCAAATTCTGATGCAAAGACATTCGTTAGACAGACACTCATTAACATGGATGGTAAACACAGATCACAAACTTCCGAATTTGGACATTGTGGTGTTTCCCTCTTAGTTGTCCCCACCACACATTCTATAGGCATTTTGCTCAAGCAGACATGGCCAGTCCAGGAACAGAAGTCCACTGCTCCAACAGGTGGTGCAGACAGCCATCAACACACCTGTACTGAACACAGGACTCCTTAAAGGTCAAATGGACTCGTTTGATAGCCAGGTGGACTTGGCCTTAGACTGTCCCTATATTTGTCCAAACGTTATCCTGAGAGTTTCTGGGAAGATGTATTGGGATCTGATTGACATTTAAATTGGCAGACTTAGCCCATTGCCTGTCTGGATGTGCAAGGGCCTCATCCCATCGGCCTGCCCACAACACAAATGCTGGCTCTCCTTCAAGCCTGGAGAAATTCTTCCATTTGATGGCGAGTAACTGAGATGGTGACCACTTTCTGTCTGTGCTGGAGTGGGAGCGTCACCTCTTCTTGGGTCTGCTGGCCTTGGACTTGGAATCAAACTGTCTCAGCAGCAATCCTGGGTCTTTGTAAGGTTTACCAGTTCCATCTGCAGATCTTGGAAGTTATCATCCCCTCCATGCTTTGTGTGTGTGTGTGTGTGTGTGTGTGTGTGTGTGTGAGAGAGAGAGAGAGAGAGAGAGAGAGAGACTGCATGTGCATCTCTGTTCTCTGTGTTTGTGTGTGTCTCTCTCTTTCTCTGTGTGTATCTTGACTGATGTCATTCCTAAGGCTATGGTTCTCTCACAAATTTTATATCTTATTCTTGGCATCAAAATAACAAACTCACACACTGAATGTCTTAAAATCATCAGAAACATATCCTCTCTTCTTTCTGTAGCCTAGAAGTCTTAAATCAAAATGTCAGGAGTGTGTGAGGCACATAAAACTGGGTGAAAAAAACCTTTGGAGGTGGCCTTCAGTCCTCAGCATTCCTTGGTTTATTGCTACATAACTCCAACCTCTATCTTCATGTGGCATTATTTTCATGTGTGTCTCTTCTTTCAAGGCATCAGTTACTCAGGAAATGTGACTTTTCCCACCTTTCCCAAAATGGTCATGGCTGTCTTAATAAGGCACCAGGGCTTAGGAGTACAACCTATCATTTGAGGGGCAAAATGCAACTTAGATTACTAATTTATGGAGCATTCCAACCAGTTCACACTTATAGATGGCAATTTCAGTTAACCTTTAAGACACATTTAAGTTCTTTATGCTGATTAAGCCATTGATTTCACCAAGGAAAATCCATGTTTTGATGTGTAAATTATGAATCTCACACTAAAGAAGCCCACGTGATAACGGGGAGATGGAAAGCTGCAGCTGTAAGGTGCCCACTACCCCTGCATTTTTAGTGGTGCCCCAAGGTCAGTTGTCTATTTCTAGAGGTGAAACTGACACTCTGTGGAGAGTACGTGGCCTCACACTATTGACCCTGAAATCGTAAGTTAATACTGTAACATCCCTTTTAGTCCATGTTGACTCGGTTGCAGAAATACATTTCTCCATCAAAAAATTCACTTACCGGATTTGCATTTGTCTCCCCACCATGGGTTCTTGCTCTCTGTTCTGATTTTTTTTTTTTTTTAAAGCATGGACACCTCACTCTTTACCTGTTCACATCTCTCAAAGTACATGCCTTCTTAATGAGTCCGTTGCTCCTCCCATAGAGTGTTCTCATGATTTCAGTTTGTTCTTTCCTCTCCTGGCTTTAGAGCCTGAGCCTTCAGCCATGGTCTTATGTGGGACCATTCAGGGCCTCTGTGCTTTCCTGGCTTCCTCCTTGGTAAAAATCTCTTTCTCCTTAATTACTGTCAGTATAGATTTTGTCTGTATGAGAGGCAGATATAAACACACATAAAGGCTCATACTTCTGAAGTATTTTTATTGCTGGAATTATTCCCTCTCATAGCTCTTCCATTCTAATCACATTCAAGTGAACTCATGTATACTGATGAGGCCCACTGAATACTGGCCATTTTCCATGTGACTGGAAGGATCTGGATTCCCTTCAAAATAGTCAGATTTAGTTATTGTTCACCCACTCTGAAACCTTATGTTTTTTTGCTCATTAGCTGGATCCTTAGGGATAGCAACCATTATTCATTTTGAGTGTAGAAAAGTCAAGACCATTGGAAACAAATGAATGGACGAACGAACAAACAAACACTAGATGACCTAATTTTGTCACTTAGAGGATTTTGTGCTTGAAGCATGGTTAGCAGATGAACTTGTGCACACTCTCCTCAGAGGCTTCTGCTGTCCAGGGCTGTCAGGGGTCAGGCAGCTAATTTGTTAGTGAAACGGGCCAACCAAGAGCTGTGGCATGCTGGGGTGTGAGTTACTGTCCCAGATGGGCTCCGGTCTGTCATCTCTATCTGATGATTGCCAGTGGCTGCAGCTTGCCACTTCCCCTCATAAGTTTAAAGAAATCTAGATATGTGTAGATTTTGTGTAAAATTTTCAGATATTAAATTGATGATTCATTGTTTTTGACAAACAAAATCTATCTGTGACCTTGGTCCACTAAGTGGAAACACACACACACACACACACACACACACACACACACACACACACACGCGACAACTGATGTTTTATAGCAATAATAAGCAAAAGCCAAACACCTTGTTGCTTATATTCATCTTGTTTGCTCAGCAGTGACATCTGCTAGCAGTTTAACTTATGATTTTCTACGGGCGCTGGGTGAGAATGTGATAGCTGTGTGATCGAGGCCCCTGGGACACCTTTGGACATTGAGACCCTCTGAAGGTTTGACTCTTTGTACCCATGCTGAAATGGGTTGAGGATGTTAAACTCCTTCTAATTTACTGTCTCTAGTGGTCCTTAAGAAAGCAAAGAATGAGGATGCCCTTAGAATTTCCTTTCCTTAACTTAAGAAGACCAGTGTCAGGGACTAAGAGTGGGTAGAATGGAGGGTGATTGCCTACTGTGTGATGGGATTCTTTCAGAATGATGCTTAGATAGAGCCAAATATAAATATACTGGAATTCAGTGGATTACGTGTCTCAGAACGGCTCAAATGGTGACTTTTATGTTATGTGAATTATAGTTAATTAACCTAAAACCAAAAAAGTAATTGCATTTTATAGATGATATTTCCATAACATTACAGTAAAACATCTCCATTTTTTTTATGGGTATATTGTATTTTACTTTATAAAATTAAGTTGATTTACTTATCCAGGACCCAAGTAAGGGCATTTAGTTTATTATCAATCCTTTGTGTTTATAAAAAAAAATTACAATGAGAATTACACGTGTCAAGTATTGAGGTGTGTGGTAAATCCAGGAAGCTGTGGTTTGTAAATTTCAAGATCGCCACGGCTGCTTCAACAATAGAATATAGAAGAAACCACCGTGTCCTAGTTTCTGGACCCAAGAGACTTCTTGTTTCTTGGAACATACAGTTGGAGCTAGCTGCCAAGGTGTGAGAACATCCAAACAGTCTCCATGGCAAAGAGGATCCCAGATGGCAGCCCCCACTGGGTTTCTAGTCAGAAGCCAGAACTAGCCTACTGGCCACGCGTATGAGCCCCCTCGGAGAGGAATAACGAATAACTGGAATAGGATTGATGCTGTTCAGTTTCTTACTAGCACTTGATTGTAGGTATTACTCTGCAGCTTTTCCTTTTTCGGTGACTGCTCTCTCAGTTTTTCTACTGGTTGTTTATCAGCGACCCTTACATCCCAGAGCCTCGAACCACAGGACAGAGACCATCCTTACTTATCCTCCTCGACATCAGAGTGAGCTATCTTCTCCTGCATAATGAAAAAGGTAGCTCCACCAACCTGGCTTCCTTCATGGCTGACTTATGTCTTTGGTACTATTTCAAGGACAACCTGTTTCCTGTACCCATACACACCGTCCCTTACTAACTCTCCTGCTGTTGGAGACAAATTGGAACACCTTTTACACGTATAATCACTGAGCCAAAGACCATTGTCACTTGCCCATAGGGTTTCAGGTCTCATCTAAATAACAGACATCTCACCAACTACAACTTCCTAGTGGATCCAATAGAGGTTTCACACACTGCACTTTGTATGGCTGATTCTTCGTGGTTTTGTTTTGATTTGACGCATTTGTATTGACTGCAGTGAATTTCCAAAGTCATTCTCGACAACTCCTTTAAAATGGGCAGTTGCCGCAACCGGCCGCCACGGGAGCCCCGCCCCTCTGTTTCCGCCCCGCGCAGGCTGTTTCCGGCGCGGTCTCTCTCCGTTCCTTCCTTCCTGCCTTTGGGACCCGGAGCCTCCGCCGCGCCGCGTCGGCCAGCAGCGTTCCTTTGGCCTGCGCCTCCGAAGCGTTCCCGGGAGCCGCGATGGAAGACGATCAGGAGCTGGAGAGGAAGGCGCCGGGACGGAGGCCCCCCGCGGCGGGCGGCGGCGAGCGGCGGGCGGCGCTGGAGCTGGTGCAGGCGGCCGGGGCGGACGGGCGCTGCGTGACCTTCGTGCTGCACGATGAGGACCACACGCTGGGCAACGCGCTGCGCTACATGCTGGCCAAGGACCCCGCCGTGCACTTCTGCGGCTACACCACCACGCACCCCTCGGAGAGCCGCATCAACCTGCGCGTGCAGACGCGGGGCGCCCTGCCCGCCGTCGAGCCCTTCCGCAGGGGCCTGGCCGGCCTCCTGGGCCTCTGCCAGTACGTGCTGCGCGAGTTCGAGACCAGCGTGGGGGACTTCCGGGAGAGGACGGCCGGCGGCGGCGGGGACGAGTCGCAAGCGCGAGTGTGAACAGGCCCCAGGCTCCTTCTGTCACCATGTGCCCTGACCCCGCCCTGCGAGCACATTGGCCCAATAAACCACGTCTCAGGTTCAACCCCCCCCAAAAAAAACTGCAGTTTCCATAACTGTTTAGAATAATGGAGTAAAACATTATGCTTGAAACAGATAATAAAATTACTATGTGTAGATGAACGCTATCATATATTTTATATGATATTTGAATTGTAATAAATCATACATATAATATATCAGAACCATAGTTACTTTCTAGAATGGACCTCCCATTTTTAATTAAAAACCTTTTCTGTAATATGTCTAGACTTTTTCTTGGTAACGTTAGGACGATTTTCAGTCAATACTTTTCATACCTACTATTATTGGCCCTGTTCCAAAGTGTTTCTCAGAGTGGAGACTAAGATAACCTATGAAAAGCACTTTGCATTCTTCACAGTAGCAATATAGCAGCTGCTTTACTGTCATAGTCATGAAGCCTAATCATAAATGACACAGTAATGTTTTTATGACTTTCTGCCATCAAACAGAATACAGCGTGATAACTGGTACAAGGGAAAAGCGCAGAAGATACATTGAACATAGACTAGACTGGAGCCTAACTGGCCTGGGGGAAATAATAAAGACTTCTCTGAAAAGATGTGCTTGTCCTGAATCCACAGGCCATGCCTTCTGTTTTGCTTGGTGCTTCGCATTTCCACCACTCTTACGTATCAGTGGTCAGTAGGCATCACCATATCTTTCTAACCCAAACCCTGTGGCAAGGACCAGGGTCATCCGTCTTCTGGGCATGACACAGTTATTGTAATTGTGAACTCATGGCAGTTGTGTTTACTTACACTAGGCCTGCACAAGATTGGCTGTGTCAACAATCTGTCATGGATGGGGGAAGAGGTTCATGGGACCACAGCCATCTACATTAGTCAGGATTATGTATAGGAACAGAACTGATAGATATATATTAAAAGGGGATTTACTAGAGTGGCTTTCAGGCTGTGTTCCAGCTGGTCCTAAGTGGCTTCTCTGGATGGGCAGGCCAAGAACCCAGTAGTTGTTCAGGTTAGATGTCTCGGGTTTTCCTGTCTTCAGTCTGTGTTGGAATTCCAAATACATGGGTTCTAATACTAAGGAAGGAATGTCTCAGCACAGAGACTTGACAGCAAAGAGTGAGGGCAAGCAGGGGTCTCCCCAAGTGACAGGGGTAGATGGTGGGAAGGGTGAGTGTGCTCATAATGCACCGTATGCATGAATGACATTGTCAAAGGACACGTTTACCAGTAATAAAAATAAACGGAGAATCACTGCCCAGACCAAGAAAATTAGGGAACAGACACCAACCACCCGGCTGTTCTAGAGCAGAGCCTAAACTCACCACCATGGCCCTGGGTGAGAAAATACTTCCTAGCCTTTACTATGTGTGAGTTCCAGGGGGCCTGGCTTTCCCCCTCCTGGTGGCACTCACTTCTAAATGTGTTCTGAGCTCCAGCTTCTTTACTTTTCCTCACCCATCCCTTTTCTTCTGGAAATTCTCTTTTCCAAATGTGTTTGGTTTTCTTGATGTTAAGATTTTTTTTCTGTCATTTTCTGGATTTAGTACAGAAGTAGCTGCAATCAAGTGTTCTCAGAACAACATCTTGACCCGGTCTCCAGCGCACTCATTGTTGAAGCTTTTAAGAGAACCGAACCGTAAGATTCTATGTAAAGCATATTACACATGCTCCCCAAATATCCTTGATTTTTAAAAAATCTTTACATTGGAATAATACTTTTGAATATAAGGCATTTTCATGATATTATGTGTTAATGTAACTGGTTTTTGCTTGGCTCCTTATAAACAATAGTGCCATATGCCAGTGAGGAGGAGCATGAAATAAAAGTGATATATATATATATATATATATATATATATATATATATATATATGGTAATATATAATTTATATCATATCTTATATATACCTTATATAATTTATATCATATCTTATATATACCTTATATATAAACATATAAGGTTATATAAACGTATATATACCATATATATTGAAGTATATATATGTATATATATTATTCAGGACACATGCACCTTATTCAGGATTACTCTGAAAAACAGGGAAAGGCACATTTCCCTTCAATGCGGATGTGGAGCTGAGCTTGGACAGACTGAAGGAGGAAGAGACTGGGTTCCAGGAGGCCAGCAAGATGATCCCTGTAGCAGGCTAAGCACTAACTGGTGAGACCTGGGACACAGCATAGGCAAGAAGGGATAAACGAGAAAACTAATTCAAAGAAGCACGTGGGAGGTGCCGGGTGAAATGTTGGCAGCGACACCATGGAGACACCAAGGCTTTGATGCCCCTGAAGGACGTGGGCCTCTTCTATGGAGATGTGAGAGTTCACAAGGAAGACGACCTCTCCATCGTGTGCTGCTCACCCTAGTGCCTCAAGTCACTTACGGCAGCTCAGAATCCAACATAAGGTGACTTCATCTTGGGCCACACTCAGGGAGCTACATTCCTGATTCCTAGAAGGATTTCATTACGGCATAATTTTTCCCTTCAACACGGTTGTGCAACTTCCACGTAATAGCGTAAGTGAGCCTCCAGAGTATTTGCTAGTCTTGAAAATTAGCCCAAAGACCTGAAGGCTCAGAGAAAGTTGGGTGAACCTATAAAGTCAAACTGATGAGAAGTAAAAACGTCAATAAAATGTTCGCTATGACCCGTGTATTGATTCTCACTTAGTTTAGTTCATGTCCGCTGTTCCAAGAATCCACAACATGATACTGTTTGTAGTAGGATGACCTGATTAAGAAAGCCTGGGCACATAGCTGCCCGTGGATGGTAGATATTTTTGGGCTTCTCAGTAAGGTTCCCGCAATCGTTCTGTTTTCAGCGTGGCTGGGTTTGACCTCCTCTTTCAGACCTTGGAGAAATAAGTTAACTACAGGTGAGGAAGGTGAAGAAGAGGGTGAGCAGCAGGGAGCCCTGTGGATTTGTGAGCCTGTTAGCATTGGGTTTTCCAGCCTACCCTCCACCTCCATCCACCACACTCTGTGACAGATTTCTGGCTTTGATTTCCTAATTTATACAGAGACCCAATGGGGCACAGCTGCCCTAGCCCCACTCACCTCTGACTTAAACGTTGTTTTTTTATGTTGGCATCTTTTTTTTTTTTTCTTTTCTTTTGAAAGTAACTTCTTTCCAAGGCTTTTATTGTGTCCCCTCCTGTGGATAGATATTTCACCTGCATACTTAAACGAGGATTTTCTTTAGGCAATTAGAACTGGTATCTGGCTAGTGCTGTGAGCGACTAGCAAACTGAAGACAGCTGTCTTTGCTTAGCACGTGACTCCTAGGACTGAAGGTTTCCAAGTGGCATACTATCTAAACTGTAACTTTCAGTGGTCACCTCCTTGGTCCTAGGTGGTCACCTCTCAGTCCCTTGGTGGTGGAGGATGTCAGAGACTCCCTAGAGCTGGGGAGCAGAGGAGAAAAGAAGTGGGGAGTCTTTTCTCCGCCAGTTAATTTCCAAGACCGCTTTTATTTTTTGATATAATATTTTATCAATTTGCTATGAATTTCATAATAGAATATATTTTGATCATATTCACTCCACTCCTCTCCTTAATTTTTCCCAGACACCACCTAACTCTTTTTATCTTCATGTTCTTTTTTTCCCTCTTAAAAAAAAAAATAACCCACAAAGTTGATCAAATTCACCCCACTCCTCTCTTTAACTCTTTTCAGACCCCATTTAACCCCTCCAATCTTCATGTTCTCTGTTCTCTCTCTTAAAAAAAAAAAACCCACAATGTCCAATTTGTGCTGCTCAAATACTCATGTGCGTGGGACCATTTCTTGAAGCAATGACAACCAATCAGGGGGCCACCTCCTTAAAAAACGATCTCTCCTTCCTGCAGAAGTCACGAAAGGTCAATATCTCCACAGCCAAGGATGGAGGCTTGTGAGCTCTGCGCCCACTGCATGCTGACTCTTGACTGGCTTGGTCCTGGGCAGGCAACCAGAGCCGCTGTGGGAAAAGGCTCACAACCAGCAGCCAGGAGACACCCGTTACTCCTCCAGCTCTCCCTGACCCTGGCTCCTGCCAGTTTTAAGGCCCCTCTTCTAACACGGTCCCTGAGCCTTGGAGTGAGGGGATGGGATGGACACATCTCATTTCGTGTCTGAGTGCTCTATGACACTTTCCCCTGGCACTTGAACCAGTTCTGTGTTTCCGTGTTAACCGTCACCCACTGCAGGAAGAAACTTCTCTGATGAGGTAGGATTGTTGCACTAATCTATGGGTAGAGAGAGACATGACTGGAGGGCACTGTTGATACCATGTCCGCTTAGCAAAATGACAGCAGTGGCTTCGTGGCTGAGTTTTTGGCTCATCGTTGACATGTGGCTTTTCACTTTGCTTCAGCTTTCTTGGTGGGGAATGGGCATGAAGGAAGGGGTTTCAGTCAGAATCCCTGTGGCATGGAAATGCTCTGTGTTCTCCTGCTGATGGTTGATGCTCTGTAAATATAGATCCTAATCGAGGATGGAAGGCATTTTGCAGTAACGATGGCAGAAGCTTGTTTAGAGAGAGCAGATAGTCGTAACCTTTTAACTTTTATTTGGGGTAACATATGTGGCCAGTTTACAACCATTTTCCATATACAGAAAACAAATCAATCAACTCTAATAGTTTCAATCAACCCCTTTAGCTCTCAAAGCCTTGTGATGTGGATATTGTCTATTTTGTATAACTGTCCACGGTGAGAGTTGTTTGCTCCTTTCAGGCAAAAGATGGGCACAGATGTTCCTAGGATGTATAAAATGAAATGCTCCTGGGTGACCCAGGTATTCTGAACTTGGTGGGAGGGAACTCAGCTACACAGGCAGAGACAGAATGTTAAGGGGGAAAAAAGATCTGTCTACAGGAAAGAGAAGGTAGACCAGCAGTGGGGGCCAGCCAGAGAGAAGGAATTCCTTTGTCCTGAGGAAGATAATCAGTCAGATATCTTCATTACTTACTCCATCCCCAGTATTCTTATTGGCTGAGGCCAGAGTAAGAATTAAACACCAGCCATTTGGTGAAAGAAGCATTTTCTGAGAATGCTCCATTTTCAACTCAGTGCTAAGCCAGATGGCGTCAACGGCAAGGTGAATAGTTCAGTGGCAGGAGAGCCATTCTGTGGGCTGAAGAACTGGTCTGGCTCCAGATTCTGTTCTCTTGTCTGTAATGTGTATCACTCGTGCTCACGGTGAAGCCAGTTCTATACACTGTCTTACACACAGGAGTGACAAACACTGGCCATGACCTCCACACTTCCTGTCCTCACTCCCCACCCAACCTCCCAAGGGAGTGTTTCAGGCCTGCTGCCACTTGCGAATTGAGCATGTAAGCTCTAAATTTTGCAGAAATTTCCTACTACAGCTGTCTTTTGGGGTTTTCAGTGATACCTAACTAGCATATTTCCATAAACGAAAGTCTGAGGCAAAATGACAGAGTAAATTGAAGCATAAAGAAAAAAAGCAACTTAAAGTTAAGAAGTGAAAAAAAAAGCAATGTAAAATCAAGAAATTCTGAAGCTTTTATCAAACTTATAAAAACCAACTTAGCACAGAATACATGACTTCATACTG
The DNA here is from genome assembly GCF_907164565.1 of Psammomys obesus. Lineage (NCBI taxonomy): Eukaryota > Metazoa > Chordata > Mammalia > Rodentia > Muridae > Psammomys > Psammomys obesus. The sequence goes on from NW_026596069.1 coordinate 2,950,692, forward strand.
AAAATCTGAGTAACCATAGGCCAGTTGGTCCACTAATATGCCTTATTGCAGCTGGTCTTTGCTGCTTTGTGGGTTCTTCTTTTTCCCACCATTTATCGCCTTCCCCTCTTCCAGCCTTCACCCCCTCACGCTAAATAGAAAAGAGACAAGGATAGAAGACAGAGAGAGAAATTAGGAAAATCCTGAGTCTAATTTCTTTCCTTTTGCTTCTTCTTTGACCACAGCTACTAACAAACTGCAGCCTCCTTGAACAACCAGCAACAAACCACCCCATCTCTCGGGGCCCTAGCATTATCTGCCCCCTGAAAAGTCCCCAGAATCCTAAACATCACACAATCACAGAAATTATCAACAACTGGCAAAACCACTCGTCTACTAGAACACGAGGCAAATCATGAGCAGCTGCAGCAGACAGTCTGAGGTAGCCCCGCATTCCCACACCTGGGATTAAAATGAGAGCACATTTTTTATGATATTCCTGTGTTTTTTAAGAAAGAAATAAAATTTTCAGAATTCTCACTACATCTTAATTCCTCTGTTTGTCAAAAAGAAGCTGGAAAGAGGGAAATCTTGAGCTTAAATGTTCTTTCAATGGCTCTGGGATACGTTACCAAAAACCCAGGAGAGTGGTATTAAATTTAGATATAGTACAAAACATAAACTTGAATAGCTCAATCGAAAGTGGGAATTGTTTTCAGAACCAACAGGCCTTGCCTAGTTGTCAAGGGCTTAAGGGGAAGTTAAGAATATGGGATTTGGAATAAAATGAATGTTGGTGATGGTTCCAACTTTTGCTCTTAACCAACAGCTCTATTGGTTCAGACCAAAATGCAGAGCAACTGACTGAGAAGGAATTCAGGCTTTACAAGTTTCTGTATGAGGATGGCAGTTGGTTTGTTTAGTTGGCTTATTATTATATATAATATTCTATTATTATATATAATTATTATATTATATATTGGCTTATTATTATTCTAAAGAGAGAGAATTACTTGTGGAAAAGGACATCAGGCTGGGTATGAAGATGCTATTTGTGTGACCTAAGCATACCATTATTCTCTGGGTAGCAGTGTCCTTTTTTGTGAAGATTTGCCTAGAAGAACCTATTTATATGTTTTTATGGCCCTCTTGAAAATAGCCTGGTGATACAAAAGGATTGAAATAATCCCTTGTATACTATCTGACCACCATGGACTAAAGCTGGACATCAACAACAACAGAAACAACAAAAAGCCGACACGCACATGGAAACTGAACAACTTACTACTCAATGACAGCTGGGTCAAGGAAGAAATAAAGAAAGAAATTAAAGACTTTCTAGAATTCAATGAAAATAAAGGCACAACATACCCAAATTTATGGGACACATTGAAAGCAGTGCTCAGAGGAAAATTTATAGCACTAAGTGCCTACAAGAAGAAATCCGTAACATCACATACAAACAACTTAATGGCCCAACTGAAAAACCTAGAAAAAAAGAAGCAGATACACCCAAGAGGAGCAGAAGGCTGGAAATAATCAAACTAAGGGCAGAAATCAATCAATTAGAAACAAATAAAATTATCCAAAGAATCAATGAAACAAAAAGCTGGTTCTTTGAGAAAATCAACAAGATAGACAAACCCTTAGCCAAACTAACTAAAAAGCAGAGAGAAACCATACAAATCAGCAAAATCAGAAAGGAAAATGGGGACATAACTACAGACACTGAGGAAATCCAAACGATTATTAGGTCATACTACAAAAGCCTATATGGCACAAAATTTGAAAATCTAAATGAAATGGATAACTTTCTTGACAGATTCCATCTACCAAAATTAAGTCAAGATCAGGTAGAAAGACTGAATAGTCCTATATCTCCCAAGGAAATTGAAGCAGTCATTAACAGTCTCCCCTCCAAAAAAAGCCCTGGACCAGATGGCTTCAGCGCAGAATTCTACAAGACCTTCAAAGAAGTACTAACACCAATTCTCCTCAAACTATTCCATAAAATAGAAACAGAAGGAACACTACCAAACTCATTCTATGAAGCCACAGTCACTTTGATACCTAAACCACACAAAGATCCAACAAAAAAAGAGAACTTCAGACCTATCTCTCTTATGAACATTGACGCAAAAATACTCAATAAAATACTTGCAAACCGAATCCAAGAACACATCAAAGATATCATCCACCATGACCAAGTAGGCTTCATCCCAGGAATGCAAGGGTGGTTCAACATACGGAAATCCATCAATGTAATCCACCACATAAACAAAATGAAGGAGAAAAACCACATGATCATCTCCTTAGATGCTGAAAAAGCATTTGACAAAGTCCAGCACCCATTTATGTTTAAAGTCTTGGAGAGATCAGGGATACAAGGCACATACCTAAAGATAGTAAAGGCAATATACAGCAAGCCTATAGCCAACATCAAACTCAATGGAGAGAAACTTAAATCAATCTCACTGAAATCAGGGACAAGACAAGGCTGCCCACTCTCTCCATATCTCTTTAACATTGTACTTGAAATCCTAGCCAGAGCAATAAGACAACTAAAGGAGATCAAGGGGATACAAATCGGAAAGGAAGAGGTCAAAGTGTCACTATTTGCAGATGATATGATAGTATACATGAGCGACCCCAAAGATTCAACCAGAGAACTTCTTCAGCTGATAAACACCTTCAGCAAAGTGGCAGGATACAAAATCAACTCAAAAAAAATCAGAAGCCCTCTTGTATACCAAAGACAAAAAGGCTGAGAAAGAAATTAGGGAAACAACACCCTTCACAATAGCCACTAATAACATAAAGTACCTTGGTGTGACTCTAACCAAGCAAGTGAAAGACCTGTTTGAGAAAAACTTCAAGTCTTTGAAGAAAGAAATTGAAGAAGATCTCAGAAGATAGAAAGATCTCCCGTGCTCATGGATTGGTAGGATTAACATTGTGAAAATGGCCATCCTGCCAAAAGCAATCTACAGATTCAATGCAATTCCCATCAAAATACCAACTCAATTCTTTACAGACCTTGAAAAAAAAGATTCTCAGCTTCATATGGAGAAACAAAAAACCCAGAATCTCCAAAACGATCCTGTACAACAACAGATCATCTGGAGGTATCTCCATTCCCAATCTCAAGCTGTACTACAGGGCAACAGTAATAAAAACTGCATGGTATTGGCATAGAAACAGAAAGGAGGATCAATGGAATCGCATAGAAGACCCAGAAATAAACCCACACACCTATGAATACTCAATATTTGACAAAGAAGCCAAATCCATTCAATGGAAAAAAGACAGCATCTTCAACAAATGGTGCTGGACCAACTGGATGTCTACATGCAGAAAAATGAAAATAGATCCATATTTATCACCCTGCACAAAACTAAAGTCCAAGTAGATCAAGGACCTCAACATAAAACCAGATACTCTAAATCAGCTGGAAAAAAAAGTGGGAAACAGCCTGGAACTCATTGGCACAGGAGACAACTTCCTGAACAGAACACCAACAGCACAGGCTCTAAGAGCAACAATCAATAAATGGGACCTCATGAAACTGAAAAGCTTCTGTAAAGCAAAAGACACTGTCATCAAAACAAATAGACAGCCTACAGATTGGGAAAGAATCTTCACCAATCCTTTATCTGACAGAGGGCTAATATCCAGTATATATAAAGAACTAAAGAAGCAGAAAAGCAACAAACCAAGTAATCCACTTAAAAAATGGGGAACAGAGCTAAACAGAGAATTCTCGAAAGAGGAACGTCGAATGGCAGAGAAACACTTAAAGAAATGCTCAACCTCATTAGCCATTAGGGAAATGCAAATCAAAACGACCCTGAGATTTCACCTTACACGCATCAGAATGGCCAAGATGAAAAACTCAAGTGATAGCACATGCTGGAGGGGTTGTGGAGAAAAGGGAACCCTCCTCCATTGCTGGTGGGAATGTAAACTGGTTCAACCACTCTGGAAGTCAATCTGGCACTTTCTCAGACAACTAGGAGTAGTGCTACCTCAAGACCCAGCTATACCACTCCTAGGTATATACCCAAAATTTGCTCAAGTACACAACAAGGACATTTGTTCAACCATGTTCGTAGCAGCTTTATTTGTAATAGCCAGAACTTGGAAACAACCCAGATGTCCATCAACGGAGGAATGGATACAGAAATTGTGGTATTTTTACACAATGGAATACTACTCAGCAATCAAAAAGGAGGAAATCATGAAATTTGCAGGCAAGTGGTGGGATCTAGAAAAGATCATTCTGAGTGAAGTATCCCAGAAGGAGAAAGACAAACTTGGTATATACTCGCTTATATAGACCTACAAGACATGATAAATGTAATGAAATCTACACACCTAAAGAAGATAATCAAGAAAGTGGACACAGGCGAAGGTGATTAATCCTCATTTAGAAAGACAAATGGGATGTGCATTGAACTTATGACAGGAGTCTACCACAAAAGGCATCTGAAAGACTCTACCTAGCAGTGTTTCAAAGCAGACACTAAGACTCATAACCAAACCCTCGGCAGAGTGCAGGGAATCATATGAAAGAAGGGAAGTTAGTATGATATGGAAAGGATAGGAGCTCTACAAGGACCAAATATATCTGGCACAGGGTCTTTTCTGAGACTGACACTCAACCAAGGACCATCTATGGATATAACCTAGAACTTCTGCTCGGATGTGGCCTGTGGTAGCTCAGTAACCAAGTAGTTTTCCAAAGTAAGGGGAACACGGACTATTTCTAACAGGATCTTAAGGGCAGGCTGTTTGACACCCCCCCCCCCCAAGGGGAGGAGCAGTCTGTTAGGCCACAGAGGAGGACTTTGCAGCCAGCCCTGAAGATACCTGATAAAACAGGGTCAGATGAAAGGGGAGGAGGTCCTCCCCTATCAGGGGACTTGGAAAGGGGCAGGGAGTAGACCAGGGAGGGAGTGTGGGGTTGGGGAGGGAATGAGGGAGCGGGATACAGCTGGGACACAGAGTTAACAAAATGTAACTAAAAAGAAAAATAAAAAAAAAAAAAAAAAAGAAAATAGCCTGGCTTAGTAGTCTTTGAGACACTTGCCTATATGGGAAGAGTGCATCCTTCATGGAGACACCCCAGATTCTTTCCTTTGGTTCCTTCTTCTTTGGTGGCAGGGGAGAGGACAAAAGGCTGAGCCTCTCTCAGATTGTTTTTAGGGTTAGCTAACCCTGGCCCACTCGTGCCTGTTCCTTTCGTTCCTTCCAGTCACAGGACAGTGGACAGAACAGGACTCTGCCTCTTTACAAACATCCCGCAGCTACCGAGTTTGCTTGGCTTCCTTTCCCTCTCCGGGTTGTCTTTGATGTTTGTTCAGTTTTCCCCAGATTCCGCATGCATAAAAGCATTGCTGGGGAGGCTGGCTCTAGGCCAGCCTCAGCCTGGGCCTGTAACCCCTAGGGAGGGCCTTACACCTGGGATCAGGGTGGAAGCGCTTCACCTTTTAAATATTAATGAAAGCAGTCCCTTCCAAGAATGTCTTCAAATTCCCTGAAGCTTCTTGGATGTTGTAGTTTGCACTCAGCTGTTTACATTAGCTGAGACTGTTGTACAAACAGTCACTGGCGGCCCAGCAGCCAGGCCCCCGCTGGCTTCACATCACAAAGAAGCATACAAGTGTGAGGTAAATGAGCCTGGCAGGCATTTAACCCCTGGGTCTGGAAAAATCCTGACTCACGGGGGAGTTTAGGGGGTGGAACTGTGAACTCCTCTGGTCAAAAAGCTGGACGCTCAATCAGAAGGCAGTAATGTCGGGGTTGATCAAATAGCGTGTGAGGTAACCTCCAAACAGCTTACCACGAGGAGACACTGTACTGGTTTCCTGTATTTGTGGAAGCTGAGGCCTGAAAATATAGTTTTGACCAAGGTCCCAGAGCTAGTAGGTGCTTGTCTTCAGACCTTGTGCTCTGAACCATTGTTGCTTGGGACCCTGTGGACACGTGCTCTGTAGAGGTATGTGATTTGGCACCGGCATGGTCTGGAACAATTTGGTAACACCTAGTAAAACAAACACTAATTAACTAACTCAGTAATTCCACTTATTAGTGTCTGCCTTAGAAGAATGCACCCACTTATTTGCCACAGGGTGTTAGTTTTATCATTGTCTTAGCGAAAATGAAAAGGCAGTGACTTGAAACCACCACCTGTAAGGTTACGGATGAATAAACAACAGCTTTTTGCACACTGTAGAGAAAGACAAAGCTGTCACAAGGAGAATGAAACAAATGGCCTAACCCCATTTATGAGGGAACAAAACTTACTATTTTCTCTGGATCTATATGAGTCTGAAAAACATCTGGAAGAACACATTTGCAGAATAAAAGCAGCAGTTATTTTTGGTAGAGGGCAGAGGAGAAGTTAATGGGGATGTAAATCCAATAGGCTCTGTCCTTGTCTGCAAAGTGGTCATTATGCCTCCTGCCTTATTATTCACTTTCACATTCACTTATGCAAATGAATATAGAAATTGAGAGATGGATAGACATACGGTAATTGACTACACTGATTTGTGTGTGTGTGGGTAAGATTTTAGCCCTAAAGAAGACCCTCAATAGGAGTTTGAAGTCAGCCAGGCATGGTGGCTCACTTCTTTAATCCCAGCACTTGAAAAGCAAAGGCAGGCAGATCTCTGAGTTCTAGGCCAGCCTGGTCCCCAGAGTGAGTTTGAGGCCAGCCTGGGTTACACAGAGAAACCCTGTCTCCAAGCAAAACAAAACAAACACAAACAACAACAACAAAAGGAATTTGAAGTGACAGGATGCTAGAACTCTAGGAACCTTAGAGATTTTCTAGTTGAACTTGGGCTTCAGGCCCTGGCTCCCTGGAAGCCCACACATTCCTTGCAAGGCGCTGCTCTCCTTGTGATTCACTGAGGATCCCAGAAGATGCTGCCTAACAGAGCCCAGTGAGAGGCTGGGAGATGCTAGATGGGTTTGGTGCCTGAACTTTAACAGCCTTGGCATGAAGAATTGCTGATCTCCCTCCACTCTGCCCCCTGAGTTAAATACTCTTCTATCTGAATTTTCACAGGTTTTAGGACATGTCTCTTGCATATATAGTCAGCATGAAGGACAGCGTTTCTATATTTGAAACTACATTTTTTTCTTTTTCTTTTTTTTTTTTTAATTTTTTTTTTTTTTTTTTTTTTTTTTTTTTTTTTTTTTTTTTTTTTT
>NW_026596069.1:2957898-2965602 GCF_907164565.1 Psammomys obesus
TTTTTTTTTTTTTTTTTTTTTTTTTTTTTTTTTTTTTTTTTTTTTTTGTGTTACTGTGCTGCTTAGAGTTTTGCTTTTAATTCTTTGGGAATCCGGGGAGAGAAGGTCAGACATTGCTTTTAGCATGTGAAGCATTCACAGAGGTGTGAGATACAAACACAGTCTGTTTCCTGTGCGGCTTTCCCAAGGGCAGAGAATATGTACTGTTTGCCTGGCTGTGTCTTCAGTTCCCTGGTCAGCAGCAGACATAGCCACGAAAAGAGAAAGAGCACCTGTCACCAAGTCATGAGGAACAAATCAGGCCAGGAGAAAAGAGCAGATTGCGCGTGCAGGTCTAACCTCAGAGGTGTGCAGAGAAAGACACCTGAAGGCTCCTAGTAATCATGAAAAAGTCACAAGTCTGTACTGGGAGCAAACATGCTTTGTTGGCTTTTTAAGCTCTCTTCCCTTCATATTCTAGTTTAAGCTAAGGTATCTTGGCTGGTTTTTAAGGGGGAAAAAAATTCTTGTTTCCCTTTTGCATAGGGAGAAATAGTCATAATAGCAATAGACTTACTAAATGCCTACTTGTGCTCAATTTTTTTTTCAAGTTTAATTTTATGTAACTATTTTTAAAGTGGTCCTAGGTGTACAGGAAAATACAATGTAAAGCCGAGGATCTCCATGTACAAGGCTCCTCCCTCCAAAAATTCTGCTGTTGTCAATGTCTTGTTTTAGTGTGATGCATTCAGTACAACGAAAGTCCTCGGTCTATACTAGGCCTCACCCTTTAGGATACACAGCCGATGGATATGAATGAGTTCGTGACTGGTAGCCACTATTACAGTATCACGGGGAACAGTTTCTCTGCCCTAAACCCCCTCTGCTTCATCCCCTCACTCCTGCCGCCCTGACCCCAGTTCCCGGGAAACACAGATCCGTCGACCATTTATAGTCCTTCATTTCTTGGAGTGTCATGTATTATTATATGTAATACCATGACTTTAAAAATCAGATTTCTTGAGGTAACAACCATATTTTGATATCTAAGATCTATGAATTTTTAACAAGTGCTCCCAAAGAAGTGCCATCATGCCCCGTGATAGTTGATATTGACAGTCAGCTGGGTGGGATTTAGAAGCCCTGTAGAAAACCTTTCTTTGGGCTTGTTTTTGAAGGGTTGTCTTGACTAGGTTAACTGAAGTGGGAAGACCCACCTTAAACGCGGGTGGTAGCGTTCCATGGACTGAAGTCTCTGCCTGACTGCAAAGCAGAAAGCAAGCTGAGCTCCAGCATCTGGTTCACCCTGCTCACTGAGTACGAATGCGGCGAGGCCAGCCACCAATCATGCTTGCCACCCAACTCTTCTAGCGTCACAGACTGAACGGTCTGAACTGTTAGCCAAAATGAACCTTCCCTCTCTTAAACTGCCTTGGTCAGGTGTTTTGCCACAGTAGAGATAAGTAACTAATACATCCTCTTTGCACTGGGTTTTTCATACAGGTTTTTATGGCTCACAGAAAACTCTGGGAGTGGGACTCTTTCTATATCTCTTTGTAACGACAAAGCAAGCCTCAGAGAAGTATAGTGACTTTCTCAAGGTCACAGGGTAACCAAAATTTAAGCCTCGGTGTTCTGATTCTGGGGCCCACAATCTTAATATTTGGCTATTTCACTGTCTTATTTGTCTATCCAAAAGGACAGTCTATTGACTTATAGAATGCATTATCTAAGAAGTAATTCCAGACTTTCTTGTAAAATACATATTCTCCTCCCAAACCAGAAATGACTTTTCCAGTCATTGGTGGGATGAAACTGGAATCCAAGACTCCCAGCTTCAAACATGACATCAACAGCATACTTTATGCAAAGTCTCTCAATAAATATCTGTTGAATGAAGAGAGATAAGGTCTGCATTGCAGGTGTGGTAGCATGAGCCCAGGCACAGAGGTTGAGATGAGTGCAGTTAGTCTGATGGAAAGAACTAGAATCTAGACCTGATGAGAAGAGCACTTTACTGTATGACCCAGAAGCCAATAGTATCTATTGACACTTTCATGTGTCAGACACTGCAGAGATGGCCACTTATATCTCACTTATCATCTTCTAGGTATGAAGCCTTATTATTCTTTTTTCTTTTTTATATTAATTACAGTTTATTTACTTTGTATCCCAGCTGTAGCCCCCTCCCTTATTTCCTCCCAATCCCACTTGCCCTCCCTCTTCTCCACCCATGCCACTCTCCAAGTCCACTGATAGGGAGGTCCTCCACCCCTTCTATTTGACCCTAGCCTATCAAGTTTCATCAGGACTGGCTGCATTGTCTTCCTCTGTGGCCTGGCAAGACTGCTACCCCCTCAGGGAGAGGTGATCAAAGAGCCAGCCACTGAGTTCATGTCAGAGAGAAGTCCTTGTTCCCCTTACTAGAGAACCCACTTGGATACTGAACTTCCATGGATTACAACTGAGCAGGGGCTCTAGGTTATCTCCATGAATGGTCCTTGGTTGGAAAAGACCCCTGGGTCCAGATTTCTTGGTTCTGTTGTTCTCCTTGTGGAGCTCCTGTCCCCTCCAGGTCTTTCTATCTCCCCTTTATTTCATAAGATTCCCTGCACTCTGCCCAAAGTTTGGTTATGAGCCTCAGCATCTGGTTTGAAACCATGCTGGGTAGTCTTTCAGAGGCCCTTTGTGGTAGGCTCCTGTCCTATTCCCTGTTTTCTCCCTCTTCTGATGTCCATCCCATTTGCCTTTTTGAGTGAGAATTGATCCTCTTACCCAGGGCCTTCCTTCTTGCTTAGCTTCTTTAAGTGTACAGATTTTAGTATAATTATCCTATAGTATATGTCTAATATCCACTTATAAGTGAGTATATAGCATGTGTGTCTTTATGTTTCTGGGATACCTCACTCAGGATGATCTTTTCTAGTTCCCACCATTTGCCTGCAAATTTCATGATCTCCTTGCTTTATTGCTGAGTAGTATTCCATTATGTAAATTTTCCACAATTTCTGTGTCCATTCCTAAACTGAGGGACATCTGGGTTGTTTCCAGATTCTGGCTATTATTAATAAAGCTGCTATGAACATGGTTGAGCAAATGTCCTTGTTGTGTACTTGATCATATTTTGGATATATGCCTAGGAGTGGTATAGCTGGATCTTGAGGAAGCGCTATTACTAATTGTCTGAGAAAGCACCAGATTGATTTCCAAAGTGGTTGTGCAAGTTTACATTCCCACCAGCAATAGAGGAGGGTTCCCTTTTCTCCTATTCTTATATGTAACTAATTAAGCTTCATTTGGTAAACAAGTCTGCTCCAGATCATATATCTAGTGATTGTGGGAGAAACCCAGGCCTTGAACTATCAATTCTAAAGTCCTTCTTATTCTTTGTGTATGTCCACATCTTTCTTAGGGATCAGGTTGGAAAGTAATGTGATAAGCCACCTTCAGTCCTTAAAGACGGGAGAAGGTTTGCAGTATTATATACAGGATAGGCCATGGAGAAGGGGATGCAATTAAGAGCCCAACTATAGAAATGAATCAAATAGTGGCATCCATTATGGGAAGGAAATCTTTGTTACTTGAAACAAACCTAAACAACAGGACTCAGAGAGAGGTTAGACATAAGAGGAGAAGGGTGGGGCAGAGGACTTAAAGTTTTCACAAGGCTCGAGCTCACAGAGGAGGAAGAAATATGACACGACCTTAGAAAGAAAATAGGCCTGAAGAACTGAATCTTGTGTGAAAGGGAAGATAGTAGCAAACCAAGCTTGTGACATGAATTGGAAATGATGGCTGGAGACGTATATGGAAGTCTGCTGCAAGCATTGGAAGACATGAGTTTAGATAAAGATCAGGCTACCATGTAAAATCGGAAACCTCCTTTACTGAGGAAAGTCATGAGTCTATCCAAGGCATTTGTGGAGCCTTGAGTCAGACCAGCAAGCACTGGTAGAATTACGGAGAGTCCAAGGAAGTAACTCAATGAGCAGTAGCCAGAGAAGAAAAAGTGAAGATGATAGATAAATCAGAGATGTATGGAAAGATAGAAGATGGATAATAAAGGAATAGATAATAGACATGTATACGCAGATGATAGAGATGTATGGAGAGATAGAGGATGGATAATAGATAGGGGGTAGAAAATAGAGGATAGATTATATAGATAGAATAGGTGACAGTAAATACAGACAAAGGGATACAGAGAAAGGGAACTTGTCATGAAGAACACATGCAGGCAGCTTATTGAAAACGTGTCTAGCTGTCAAAGGACATGAGTGTATGTTATTTAGGACACTAGTACGGATGCTCGGAGAACAAAGGCTATGCAAGATGGCGTGGGGCAGATACAGCGAGCCCAGCCACTTCAGCCTTGTGTGCTCACTGCCTACCACTGAGACTACCTCTTATCATCCAAGTGAGTTCCTTTTCTTTTGGAATGTATTTACATTCACATGTGTAGAAAGGGAGACAGGGAGAGTGGGGAAAGCCTGAGGTTGCCACAGTCTATAACCATACCTAGCTGCAGGGGCATACAAGAAGTGTGTGTTCAGCTGATTCTGTGCCCAGCTGAATTTCAGCTCTGAAGGGTATCAGGGGGGCACAGACAATGTGGGGCACTGGCAGTTATCACTATGGATATGAAGAGTAGCAACAACTCACAAGATCCTTGGGTTTTACCAACCACCAGCTTTTACACAAACCCGATTGAGCTTTCCTGCCTGCCTCTCTTCTTGCTTCTTCTAAGTCATTGTCCATTCGGCAAGTGGAGGTAAGTTTCTAAACCATTATTCTTCTGCTAAAAATGGCCATTGGCTCTCCATGATGAGAAGCCTATCTGCCTATTAAGAAGCCTTTTCCCGTGTCCCCCACGTAGTCACGCCCTACATCATCCCACGTCATCCGGGTTTTTTCAACCAACTGGAACGTGGTAGTTTTCTCTTATACTTCTTTATACTGACTTTCCTCTGCCCCTCTTTTGGTGTGCTTTCCCCACTTGGCTTGGATTCCTCCTGTTTTCCTTCAGATGGTGTATCCTGTCCACCATGGTGCTTTTGGGACCTTGTATTCTGTGTTCGTGTATCCCAGAATATTGTAGTCTGTATACGAATGAGCAGTTGGCCTCACTTTGTTACCCCCAAACTACTAATTCTTTGAAGAAAAGGATGCCTTTATCCAGCTGTGTGATCCATAGGCCTGTCCTGGGCCGGAGGAGACAATGAATCCATGCGTTAGTGAATGACAGAAAAGCCCAACATGTCTGTCTTTCAGAAGGCCTCTGTACTGTTGTCTCAGGCCCCTCTCCTGCCTAATGACAGACTCTTTGATGAGAATGACGGAGAAAATGAGCTGTTTTGACAGGGAATGTTATCATGTGGCATTTATCTTGAATTCTGAAAGAGTACTGGGTGCTGTGATTCTATGTCTTAGCCTTAGTTAGATTGTTTTTAGCAATCCCCGTTTCAAGGAAAGGAAAATTGCCTATTGTAAAGGAAGTATCCACAACCCATTATTTAGCAGGGCTGTAAGAGCTTATTTGCTCATTACCATGGCAACCAATGGAGCAACACTGTGCAGTAGTATAGTTGTCTAGACAGCACCAAATTCATCAGCACCTCCTCTTTTGTATGCCTGATTTTAAACAGGCAGGTGTGTCTCCAAGGTGCCACTAAGAGAGAAGAGATTATTCTCTCTGTATGGCCAAGCGAGCACCAGAGGGAACACGTGAGGCATCTAAATGGCATTGAAATCTGCACTCGCTGGAAAGCTTTGGTGGTAGCCTGTGTTTTTCTTTTTCCTTTTTTTTTTTTTAAATAAAGAAACAGAGAACTAGAAAAAACATCCATATGGACTGCCAACCATGTCTAAATATAGCTGACATGAAGGAAATAGCTACGTTTTAAATTCTGCATCAAGCTAAGAACCAAACTGTGTTCCGATCACATTCTTCTTGTCACCAGTACACGAACAAAACACCAGAAAGACACTTAACCCCATAAATCAGACATGTGTTCACTTGAAGAGCTACAGTGTTGTTTTTGATGCGGGAATCTGGGTCTGGCCAAATTGTCAGTGTCTAGTAAATGCAGTCCTATTTTAAAGCAGGGAATTTCATTGCCAATGCAAGGCTCTACCTGGGACTTCCTGGGTCTTAACTCCTTGGCAATGCAGTAAATCTGCCGGTAATAGTCCTCCAAGAATATTCTGAAATGGTCCCATGTTCATGTCCCTTTGGAACTGACCCAGCCATTTCAGTTGACCAGTTGAGCTGCTGAGTTGAGCAGTTGGGCTATGAATAGAAACTGGTAACCGTGTATGCAGTTTAGTGTAATTTGCTGCTAAATAACTGGAGTCAAGCAGAGACATTTGGCATAAGCCTCACATTCATGAAGGCCTTCAAATTTAGAAATTTGACCTTGACTTCAAACAAGTATGTACAAATAGAGACTGGCTGACAAGATTGGAACCAAATGGCATTGAACTCAGGTCTGTTACTGCATTTTGAAAGACATCGTGAGTTAGTATAGTCTACAAATACCATTGTTCTTGTGTGAAGACCATAATTTCTTTTATCACAGTTACTTATTCATGTAAAAGTATTAATTGTTAAATGTCTAGCACATTTCAATCCCCATAAATTCTCTTTCATGCTCTAACCTTCAATGAGATGTTATTTGAAGGTGGGATCTTTGGGCTGTGATTACACATAAACTAGATTATGGGACTGTTTTGTTTTTTTTTTTTTAAACAAAATCTCAAACATTCAGTTTTACCAATAAAGACTTGGGAGGAAATGCTGGGGTAAAAACCTGATAGTTCAAAGAGGCAGAGAAAGCACACAGCTGACCTTCTTCAGCTAACATCCCAGAAGAAAAACAAGGAAACTCTTCCTCTCCATGCCATCTCAAAAAACCTCAAACTTAATGTCCTTCCCTTCTATTTCCTGTGAGTCTCTCTATCCATTCTCCTGACTTCCTCTTAATCTCTCTGTTTTTTTCCCTATGTTTACTCCCTGTCAACTGATTGCTTGCTCTGCCTCTTGACCTATGGTTGGCTTTATTTAATTCTTTCTTAGATTAAAGGTGTGGGCTAATCTATACACCTAAAAAAGATAATCAAGAGAATGGACATGGGGTAAGATTATCAATCCTTGTTTAGAAAGACAGATGGGATGCGCATTGAACATATGACAGGAGTCTACTGAGCACATTTGAAAGACTCTAACTAGCAGTGTTTTCAAAGCAAAGACTCATGACCAAACCTTTGGCAGAGTACAGGGAATCATAAGAAAGAAGGGGAGTTAGTCTGATGAGGAAAGGATAGGAGCTCCACAAGGACCAAATATATCTGGGCACAGGGTCTTTTCTGAGACTGACATGCAACCAAGGACCATGTATGAATGTAACCTAGAACCTCTGCTCAGATGTAGCCTGTGGTAGCTCAGTAACCAATTGGTTTCCCATAGTGAGGGGAACAAGGACTATTTCTAACAGGAACTCAATGACTGGCTCTTTGGCCTCCCTACCCCTCAAGGGAGGAGCAGTCCTGTTAAGCCACAGAGGAGAGCTTTGCAGCCAGTCCTGAAGATACCTGATAAAACAGGATCAGATGAATGGGGAGGAGGTCCCCCCAATTAGTGGACTTGGCAAGGGGCATGGTGGAGGTGAGGGAGGGAAGTAGGGAGGGACTGGGAGGGAATGAGGGATCGGGACATGGCTGGGATAC
>NW_026596069.1:2966002-3000531 GCF_907164565.1 Psammomys obesus
GGGATCGGCAGGGGAGGAGGAAGGGGCTCATGGGGGGATACAAAATGAATAAAGTATAATTAATAAAAAAAATAAAAGATTTAAAAAAAAAAGAAAGAAAGCAAAAAAAAAAATATGTGTTGGAAGTATGATGGGGAAGAGTTAGTTTAGGTTTTTCTCCAAGCTGTCAAGACTCTTGATCAAGCATCACCATTCTGGGACCCCTTAAACCTTTTTTATTGGCTTTATTGCATCTGTTGTATGATTAATAAAACCATAATTTAATTTATGCATGTGTGATTGGATGATGAACCTGAACAAAGTAAACAAATTTTGGCTTCTAATCAAGTTCTCTTAAAACATACACAAAGAGCTATTAGATATGCTTAGTTAAGCTGGCAAAAGAAATTTTATATTGAGAGCAGATCCAGGCAAAATATAGATTTTAGCATTTTCATTGAGTTGTAAAGTTAGGTAGCCACAAAGGACACTCAAGTATCACTTGTTTGAAAAAAAATTAGGGGGACAGTAAACTTGAATTGGTGCACTGTGGAACATTTTTAAAAAAGTAAATGCCAAGGAGTGACATTTTCAAGATGGCAGAAATAGAGTTTTCAATGTTCGTCTCTCACAGAAACTTTAGTTAGAGCAACCATTCACTCATAACGATAAGTTTATGGAAGTGAAGGAACTCAGGCTAGAAATTACAACACCAATGAAGTGAAGGAAAAAACCATGTTGGGGAAGAGTGTCATTATAACTGGGTCTCTCCAACTTGAAGCCCACACAGTGTGGTCTGAAGAGAGAGATCATCTACGCATGGAAGAAGAGTGTAGACTATATTCACTACTATCCTGGAACACGGGGGTAAGTCAGACTTTTTTTTTTTTTTTTTTACTTTTTAGCTAGGTATAGTGTCCCAAGTATGTGCCAGGTATCTTCTTGAAGTCCTTGTTTCCAGGCAATCCTCTGACAGCAATCCTGCACCACCACAAGGTTAGCCATCATGGCTCTAGGCTCCAGGCAAACTCAAGCTTCAGGTCTGACTTCATGAACCCAACATTAAAATTATGTTCTAAAGACCAAGGCTCCAGACTTGTCCTAGCTGAAGCAGTGATCAGCGGCAGCTTTGTAGACCCACACACCAGGCAAGGACTCCAAGCAAGCTTGCTGCAGTCCTGAACCAGTTCAACCCAGGCTCTGGGAAGGCTGACTAATGAAGAACATTTTCTCCCAAAGCCAATCCACATAGACTGGAAGAGTTGCCTGCTTCTTCAAATGGTCCAATACTAACACAGAGCATTAAGGATCACTATTAGTCAGGATCAAAATTATTAGAAGTTAAGCTTAGCTGTCAACTTGAATGAACTAGAGACACCCAGATTATGAACTGCATCCTGAGTGAGTCTTTGAGGGTGTGTCTAGAGACAATTGGCATGTTGAGCCACGAGCAGACTTGGAGAGAGTGACCTGCCCTGAATACAGGGGTCTGGAGGCTCAGTATAAGAAAAGGCAAAAGGGAGGTCACCCAGACCCACAGACAGTTCCCCGAAAAGGAGCATTTTGTTATTGCTATTGTCTGTCAGTGGTTGAATATATACTCTCACCAGTGAATTCCTAGGGACCTGGGCTTTAGCCTTGGACTGGGACACACACACAGACACACACACACACACACACACACACACACCTATCTACCACCACCAACACCAAAATAAGAGGAATTAACAATCATTGGCCATTAGTGTCTCTCAATATCAATGGACTAAATTCCCCAATAAAAAGATGTAGGCTAACACAATGGATAAGAAAACAGGATCCATCCTTTTGCTGTATACAAGAAACACACATCAACATCAAAGATAGACATTACTCCAGAGTTAAGAGTTGGAAAATTTTTTTTCAAGCAAATGGACCCAATAGCAAGCTGGTATAGCCATGCTAATGTCTAAAAAAAAAAAATAGACTTTAAACCAAAATTAATCAAAAGAGGTAAGAAGGGACACTTCATACCCACCAAAGGAAAAATCCAGCAAGATGACTTCTTGATTCTGAACATTTATGCCCCAAATGCAAGGGCACCCACACTTGTAAAAGAAACATAACTAAAACTTAAATCACACATTGAACCCCATACATTGATAGTAGAAAACTTCAATATCCTCCTGTCACTAATGGGCAGGTTGTCCAAACAAAAACTAAACAGAGAAATAACAGAGCTAACAGAAATTATGACTCAAATAGGCCTGATAGATATCTTCAAAACATTATACCCAACACAAAAAAATATACCTTTTCAGCACCTTATGGAAGTTTCTCCAAAATTGAGCACATAGTTGGTCATAATGCAAGCCTCAACAGATACAAGAAAATTGAAATAACCCCCTGTATTTGATCAGACCACCTCAGACTAAAGCTGTATTTCAACAGCAACAGAAACTACAGAAAGCCTACAATCATGGAAACTGGCCAACTCTCTACTGAATGATTGCTGGGGTCAGACAGAAATAACAATGAAAATGAAGGCACAACATACCTAATGGGACACGATGAAAGCAGTTAGAAAGAAATTAGAGGGATCTCATAAAAGGAATTTAACAGAGCACCCAAAAGCTCTAGAATAAAAAGAAGCAAAGGCACCCATGAAGAGTAGATGACAGAAAATAATCAAACTCAGGGCTGAAATCAATAAAATAGAAACAAAGAGAACAATACAAAGAGTCAATGAAACAAGGAGGTCATTCTCTGAGAAAATCAACAAGATAGACGAACCCTTATCCAAACTAACTAAAAGAAAGAAAGGGAACATCCAAATTAACAAAATCAAAAATGAAAAAGGGGACATAAACAACAGACACCAAGGAAATCTAAAGAATCATTACGTCATACTTCAAAAACCCACATGTCATGAAATTGGAAAAATCTAAATGAAATGGACAATTTTCTTGCTAGATACCACTTACAAACTTAAATCAAGATCAGATAAACCATTTAAATAGACCTATAATCCCTAAGGAAATAGAACCAGTCATTAAAAGTCTCCCAAACAAATAAACAAAGCCCAGGCCAGATGGTTTTAGTGCAGAATTTTACCATCAACAATCCTCAAATTATCCCACAAAATAGAAACAGAAGGAACATTGTCAAATTCATTTTATGAGGCCTCAGTCACCCTGATACGCAAACCACACAAAGACTCAACAAAGAAAGAGAATTTCAGACCAGTTAACCTCATGAACATTGATACAAAAATATTCATAAAATAAAAACAGAATTCAAGAACACATCCAAAAGATTATCCACTAAGATCAAGCAGGCTTCATCCCAGAGATATAGGGCTAGTTCAACAAATGAAAATCTGACAATATAATACACCATTTAAACAAACTGAAAACAAAACAAACAAACAAAAAACACATGATCAACTCATTAGATTCTGAAAAAGCCTTTGACAAAATCCAATACTTCATGATAAAAAGGGGCATAATTCAACATAAGAAGGACAATTTACAGCAAGCTGATAGCCAACATTAAATTAAAAGGAGAGAAACTCAAAGCAATTCTACTAAACCAGAAACAAGACAAGGATGTCCACTCTTTCCATATCTACTCAATATAGAGCTGAAGTTCTAGCTGAAGCCATTAGACAACTGAAGGAGATCCTGGGAAAAAATGAAAAAGAAGAAGTCAGAGTATTGCTATTTACAAATGATATGGTAGATATGATACAAATGATATGGGAGTCACATAAGTGACCCCCAAAATATTTCCAATTTTTTATAACAATTTTTTTAATAAAAGCAAAAAAAATCAATTATGGGCTAATCATCTTGATGAACATGAAAGCAAAATACTTGCAAACAAAGAAAGCCATACACATCGAAATAAAAAATGGGGTACAGAGCTAAACAGAGAATTCTCAATAGAGGAATACTGAATGGCAGAGAAACACTTAAAGAAATGCTCAACATCCTTAGTCATCAGGGAAATGCAAATCAAAACCCTGAGATTTCACCTTATACCCATTTAATGG
This sequence comes from Psammomys obesus, assembly GCF_907164565.1. Taxonomy (NCBI): domain Eukaryota; kingdom Metazoa; phylum Chordata; class Mammalia; order Rodentia; family Muridae; genus Psammomys; species Psammomys obesus. The sequence continues at coordinate 2,970,015 of NW_026596069.1, forward strand.
CTAAAATAAAAAACACAAATGACAACACATACTAGAAAGGTTGTAGATAAAGGGGAATCCTATTCCGTTGCTGGTGGGAATGTAAACTTGTACAGTCACATTGGAAATCAATCTGGTGCTTTCTCAGACAATTAGGAATAGCGATTCCTCAAGATCCAGCTATACCACTCCTAGGCATATATCTAAAAGATGTTCAAGTATACAACAAGGACTTTTGCTCAACCATGTACATAGCAGCTTTATTCGTAGTAGCCAGAATCTGGAAACAACCCAGATGCCTCTCAGTTGAGGAATGGATACAGAAATTGTAGTACATTTACACAATGGAATATTACTCAGCAATTAAAAACAAGGACATCATGAAATTTGCAAGCAAATTATGATATGGGAGCTAGAAAAGATCATCCTGAATGAGGTATCCCAGAAGCAGACACACGTGGTATATATTCACTTATAAGTGGATATTATACATATAACATAGGATAATCATACTAAAATCTGTACACCCAAAGAAGCTAAGCAAGAAGGAGGACCCTGGGTAAGATGCTCAATCTTCATTGAGAAAGACAAAAGGGATAGATATCGAAAGAAGGTGAAAACAAGGAACAGGACAGGAGCCTACAAAAGAGGGCCTCTGAAAGACTCTACCTAGCAAGGTATTAAAGCAGATGCTGACTCATAGCCAAACTTTGGGCAGAGTGCAGGGAATATTATGAAATAAGGGGGAAACAGAAAGACCTGGAAGGGTCTGGAGCTCCACAAGGAGAACAACAGTACCAAAACATCTGGTCCTAGGGGTCTTTTGTGAGACTGATATTCCAACCAAGGACTATTCATGGAGATAACCTCTGCACAGAGGTAGCTCATGGCAGCTCAGTATCCAAGTGGGTTTCCTGGTAGGGGAACAGGGACTGTTCTCTGACATGAACTCAGCTGGCTCTTTGATCACCTCACCCTGAGGGATTAGCAGCCTTACCAGGCCACAGAGGAAGACTATGAAAGACAGTCCTGATGAGACCTGACAGGCTAGGGTCAGATGGAAGGGGAGGAGGTCCTCCACTATCAGTAGACTGGGGAAGGGGCATGCGAGGAGATGAGGGAGGGAGGAATTTGGAGGGGATGAAGGTGGGGCTACAGATAGGCTACAAAGTGAATAAGTTGTAATAATTAAAGAATTATATAAAAAACAGAAAAGAGATATAAAAATATTGTAAAGTTCAATACAATAAAATATCAGGGATACATAAAAAAAACTATCTTTCACCATGAACAAGCTGCCTTCATTTCAGCAATACTAGAAAGGTTTAATGTACACAAATCAATGCATTTAATACATCACCTAAGTGGACTCCAGGACAGAAATCACACAATCATCTTCAATACGTGCATAAATGGTTGAGAAGTTCAAAACACCCCTCATGATAAAAGCTCAGAATAAACCAGGTGCAGAATAAGCACATATTAACATAATAATGGCCACATATGACAAGTATTTAACCAGGATCAAACCAAATAGAGGAAATCTGGGAGCATTTCCTCTATAATCTGGATGAGAACAAGGATGTCCACTTTCTACATTCATTTGCTAGATTCCTTAACTCCCATCTGCAGGGAGAAGATTGAACTATCAATAATGAACGGATTCTGTGATGTAAATACTGAGTTCCAACTTTATAGGACCTAGAATTGCCTTGGAGGCAAACCTCTGGGCCCATCTGTAAAGAATTACCTAGATTAGATAAACTTTGTGGGCATGCCTGTGAGATATCATCTAGATTAGGTTAACTGAGGTGGAAATACCTGCTTTAATCATGGGTGAAACCATTTCATGAGGTTCTGGACTGAATACAAAGGAAAAAGTGGCCTGAACCTTCATCATCACTCTTTGCTTTCTGACCTTCACAAGTGTGACCAGCTTGCTTCAAGCTCCTCTTATCAGGATTTTCTCAGCATGATGAATTGCATCCCCTTTAACTATAAAAGAAGTCCACCCTCCCTTAAGTTGTTTCTTGACAGATATTTTCTCACACAGCTTGTCACAGAAAAAAAGAAAAATAACTAATACAGACACAAATTGTAAAGGAAGAGGTCAAACGATCTCCACTTACAGACAATCTAATGATAAATATAAAAGACCTTAATACTCCAGTAGAACACACTTAAAACTGATAAACACTTTCAGTATGACAAAGTCCAGAAGCAAACTGTTGAGTGAATATTTTATTTCAGAGGTAAGTGTAGGGGCACCTTTGCCACCTTCTTCTTCTGCCCCTCCTCCTCCTCTTCCTTTTTCCTCTTCTTCTCCCTCTTCCTCTTCCTCCTCTGTTTCTCCTTCTGGTTATATGTTTTCAATAACTTCTGTCCTTAAATTCACTTTTAAGACAGAGAATAGAATGGACAACAGAAATAGCTGTGATGACTTTTTAAGTCCAAAAGCAAGATTAAAAAACAAACAAACAAACAAACAAACAAACAAGGGAGAAACAGGAAAGGTATGAGCAAATACTTCCCATAATGCTGGTAGATCATGGAGCAGAATTGTTTAGCGTATGAGGCTGGAAAAACAATACATGACCTGGATTAAGGAACAACACATTTCTTCCACAAACAGTGAACATCTTGTTAGCAAGGAGAGTGGAATGGTGCTATGACTCGGTGCTGGATAGGCAAACAATCATATGCACGGTTTTCCTCCATATGCAAGGGAATTCAAAATACCTAACAGCAGCACTGAAGTTTCATGAAGTTCAGAAAGGACAAAGATATGAAAGAACTTTCTAGAATGTCATGTGCTATCGTTTGCAACTAGAATGTGCCCCAAAAGTCCACAGGATAAAAGCCTGGTCCTCGTCTGCTGCTATTAGGGGAGGGAAGATACTTCAATGGGAAAGATCTAACAGAGCATTTAAGAAATGGCGGTGTGGCCTTAAATGATATCATGGGACTCTGAAACCTTTCCTCTTTCTCTTTCTTGTGGTCATAAGGTAAGTGGCTATGTCTTACCACACATTCCCTGCCAAGACGCACTGTCCTGCTACAGGCCCAAAGGAGCCAGACAAACTGACCATGATCTGAAACCTCAAAAGATGGGCTAAAATAAGCCTTTAAATTTAGTTATTTTTATTTTTAAATTTGGTTTTATGTTTATGGATGTTCTGCCTCCATTCATGTCTGTTCACCACATGTGTGTAGGGCCTCCAGAGACCAGAAAAGAAAGCTGGATTCCCTGGAACAGGAGTTAAAGATGACTGTGAGCCGCTGTGCATGCTGGGAATAAGAACTCTGACTCTCTGTAAGGGCAGCTAGTGCTCTTAACTGCTGAGTTCTCTCTCCATCCCCAGAGCCTTTTATTTTTATAAACTGATTATCTTAAGTACCTGTTACAGAGACAGAAAACAGCTTGCCAAACCTTATAAGCCATTAATGGATATAATGTGAAAACATTACTCCATAACTCACAGAAGGTATAAAATATATAGTTTCAGAAGAGTAAAAATTGTCTTTGCTTCTGAGAGAGGATAGAGTAATGTAATTCTTCTCTTTTTGGAATGTATAGGACTGTTGCCATAGCAATAATGGTAACCACAACAGTAGGTCACCAACACCTCATTACGATTTAATGACAGGAAGAGAAAGAAGGATATCTTGTCATTTTAGTTGTAAGGAAGAATTTTGGTAAGAACACAATGTGACTTGGCCAGGATCTGCACTCATAAGAAAACACTGAGAAAGCCAAACTGTTCGTTTTACAGCTTATTTCAAAGAGCCAGTGTTCCAAAGCATGCTGTCCTCATGTGTCATGTGGAAATACAGGCTGGGCGGGAAAAAGTTCTCACGCTGAGTCATCTATGTCACCACCTAAGGTCCATGTCATTGTCCTTCACACACTGGAACCAGAAGGCTTTTTTGATCCCCCAGCTAGCTAGAGGCATAGATTCTCTTAATCTTCAAAAATCAATTTATTCTGTAGTAATGTACCAAATGTTACTTTTAAACTTCATTAAATATTACTTCTCATGTTGGAGATGATTTAGTTGATGAGAAGGGATACTGTGTGCCTTGTTATCATGTGCATTTGGTCAATAGACTATGACTCAGAGACAACTTCACACATCACTCAGAAATACTGCCAAAGGTATCTCTTAAAAAAGATGTTTTCCAGGATCTTCACCAACCCTGACAGAGGGCTAATATCCAGAATATATAAAAAAAACTAAAGAAGTTAAAAAGCAACAAATCAAGCAATTCAATTAAAAAATGGGGTACCAAGCTAAACAGAGAATTCTCTGTAGAAGAATATAGAATGGCAGAAAAACAAAGAAATGCTCAGTGTCCTTAGCCATCAGGGAAATGCAAATCAAAATGACCCTGAGATTTCACCTTACATCCATCAGAATGACTAAGATCAAAATCTCTCAAGTGACAACATATGCTGGATAGGTTGTGGAGAAAGGGAAACCCTCTTCCATTGCTAGTAGGAATGTAACCTCGTACAACCACTTTGGAAATCAATCTGGTGTTTTCTCAGGCAATTAGGAATACTGCTTCCTCAAGATCCAGCTATACAACTCCTAGGCATATTTCCAAAAAATGCTCAAGTACACAACAAGAACTTCGGTTCAACCATGTTCTTAGCAGCTTTATTCGTAATAGCCAGAACCTGGAAACAACCCCGATGTCCCTCAACAGAGGAATGGATACAGAAATTGTGGTACATTTACACAATGGAATACCATTCAGCAATTAAAAAGGAAATCATGAAATTTGCAGGCAAATGATGGGATCTAGAAAAGATCATCCTGATTGAGGTATCCCAGAAGCAGAAAGACACACATGGTATATACTCACTTGTAAGTGGATACTAGACCTAAAAGACGGGATAATCATACTAAAATCTGTACACCTAAAGAAGCTAAACAAGAAGGAGGACCCAGGGTAAGATGATCAATCCTCACTTAGACAGACAAATGGATGGACATTGGAAGTAGGAGAAAACAAGAAACAGGATAGGAGCCTACCATAGAGGGCCTCTGAAAGACTCTACTGAGCAGATGCTGAGACTCATAACCAAACCTTCAGCAGAGTGCAGGGAATCCGATGAAAGAAGGAGGAGTTAGTATGACCTGGAGAGGACAGGAGCTCCACAAGGACCAAATATATCAGGCCACAGAGGTCTTATATGAGACTGTTTCTCCAACAAAGGACCGTGCATGGATAAAACCGAGAACCCCTAATCAGATGTAGCCCATGGCAGCCCAGTATCCAAGTGGGTTCCCCAGAAAGGTCAACAGGGACTGTCTCTGACATGAACTCAGTGGCTGGCTCTTTGATCACCTCCCCCCGAGGGAGGAGCAGCCTTGCTAGGCCACAGAAGAGGACATTGCAGCCAGGCCTGATGAGACCTGATAAGTTAGGGTCAGATGGAAGGGGAGGAGGACTTCCCCTATCAGTGGACTTAGAGAGGGACAGAGAGGAGATGAGGGAGGGAGGGTGGGATTGGGAGGGATTGAGGAAGGGAGCTACAGCTGGGATACAAAGTAAATAAACTGTAATTAATACAAAAATAAAAATTTAATTAAAAATTAATTAATTAATTAATTAATTAAAAAGCATAAAGGAAAAAAAAAACTTTTCCCTTGGCCCAGCGGGTCCTGCAGACACCGATACTCCAACCAAGGACCTTGCATATAGAGGACCTAGAACCCCTGCTCAGAGGATGCCCATACAGTGCTCAGTTTCCAAGTGGGTACTAGTGAGGCCTACAGGGGCTGTCTCTGACATGAACTTAGTGGCTGGCTCTTTGATCACCTCCCCCTGGCCACAGAGAAAGATGATGCAGCCAGTCCTGAGGAGACCTGAGAAGCTAGGGTCAAATAGTAGGGGAGGAGGTCCTCCCCTATCAGGGGACTAGGGAAAGGGGAGAAGAGGAGGAGTGGGTGGGACTGGGAGAAAACAAGAGAGGGGGCTGCAGTGGGGATACAAAGTGAATACATTGAAGTAAATAAATAAATAGATAAATAAATGATAGATAGATAAATAAATAAATAAATAAGACATTTTTTCCTTTAATGCTGTGTAAGCTACCCCAGACTGGATCATGACAGTCCAGGTGTGTTCTCTTCCAGTCCTGTAATAGCAGCACTTGAGGGGGCCAGAGAGAGGTAAGATCTTGGTGTCTGCCAGCACAGCTCTGCGTCACCAGCTCCAGGTTCACAGAGAAGTCTTCCTGTAAAGGAGTCAGGCGTGGAGAGCTACGGAGACACTCATTGGTCTCCTCCGGTGAACAACATACACACGCCCACACACACCTTATTCGTACATAAAAAAAAAAAAAATCCACTTGTCATTTATACATTCTTTAGTAGCAGGTTTTATATGTGGCCATGCACCGTGTGTCAATGCTACAGTCGGTGTTCATACATGCGTCTGTGTATGCATGTATGGATTAGAGCGAAATGGAAAGATTCCCGTCGCTCAGAACCAGGGTAGCCAAGGCGGGGCACAGCACAATGCTTCACTCTCGTGTTTGTGGCTCGGCTGCCGTACACAACCGTGGCGTGCGGCCCGTTATGTAAATGTCCAACACGTGCGACATGCGCAGTGTGCGAGAAGGGACCAGGTTCCTGGCTCATTAGGCTGTAATTCTTATCATTATCTTAGAATATATCCCTTTCATTTTAATTCCCCCCACCCCCGTACTGGATGTTTCAATTCACAACAAAAGTGTAAACTATAAATCCATAGAGCAAATTAACTCTGTAACCTGTACGCACACGTATTGCCGCAAAACCTCTCGGGACAGAGCGAAGACGTGCTCGTACGTGACGCAAAGCGCTGCGAATCGCCGGGTGGTGTCAGCAGGTTTGGGGGAGGTACCCAGCTCGAGTGCCCTTCCGGAGAAGACAGGCAGCGTGGGCCTCACAGCCTGGAGCATGTCTGTCGGGGGGTTAGACGCTCTATGGCTGTTGGTTGTAAAACGAGTTGCCATTAATGCCGGAAGGAGTCTTGTACAAATGTTTGCCACGACTCTTGACTCCCCCCAAAAGACCATACGCCATGGCTGACCTACGCCGTTCACGCTTGTGTAAATGCCCTCCGTGGCGATGGATCACCCCCGCACTGCATTTCTCAGACTGTGTCCCTGCCATTATGTGATACAGCACTGCAAATCATTTAGATTTGCTTACACGTGTATTTCAGTCCATGTGTCACACATAGCGTTACAAATGTCAACGATTTAGTTGATGAGATTATAGGGGGTGGCGGGCTAGCCGACCGGGAACTCTCAGGCAAGGGATGCTGCTATGGTCATGGGTCAGAGTTTCCTCTCCTCGAAGAAACATCACTCTGTGCTTTAGTATTTTCAACTGGTTGAGTGAGAACCACTCTCATTGTCAAAGAGAATCCACTTCTCCGAAGCTGTTGTTGTAAATCTTAACCTGTCTCTAAAGCTCCCCTAGAGCAATGCCTGCATTGGTATTTGGCTGAGTGACTAGGCAAAGTAGCCTTGCAAAGCTGACCTATAAGCCAACTCTCACTCTGTAGCTTAGTTTGTCCCTCTACCCCGCGTTGGCCAATATGCTAGCTTTTATTGAGAACTGCTGATGTACGTTGAAGTTTACTAGACGACAAAATCTGTGCCAAATCTAGAAGTCATACTACAAATCAGAACAACGGAAGTGCCACATTAATATTTTATAATGGTTACGTGTCAAGGTGATAGTGCTTTAGATAGGTTACATGAATCTCAACTGCCGAAATAATTTCACTGTCTCGTTTTACTTCTTATACGTGTGTATTAAAATTTTAAACATGAATACATTTCTTGTCGGTGCTGCCACTCCAGCCTCTATATGTTCTGTAATCTGGAAATGAGACTCTAGAAGATAAACGAGGGTCAGGCTTCCCCAGTGATTGGGGGCTGTGCACCTCCTTTGACAATAGTAAGCATTGCCTTGCATACGATCAGTTGCTTCGAGTGCAGCCACTGGGGCAAAGGATGGTCCTTTGGTTTCCTTTCGATAAAAATTACATTTTTGGTCCTCATGTCATGTTATGTTATTGCCATAATTTTTTTTTTTTTTTGTTTCTCATCAACAGTTTACCTGATGATTTCAATAGCAAATTGTAATAACCAGCACAAATACTTCCTGAGTCAAGGAAGCCAGCTTTCTTAAAGGAGCCCCCCGCCCCCCCCGTCTTTGCCTGTTGGACTATGCCTGGACTTTATGTGCCTTCTGGTGGAATAAACTCTGCTGCTTAACCTTTGTGTGACAAACACTTCACCTGCTGATCCGTTTTCACCAAGAGTCATTTTATTAGTGTTTGAAAGACAAACTACAGCTTGTCAGACAAGCTATAACTCTTAGCAGCTGCCAGGACGAAGGAGATGGAGATGCTGGAAACAGTTGTGCTTTTTTAGTTAGGAACAGCAACAGAATCCACAAGCTGAAAGTGATGAGAAGGCTCCCTGTCAGGGGGAATGTTTTTAGGATTCTGGCTGGTATTCAAAGAAGAGACAGAAAGTAGGAAAGAAAGTTACATCTTTGAGTTAGGACACAGGTTTAGCAGTGATCTGTAAGCAATTTCACTTGCTTACAGAGGGAATTTTAGTGCATGTAAGAACATTAGCCCATTGAAGGAATAATTATTCCTTCCATTTCCTTAGCATGTCTTCAAGAATATCAGCCTTCCTGAAAGGTGATCTTCTAACCAGGAGATTGACAAGCCCAGTTGACTTAACTCTTCAGGGAGGGATACTAATTGCTGGTGTTTTAATGTTTGGGGCAGATAAGAATGCTACGTTGTTTCTAGCTAAAGCCAAAGGTAGAACTCGGAAACCAACAATTAACTCTTATCAACCAAAGTTATTTTAATCAGCTCTAGATATTTGTTTGTTTGTTCCTTTAGGTGTAATTGATTTTAAATTTAAATTCAAGCTTACGTCTGTCTCCTTTCTCTTAGTGTCTTTGTTGTTGCTATTTGTTTGAGGCAGGGTTTCTCTGTGTAGCCTTAGCTGTCCTGGAACCCCCTCTGTAGACTCAGAGATCTGCCTGCCTCTGCCTCCCGAGGACTCGGGTTAAAAGCACGCACCACCACTGCCTAGAATCCTTTCAGCTCCTCATCTCCGAAGAGGCAATAGCTGTGCTTATGTGAGAGCTGCTGCATTTTGCAAATGAAAACACATTACACGCCTTCTCGATGAACCCACAGCAAAAAATACAGGTCTTGCACCCAGTCCCCCGGTTTTTAGAGACTGTGCTGCACCAGTCCACCGTCCCGCAGCAGAGAGGACCGGCTAGGTGTGAGGACGCCTACTGACACCTGCTGGGACAGACAGCGGAAGATGCTCTCACCCTGCCCATAGGCTCTGCTAAAGTGCCTTCTCCCTGTACCTCACAGCTCTCGTTCAATGCCGGCTTTCTCTTTGGAATGTTTTGTCTTCTATCCAATTCAATAAACACCACTAGTTTTAATGCACAGGGCCAAAGAAACTAAAACAAACAAACCAACAAAACCAAACCAAACCGAACCCAGAACGCTGCACAACTTTGTGCTAACTTTCCCAAATTATTTTGCTGAGAAATTCCCCAGAAGACATTTACCCATTTTGTATCTTTTGTACCTTTCCTACCTCCACAATCTTGCTAATGTGTTTCTCTTATACAGAGTAAACTTTCTCACCTTAACCAGGACCTACCAAAACACTAGAGATAAATATATTTCTTTCTTGTCTAAATATATTTCATATAATGGTTACTTTGTAAGCATGCAGTAAGGATCCGTTACCCATCAAAGTATATACTCCTTTGTCTGAACTAGAGCGCATACATTTTTAAAGGAGAATCACTCTATAGCTCATAATTTTATTTTTAATGATATTTTTACTAATTCTTTGAGAATGTCATACTATATGTCTTGAACATATCCATCTCCCCTGGCAAGTTCTCTCATAACTACCCTCTCCACTCAACTTTGAATTCTCTTATGTTTTTTTTATTTTTTCATTTTTTTTCTCCCTTGGAGTCCAAGATGTACTACACAGCTAGTCCTAAGAGGGGGCTTCCCTGATTTGTGATCAACCTACCAGGGGTCATTCCATTAAAGAAAGCTGAACTCCCCCTCTTCCAGCAGGTAACAAGTGCCAATGGCTCCTCAGCTAGAGCTGCGATGCCATGCTCACCTTTGCGTCCATGCTGAGATTTTTGTCTGCTAGAGTTTGCACAGGTCTTGTGCGTGCAGTCACAAGCCAGGTGAGTTCATGTGTACAACTGCCCTATTGTAGCCAGAAAACTGTCTCCTTGACGTTAGCCACCACTTCTGGCTCTTACAGTCTTCCTGCCCCCTCTCCCAAGAAGAGGCTTGAGCCTTGGGGGAAGAGGGATGATTCTCTATGTCCCATTTAAGGGCTGGACACACCACAGTCTGCACATTGACTAGTTGAAAACGGTTTACCTTTTTGTGTTGTTGTTGCCGATCACTTTCTATCTATGTATCTATCTCTCTATTAAATATTTTGAGTGAAAATGCAAGGCACAACAGGAGCAATAAACACAAACTGCTCAATACCCAGATAGCGAGAACCATCCTTATGTGTTCCTCACTGTGTAGGTTCTTGATGTCTAAGGTCCTGGCTTCTCTCGCTTCCCTTACAAACTTATTTTTATGTGTCTCTTTGTTCCTTGTATGTATTTCTTCAAAGACTATATCTAGTCTCAGGCCAGCTTTTCTATGAATGTTCTAGTCTAACAATAGCCTCCCCGGAATCTCGCTGGGGTCTAGAGGTACCAGTGATCTCTTTGTGTCATGTTTGTTGTCTGCACTGGCTCTTTTTGCTCAGGTTCAAACATCTTGAGTCTTTAGACACCCCACTCTCTGCCATAGAATTTTGCTTCCTGCTTTACCTCACCTCTTATTGAACTCTTTATGTCTCAGCTCAAGCATTCAAGGTCTGGGGGACCTTTTCAGTCCCTTACAGATGAGGAGGTCACCCTCTCCCATTTACAGTTTCATTTTGAGTCCAATTGTATTATTTGTTGAAAACTCTGCCTTGCCTAAGTTATAAGATCCTTATGGGTAACTGGGTCTCATTAAGACAGTCTAATTACTTGTGCTGGCTGCCTATAGTAGGTCTTTAAAGCTTTAACTGAATGAATTAGATGAATCATTTCTTTACCTACAGCTACTGCACTGTGCTTAGGAAAAATCCCATGGTCATCCTAGCCAGGTTTTTTTTTTTTTTTTTTTTTTTCTGTAGCCATCCCTGGAAAGGGCAGCATGACCTTGGCAAGGTAGTGTCACATATTAAATAGGAAATTAGCTAACTTTCCTATTTGTACAATATTGTGGCCAAAGGAAAGATGACTCTGTGTGTGGTGAAGGCAGCAAATGAAAAGACCTTCTGTTCAAGGAATGTTCCTTTCTCACGTCTCAGAGGTGGTGCCTCATGGGAATGAAACACTCATCCAAGGAGGGTTAAAACAGATCTCACTCACATGTGCAAAGACAAGGAGACGCTCAGGGAAATCTTCATTGTGTTTGAACCTTCTGCTAAAGTGGGCAAGAAAAGCAAGAAGTTCATAATTGCTCCTCTTGGTTACCAATTCTTTTTACTATTTATTGGGAATATGAACCTGGGTTAAAAATTCCCTTAAAATTCTCCAGAAAAATCACATCATTGTCTCCTAACAGTTCACAGCTTAAGGATGAAGGAACTGAGGTCCAGAGCAGCATTAGGTAACCTGGAAAGATCCCACAATAACAGTACAAAAACTGTGTTTTCAATCTGGTGACACATTTTTCTTCATTATGTTAACTATATGAATACATTTTTTAAAACTACATGGGGAAAAAAGAGGGAGGCAGAAATAGTTGATCTGTGTTATGGTATCACAAACATAGTTTAATGGTGTGGATGTGCTTCTAAATATTACTGCATTTGGTATTTCCTTATAATGGCACATGTGTAATGTTGATCTTTTCTGGTACTTAAAATATTACTAGTTTGAAAATAACTCTTGTGTCTCGGTTGCTGAGTTATAGAATGCCTAATTCTGCTCTCGGGAGGAACATGGATCAATGGCAAAGCTAATGAGAGCTGTGGCATTTGCTGATTAATCTGATGATTTGTCATGGGGGTAGCTGTTAAGAACTGGGGAGAGTCTGGAATTTTACCTTCTCATCTCACAAGCTAGCATCATGGATGTTCACAGAGGAGGCCATAGCAGTCCTGGGTTAGGATCAAATGCTTACTTAGCAGCAGCCAGACTATAGGAATTTGCCCTAGTTTCCTAAGCCTCGGTTGCCATGGGGTAACCGAAGAAGGCTGGTTGCTCTCTGCAAGCACAGTGGAGCGGTGCTACAGGAGTGAAACCTCAGCGTAGGGAACGTTTCTAGTGGTCTTTAAGATGATCTGCCCTTTGCCTAGCTCAGTCTTCCAAAGCTGTCCACTGTGCCACCATGCATAAATGTCTTCAAAAGTCTGAAGCGGAGAGTTTTGGCCACAAGACATGCAGAAACATCAGTCACCGTGTTGTGTACCACGGGTCCTTTCTCTATTCCTATACTACAGCGGCGTCTGAATTCATCCGTGCACAGGTCACTCCATTATCCACACAGGAATGTTACACATGTGAAGACGCCACACAGAATCTAGGGAGGGGCCAATGTTACCAAAATTTCAAGCAACGCCATGAGGTCATCCTGTAGTGGTGATGTCGACCAGGCTCCAGAGACTCAGATACAACCAACCGTACAAACCCCATAAACTAACGGTGTCTTCAGGAGGAAGTCAAGTGTGTTTTTCCCCTTGTGTTTCTTGGCCCGAGGCATTAATGTGAGCGCAGGGAAATGTCTTGGCGTTTGCACAGGTTCCACTTTGGCCTGCACAAGTCTAAGGCGGTTGTGTCATCCTATTCACCAAAATCCCAGTCGTGTCCTTAATAAGTTTAGCTGAAGACAGGAAAGCATTTTTTGTGTTGCCTTTCAGACTGGAGGTATTCCCACTGTAAGGAAATGTGACACAAGAATTCACAAGAATAAAAGTCAGTTTCAGCTCAGCATAATTGTCTCAGGACCACACAGCCCATAGAGGGCATGCTGGAGACCACTTCCAGCTGTCTTACAGCTACTTCTGAGCTACAAAGCAGTCAGTTTTACGGAGAGAGTTTAATGCACCGTCTCCACACAAGAAACACGGTCCTGGGGAAGTTGTTGCAGCTTACAGTCGCGTGGGCCAAACATGGAGGCTATGGGCTGACAGCTCCTGCCACTAAACAGAGGTTTTCATGCTAATTAATTAATTAATTAATTATTAATTAATTAACTTAATCTCTTTAAAGCCTGATCCCAGCCCCCACCCTCCTTTCCTCCAGGTCCCTCCCTGACATCCCCTTACCCTTAACTCCTTCACAACTTTTCCTCAGAGAAGGGGAGGTTCCCAAGGGGTGTCAATCCACCCAGGCACTTAGTCACAGGAGGACTAAGCACATCCTCTCCCAATGGAGCCTGACAAGGAAGCCCAGCTAGATGGAAGGGATCCAGAGTCATGTACCAGAATAAGAGACAGCTCCTACCCTCATTGTTAGGGGACCCACGTGTTGACCACGCTGCCCTTCAGCTACATGTGTGTAAGGGATCTGCGTCCATTCCATGCAAGCTCTTTGGTTGGCGGTTCAGTCTCTGTGAGTCCCCATAGGCCCAGGTTAGTTACTCTGTAGGTCTTCTTGTGGTATCCTTGATCCCTCTGGTTCCCTCAGTCCACACACATTTTAAGGCTCCAAAAATGGTTTAAAACTGAAAGTATAAAACAGATTAACTTCAAGGGCTGTAATGGTACCGTTAGAATTGGCTGATGGTCTTGCAACAATGACACCAAAAAGTGTAAGTGTTGGTGGAAAAGAATTGCTGTAGGAAGAGGAGAAAGGTCCAACCCCGTCAGTCTGTCAGGAGCAGGTGGTGAAGACACTGCATACAGCGTAGCCTCATCCGTGACAAACAGGTCAACTCTGAGTCACAGTAACAGGCCTACCCTGAAACAGCAGTGTTGACAATAGAAACAGAACTACTTTCCTATTCTTTGACAGATGACCTGTTGACATGTCTGGTAAAATCAGATCTCTAAACAGACCTGGTGGTCATCTGAAAGACACAGGATGAACCAACAACCAGAGTCTAGTTGATTGTGTAAAATCAACTTTTACTGTGGCTTTTACATGAGTAGCCCGGATGTTCCGATGAAGAGCACAAATTTCTTTCTGCTGTTCACAGTCCTCAATGAAGAGAGAGCCAACTGGCAATTCTCAATACTCTGGATAAAAATAAAGCAATACGTATTAAGGGGAGTGCTAGCCAAAGTGTTAAAAAATTGGCCTTGGGTTCTGACAATGGAAGACAATGATCATACCTGCTTTGGGTTCTTCGTTGATGCCCCTGAGGCTGATGCCACTTGGTTGCAGAATAATCGAGCCATGAAGGAATCAGACTCAGCCATTCAGAAGAACCTCTGTGAACTATGAGGATTTCATTGAGTCAACAGCTCTGCTTCAAGCAGCATACCTAAGAATAAGCCTACCTCGTGAGTTTAGCTGCCACTTCTCCATGAAAAGCCAAGATCCTGCTTGGGCAAGGTTGGCCTTTCCATTTAAAAAGTGATGTTGGTCGTGGGATCTGAGCTTATTCAAAGCAGGATTTAGGGTTTCCGCTGATCAGGAGCTCACTGCCAGTGTGAGTCCAGCAGATGCCAAGATGTGCACTGCCAAGGCAGCCAAGAGAAGTGGCCACTTTGCTCCAAGTAGATACTACTTTCTCCAGGTATTGGAGTCACAGAAGCATACAGTTCACAGGGTTAATATGGTTGTTGGTCTTGTCTTGGATGGTTTAAAGAGAGGCAAAGATTCTCAACCTACGGGTTGAGACCTCTTGGGGGGGGGGGCGGGTCACACATTATGATTCATAACAGTAGCAAAATAGCAACGGAATAATTTTATGGCTGGGGGCCATCACAACATGAGGAACTGTATTAAAGGGTCACAGCATTAGGAGGGTTCAGAGCCACATGGCTGGAGCCAGCCGTTTCCATGGTCTGCTGAACATCTCTGCATTCAGTTTTCCCCTGGCAGGATTTCTTCTAAAACTAATGGAACTGGGAAAGCAGAGTATAAGCCATGGACTGCAGTTGCCGCTACAGATGTAGAAGCAGCAAACACATTCTACTGGATTGGTTCACGAGGCACAGCTACAAAATCACAATAGCTTCCAGTCCCTGCTTTGGACCTGGTCTAATCCTTATTAGCATAATACTTGAATACATTATGCTTCATAGAACTTCACGGTCATGAATTGAGCACCTGGATCCAACAGAGACAAAAAGGTTCCCTTTCAAAACATAAAAACTGTCTCTTTTCTCCCATGATATGCCTTGGCTTATTCCCACTATTGTATCAAAGCACCAGAGAAAAGGGGGAGCTCAAATACACCTTGATCATACTTGCTCTCCACTTAAGTTGGGAGGAAGGGAATTAACCAGAGCCTAAAGGGTCAGAAGGACTCTATACCCTAAGCATACATTTGCATTTACATTGAGTTAAAAGTGTTGACATGTGGCTTGTGGCCCAACTGAAGAAATCTGAACTCTCTGGGGCTGGCCTAATGCTCTGCATGAGAAGATAGGATCCTCACGTGGATAGGATCTATGGCTGACAAACTGAGTGACACTGCTATTAAGTAATCCATCTTAATCCAGGGAACTGCCTGCTCATTTTCCATCATGGGAAAGATCATCTAAGAATCCACGTGCCAGGATTAACCCTAACAATCCACCTATATAATCTGGATACATTTTATCTAGTAAATTGCATTCATCAGCATTGTAAACCAAGCCCAGAACAGCAAAAACTGATAGCGTATTCAACAGCTAACTTATGTTTCCTCACGAATGTTTAGCCTCTGGCATGTTATGTCAGAGATGTAGGTAAGTTTAAAAGGATTCAGTAGCCAGGGGAGTTATCAGGTAGTCACTCAACATCCAAGTCCCTTGTCCTTTAACAGAGGAACAGCAGAATAGATGGAATTTGAACCCTCCACTCAGGAGCCTAGTTCTAGCAGTCTAGAAGTAGAGTTAGATATCAAGGATGTACTAGGTATTCATTCTCATTCATTTATTGTGATATAAAAGAAGAGGAAGAACAGAAAGGAGGAGGAGGAAGAGGAGGGAAGAGGGAAGATAAAGGTGGAGGGTTAGAAAGAGAAGGAGGAGGAGGAGAAGAAACCTCATGGTGAGCTGAGCTTCAAAGCTAGAAATAACAAATATAAAGGGGGCAAATCTAGAACCAAAGGTAAAAAACCTAAAACAGATATGAGAAATGTTAGTACATCAGTACACTGGGAAGCCAGGAACTTCAAGGCAGACAGTCCTTACAGGCCAGTGGCTATCAAACTGTCCTGGAAGAGCAGGTTGAAGATAATCATCTTCCACTTGGTCTTCTGAAATCTTCTAACTGCCTTCCCTGGTTCCAAACTCCCCTGCCAATTCCTGCCTCATGTGGCTGCCAGCGTTCCATTTATGAAATTCAAGTCTGGTTATGTCTGTATGCATCTTGCAAACCTTTCTTTGGCCTCCTACAGTTAAAGGACAAAGTCCAAGCTCCTTTGTATGACATTTAACATCCTTCCCAAGCTCACAGTCTGCTTTGCAACCTCATCTCTTGTTTTCTTGTGTTTTCCCCGGGAAGTACTCAGTGTTCTAGCAACATGGAATTACATGAATATCCTGTATATACTGTAGTCTTTCATGCTGGTTTGGCCAATTTCCTTGTTTAGAATGACCTTGTTTTTCTGTGTCTGGGGAAGTACAAGGGAAAGCTCAGCTAGATTCACAACACAGTTTTCTAGCCTGCAAATTGTGCTTCCTTAACACCATATGCACAGCGATTTTGATGTATTAGTTCAGTCTCTATAACTATAGTGTCCATCAGGCTGGGACCTTGGTTTGAGCTTTATCTGTTATAGGAGTCTACCTATCTGCCTCTACAATTCAATGCGTTGAATGATTTAATATATTTATGATCTACCAAGTTGTTTTTAAGGTAATAAGTATTTTATATTATGTTAAAAATTCTAGGTCGACCCACTTGCATATATAGACAGCACAAATTAGAATCAGTGGGTTATTTATGAAAGTAGTCTCAACAATACAACTGCCTAAACATGATCTGAACAAAGACAACACAACGGGCATCAATCATTCACAAAGAACTGCTAGCAGCTAAGGGATGCTGGGAGCAGGAGAAATAGTCTTCCCTGGGAAGAGCACGCCGACTAGTGATCGTTAACACTAAGGGGTCAGCCTTGACCACATACATATAGTAACACAGACTGAGCAGATTACACTAAGTGAATATACATGTCTACGTACGTCCATGTAACAACACTTAAAAGAGCAAGGCGGTGTATGCAGGAGGGATTAGAAGGAGGAAAGAGGGAAATGTGATTATATTATAATCTTAAAAACAGAAGAAATAATTAAATAAAGAGAACGTGAAGTTGGGAAGGGGAGGCGATGCTGGATGAAGCCGGCAGGCATTAGGGGTAGGGATGGATGGTGAATAATATGAAAATACGTTCTAAGTGTAATAAAATTTAAGAGAATTAATAAAAGTATTACATTGAAGAATCATATAAGGGCCCAAGAGTTGCATAACTTCCTATTAGATAGCCAATTTTTATTTCCGATACAATGGAGAATACTGCTCTAAGTATGTGTTCTAATCCTGCCAGCTGTTGAGGATGCTGCCTCAAGTCACCCAAGTGACAAGAGATGAATGAACGTTTAGGGAATGTGACATAAAGACACACAGGTCACAGAGACACTGACCACATCCTGTCTCCCAAATGGATAGCATCTTCCCCTCTTCTCTCTTCTTTTTACATTCTCCAACTTTTAATTTTTCCCGTGGGTTGGAAACCAAACATCAGAAAGTGGTAGAATGTTTTGGATCAATGCTTAAAAATGGCGCAAGCATTCATGGATGTGCCATCTAAAGTTCCGCAGGGACCTTCCTAAAATGGATTTACTGTGCTCTGGCAATCAGTGGCGTCTCTGGAGATTGCGTATGTCCTTCAACCTGAATGACAACGAGGACGAACATTTCATGCAAAAGGTAAATGGAAGCCCTCATAACCTTGATCAAACAGTGCCATTTCCTGGGACCCTGGGCATGAGGTAGCCATTTCGTTGAAAAAGAAAAAGTGATTTTTGACAAAGACCTTATCTTATTGTAGTACTGAAGTGAAATTAGAGAAGCTTCTTGTATCCCTAAGTACCCTTTCCAATCTCACACCCCATCCCCTGGCACTAAACTGAAAGAGAGGGAGCGAGATGCGTGCGCATCCCATTGGCAGCTGTTTGTGGCAGAGCCCACTCATCCACAGGAGAGGGTCGTCAGGCCTGCGTGCAAAGCAGCCTTCTCTGTGTATGCAGAAGACGCTGCTACAGAGCACGGGGAACCACTCTCAGTAAGAAATCGCTGTGGGCCCCGGAGAAAATATCCACTTTCCATTTTACTCTAGGCAACAAGGATGCACTTGCGAGTAAGGAAATACAGCGCGGCTGAAGTGAAAAAAGAAACAAACATTTATTGGGTGAGGTGACAGGCCACGCGTGCAGGCTCGTACCTGGAGTCACTGTGAGCTGTGAGAAGTGGGGGAGTCCTTCCTTTAGGGAGAGATCTTCTGCCAAGCTTTGCGGAGCCCATAGCTGGGACACGCGGTGTTGACGTCTAAGCACTGGGTGCAGTTCCGGATGGACGGCAGCTGCATTGCTCTTATCAGAACAGTCCGTGGTTCAATTGGAGGCTTCTCAAATCTGCCTTGCAGGCGGCTAGATCGAAGCCAAGCCCTGTGCTCCCGCCCTTCTGGAAATCCGTGAGCTACCAGAAAATCCCTCTGCTGTTTTCTGTTTGTGGCTAAGGATGCTGCCTGTGTTTCTTGTCCCAACCACACGGTCTCTGCTCTCTGGTATATTCTAAGCAGGGAGGCAGGCGTCAAACACAAGCGAAATAAAAATCGTTAGCTGTCATTGCGACTGTGGCGTTGAAGCAACAACAACGTGGTCCTTTCGGGAGCGAGTGGAGTTTTAAGTTGGGGCCCTGCCTGTTCCGTTCGCCGTAACAGATGATTAGAGCAGGTTCATGCAAAGGAAGCCCGAGTCTGCGTGATGACTGTGCGTACTTCATAGCCAGACTGTGACTCAATTGCCCGAATTCTCAGATAGTAAACACTTTCGGTCTGGACGTATCTAGTATCTCTTCTCCGATTTCAGATTAGCTCCGGGTCGGCACATGTGTAAAAGTAGATTGTGTGTGCCACAGCTGTCGCACGGTTACTAGCACTGTCCATCACATCCTTTCACCGCGTCGCCCAGTTGATCCGCTGGAATTCCCAGCTCCGATCTAAAACACTGTTAGCTAAACTAGCCCAGAGGTTATAAACAGGACATGCGAAGAGTAGGTGTTCAAGCCAGGCAGGGGCCCAGAACTGAGAGGGAAAGTGGACTCAAGTCCTCAGACCCAACCAAGAAATTATCCCCAACCATCTGCTTGCAAAAGAAAAAGGGTTTTCTCCAATGGGGTCTCACTGGGTATATTAAGCCCTTTGACAGTGGGCCTATCAGTGAAAGGCCAACACTAAAGGAACTCAGTGGTGTCTGGTGGGCACTTTTTGGCTTTTATTTGTGTATTATGATTTCCAGTTTTGTATTTTTATGGGCTTTGTGTATGTGTGTGTTTTCTGTGCTTTTTCTATTCGCTTGTTTTTAATTCTGTTTTGTTTTGGATTTGTATGTGTGTTTTCTACAGAGAGAAAGAAAGAAGGCATGGAGCAGGGTAGATGGGATCTTGCCTTAATCTGGGTTCTGTGGCTGGGAAGAGGCACCATGACTATTCTTATAAAAGAACACATTTAATCGGGGCTAGTTTACAGTTTTGGAGGGTTAGTCTGTTATCAGCCTGGCGGGAAGCACAGCAGCACAGAGGCAGACATGCTGCTGGAGGAGCTGAGTTCTATATGCAGATCTGCAGTCAGCAAGAGGACAGAGACTCGAGGCCTGGCTTGGGCTTCTGCAATCCCAAAGTCCACCCCCAACGATACACTTCCTCTAACAAGGCCACATCTGCTCCAACAAGGCCACCCCTCCTAAACAGGTAGCACTACCTCCTAATGACCAAACATTCAGATATTTAAGCCTTTGGGACCTATTCCTTGTGTCACCATAGGAGTACAAGATCTGGGAGGAGCTGGAAGAGAGGAAATTGCAATCAGAATGTATTGTATGAAAAAAAAATATTTTCAATAAATAAAAAGATAAAACAACCTGATTAAAACATTCTATACATCTTTGAAACATGAAGTCCGCTGTAAGTGAAATCTCTCACTGTACTCAAATTTGGAATAAAATAAAATTTACATAAAAATGTTGGCATGAATGCTAATAGTTTTCCTCACCTGTTTTAAAATAAATGCTTGTCTGTGTGTGTGTGTGTGTGTCAAATATATTTGATCAAATATAGAATTTTAAATGTAAAAAGAAACTATTTATATCTCATTCTTCCATTTATTACTCTTACGATCATGATGTTAATAATTTCTCTGAACATCATTTTGTAAGAAATGAAATATTAAGTGCTGGGCTTTGATTTAGTGAGTTTCACTTCCTTTTATACCATTGCCATTTCCGTCCTTGGGGGTCAAAGAAATTCTGAAAAGTAAGCATTCATTTCACTAGTTTGCTAATGAGTTAAAGAAATATTTATCTGTATCATGTGCTTATGGGAACAGTGACATTATATCTTGAGAAAAAACATAAATACCTATAAATGTAACTGTAACAAAGAAACATTCCTAAGAACTCATTGGACAAACTCCTGTTGTTGTTGTTGTTTTGCTCTTACTTAAGGAATGATTTTGTTGCATTGAGTAAAACACTGAAATCAATTTTTAATATTTTTATTGATTTTTTTTGAAAATTTCATGCAATTTAATTTTGATTGTGTTCACCCCAGTTCCTCTCCCTAACTCCTCCCAGGCCCACCTTCCCTCCCTGGCGGCTTTGTGGCCTCCTTTGAAAAATAACAACCCCCCACGTCCTTACGAAAAACTGATGCTCTCAATTGTCAATAGCACTTGGTTATTGAGAGAATATATTGAATTATTATAGACTTCTGCTAGGAAATGTTAAAAAGTTAATTTGGTGACATTTTGAAATCTAAAATCATTATGACTGACTGAGGTCCTCTCAAACACTTACCAATAATGGGATTATAAAAGCCCTAGTTAATTAGTAGCTTTATTTTTTTAATTAATTAATTTATTTACTTATTATTTATTACAATTTATTTATAAATCATCTTAAAGATATTTACCCTTATATTTGAACCATTTTAAGCCTGCGGAAAAACACCTAAAACAACATGGCCTTGCTATGCTCAGCTTTTTATTTGTAAAATAAAAGGAACAATATTTTTTCTCATTTTCCTCCATCCCCTTTTTGTCTCTCTTCCCAGATATTATCATTGCTGTCACTATTATATTAATGTTGTTGATCCTTCCTGTGATATGTAATTGAGAACTGGGATGTGTGTGTGTGTGTGTGTGTGTATACACATCCATTGTTCATGGATTCCATACTTGTGAATCTGTCTACTCGTCAAGCTTGCTTGTACTTCAGAATCAATAGCCAAGGAGCTTGCTGCTGTCCCGGGCAGTCTTGCCCACAGAGGTGGTCATGTTAACTCCCTCTGCCTCCGTGTGTCAGGAGTCATCCTGTGATCTCTGTAGTGTGACGTTCCGCACATTTTTGGGTGCTTTGTAGATGATTTCTCCATTTAGAGTGGAACCCAAGTGCCACTGAAGGGTAGTCCAAGTGCTCCTGAAGTACAAAGAGGTAGTGAAGTACCTCACGGAGAAAGTATGTGTTAGATAAGCATCGTCAGGCACATGGCCCAGTGGGGTGCGTCATACGTTCCGTGTGACACACCCACAAGTGTCTTTAAATAGAAAGCATGTAAGACGAAAGCTATGTTGCTCAGTTACTTAAATTACGACCAGAGCATTTCAGGTACCCAGCCCCCTATATTTGCCTTAGCAGCAATAATTCAGTATTTGCTGATTTGGTGTTCATAAAATCTTTGTGAAACAACCACAAATAATGAGAATAAACTGCATTTGTAAATAATGAACAACGCTGTTGATTATATTTTGGGTTAAAATCCTATACCATATCCTGTTTATCCTTTGTGTACCTTCTTCATTCAACAATATTGGTAAGTTTTATTGGTGAGGGCTGGAGTGATGGCTCAGCTAAAAGCACTTGCTGCTCTAGCAGAGGAGTTCAGTTCCTAACACCCATGTGTTGGCTCACCACAGTAATCCCACTTGCTGGGGATCCGGCTTTCCTTTCTGGCCTTTGCAGGCAGAAGGCAAGCACACAGACAAGGCAAGCACAGACATACCTGCAGGTGCAACACTCACATACATAGAAATTAGAAGTAAATACATCTCTCTCTTCTTTTCCTGTGTTGACTGTAGGGAGCATGTGGAGCCGTGGCTTCTAATAACATTACTGCATCTTCATGAAGATGTATTACCCTGCCTTGTTCTCATCCATGTTCACACTCACATCTTGCTCTTGGCTTCACCTCCTCTCTTCTTCTTTCCCCTCTGTTCTCTGCACACTGAGTCACGTCCTCGGCCCTGGCTCCTTCATTCAGAAGTTTAAGCTTTAGAATTCCACTATTCAGAAAACCCACACAGCTTATGTCTCCTTACCATTAGACCATTTGGGCAAACAATGCTGCCGTAATGGCCTTGCAGTGCTGTTCTGTAGATTATGCGTGGCTGTGTGCGATTCTGACATAGTTCTATAAGACATGAGCTACTTAAACACTATTATTTCAAAAGAATCAAATGTGGTACCCTAGCTTTTTCAATTGATCTACAGAATGGATGCTTTTCCAATATCTTCACCTCCGTCAGTCAACTTACTTAGCAATGAATTTCATTGGCAACACAACAACAACAACAAAACCAGGGCACCATTTCTGATTGGTTTTGTAAAAATTAATAATATTGGCAGAATGACATTTTTGGTACACAATAAAGGATTTTATTCACAACGTCATGCCTTTGTTATTCCTCTAAAGAACATAGTTTTCAGATTGACTTTTTAAGAAGAATGAATTTCTTAAATTTCTTTTGTTTAAAAAAAACCTTTGCAGCAAGGATTATGTCTCATACCCATAATCCCAACAATAATAGGCTGAAGTAGGAGGTTAAAGCTTATAGTTTGAGACGAGCTACACAGCGAGCTTCAAGCCAAGCGCTTTGACAATACATGACCCTGTCTCCAAATAATAAGTGAATGAATGAATAAATACATAAGTAAGAAAGTAGTAAGAAAGTAAATAAATAAATAAATAAATAAATAAATAAATAAAATCACTGCTATACTTGACATTGTTGACTTTCAATTGGTGCTTCCTAGCTAAACATATTAAATTGAATCTTATGGAATTAGCTAATTTGTTACTATAATTATTCTGATGAGTGTGTTTATAATTTGACAATTTCATATTGTATGTAATGTACTTTTCATGTAATGTTTATAATGTATAATGTGTTTTGATCATATTCATCTCTACATCCCTCTCTAACCCTCTCCTGCTCCTCCTGGTCCAGGGGTGCACTGGGATTACGATGCTTTTTGTATTATGTCTGACTTTCGTGTGGGTTCTGGGGACCTAAACTCAAATCACCAGGCCTGCAGATTGGGTACTTTTACCCACTTAGCTATCTGCCCCACCCTGAAGAATAGTTTTTAGTGTGTGGGCATTATTTATTTAGTCTACAGTCTTCTTAAAAATTGCATTTCAGAATTCATACCTTTGGGGCTGGAGAAGTAGGTCAGTTGGCACAGTGCTTGGCATGCAGATCTGAGAAGCTGGGTTTGATCTCCAGTGCACACACAGAATACACAGTGGCCTAGGTCTGCAAGTCCAGCTTCAGAGAAGTAGAGTCAAACAGGTTCCTGGGGCTTACTGGCCAGGTAGTCTTTCTGAATTAATCTTTCTGAATTAATCTGAGCTCTTGGTTCAACAGGAGAACCTATCTCAAAAAGAAAACAAATAAGGTATAAAATAATCGAGGAAGACACCTGATAGTGACCTCTGGTCTCCACACGTATGTGCACATGGATGCATACATAAACACATGGCTATGGCGATACACACAAAGAATAACTTTAAAATAGCCAATAAATCTAATTTGCTATTTTAGATATGCTATAATCATTAATTGAAATTGATGACTTTTCTGATCTTTTATTCTCTTTAACTCTGTTGCATGATTTTGCCTAATATTTTTATTGATAAAATATTCTCTTTCCAAGTGTTGAACTGATAAACTCACAATCAACTGTGTTAAATGTACTGCTTTCTATAGTCCAATAATTTTTAAAATAAGAAAGTTGAAAATCAACAAAAAGAACTTAGAAGTAAAACAACAAATTTAATTCAATTTCATTTGAAAAGTTTATATTTTTGATTGTCAAATTCTACAATTTGATTGTCAAATTCTACAATACATATCATATTTATTGGAAAAAAATAAGTGTACCAGTTTGGATCAGAAATAAGGAAAGAAAATCTATAATCTCCATTCTAATCCATTGTGCACCCAGGTCATATCCGCTGTGATAAGAAAAAAAAAATAAATTGATGAGAGAGCTGAGAAGGAATAAATAAGACATCTCATTTGTAGGCAAAACAATTTTGATTTTAAAAATTACATAATACGTAGATAAAATGTCAAAAATAAGGTAAGTTGGTGAGATATTAGATGCTAAGTCTATATACAGAAATCAGCCATATTTCTGTTTGCTAGCGGTAAGCCGTGGTCTGGAGAAAAGCTTGACGGTTAGCAACACTTGCTACTTGCAGAGACCCAGGATTGGTTCCCAGCCCCCAAATGGCACGTCGCTATCACAACTCCAGTACAGTGAGGAGCTCAAGTCCATTCCTTGCCTTTTATGACTTCCTTGGGCACCAGGCATTCAAACAGTCCACATACAGATATGCAAGCAAAATATTCATACACATAAAATAATAAAATAGTTTTTTTTATTTAGAAAAGATTAAGACAAGAGGAAATGAAAAAAATTATTATACTTTAAATTATAAAATGACATCATATTATCTAGGAATAAATCAATCAGTTCAAAGTCCTTTCAGTTTTCTATTGTACTTTTCTTGTCATCTGGCAGAAACCCATTGTTTAGGGAAGTGGGGAAGGCTGGCATAAATTGAAGGCAGGACGTTCTGCACACTGAGTTTCAGGCTGTCCGAGGCTATGTAGTGAGGGACTGTTTTAAAAAGCAAAACAATAGTAATAAAAGAAACATAATAGTTTTCAAATATGTAGAAATTTAAAATTTTTCTCTGAATGAGTTTCTTGCTCCAGACAAATGCACTAATAATTTCAAT
The DNA here is from genome assembly GCF_907164565.1 of Psammomys obesus. NCBI lineage: Eukaryota > Metazoa > Chordata > Mammalia > Rodentia > Muridae > Psammomys > Psammomys obesus. The sequence goes on from NW_026596069.1 coordinate 2,995,547, forward strand.
TTTTCTGAGTTTGTGTTTTACTAATGTAATTATAACAATAAATCAAGTTCCATTTATTTTCACTGACAATAATTACCTGCTTTTTCTATTTCTATTTATTTATTTATTTGTTTAGAAGCAGGCTCTCTCTGTGCTAACCAGGCTCGCCTTGAACTTGCAATTTTCCTGTCACAGCCTCCTGAATGCCAAGATTCCAGGCAAGTGCTCTCATATCCATCCCTGTCTGTACACTTTTTAAAAAATTATTTTTATCACTAAACCATTTCTTATGTTTTGTCTAATCTATTTATAGAATTTTAATTATAGCAAGTGTTTTATAAAAAAAAAATAAAATGTGCTGTAGAGAATTTTGTGTTTCTTTAGAGATTTATTTTCCTTCCTGGGGGAGATTTAGGCAGACAGTCTTCCTGGTGTGTGTTTCTTCCCAGTTTTAACACACACAGTGGACTCTTGGGCAAATGTCTCAAGGGAGAGACGACACAGGCCACGTTTCCCAGACTCCTTGTCTTTCCGACTCTGCTGGAATTCTGCATTCCTTCATTCTTCTGTTAGTTTATCCCATTATTTTTATTCCCTCTAATATTTATACCTCACTACTGACTTCAGTGGTCCCCCGTGACTTCCCTAAAAACCACTAGTCTCCAGTTCTTATCAAGTGATCCAGCCCTCGAGTCCCTCATGATCAACAATTTCCTTCCGGTAGATTCTAGGAAAATCTAACTCTCCAACCCTCTACCCTTACCCCCATTTGTCTAGCCTTTCCAAATCTTCTTGATCATTCTTTTAAATCCCCGTCTCTCGCAGTGAATACTCTGTTGTCTATGGCCTGCCCCATAACCTTCCAGGGGAGAACAGCTCTGCTCCTGTACATCCACGCTCAATAAATACTGTTTTTAGATAAATGAACGAGTGGCAGAGAGTATAATTTTCTAGAGCCGGGAAGTACTTGAATTCTTTGTTTCTCAAAACATGATCAAATGTGAAAAACAAACTTTTTGAGACAGTGAAACGTGAAGACATTTTTCTGCCTTTGCTTTTTCTTTAGAATAAGGCCTTTTGAATGATGTGTAATTATTTCCACTTCATTAGAGCCCACACTAGATCCTGGTACAACGATGGGTAAGAAATCCTATTTGGATACATGCTGGCTTCTTGCATGTTGACTAAACGTTTGAAAATTTGTGTAAGTGAATAGATAAGTCATAGATTTCACTTGCTTTGTATAATTTGTTTTCTTTTACCGATCACAGCTGCAGGTGTTTAGTGTCTCAGGTAGATATCAAATAATCCGAGAGTATCGTATTTGTGTAATTGAAATGTGTGCTATTTGGTTTGCACATGACTACCCCGCTTCCAGCCAAACTCTAACCAAACAAATAGGCAACCAGGAAAATGGCTGAGGATTTTTCCTTCTCTTTTTCTTCTTTCCTTCCTACCTTCCTTTGCCTGAAGCTTTTAAAGCCCTTTCTTTAACATATGTCCAGTCTTATAACTATTATTGGTTTTTTTTTCGAGCTCTTATTAACATTATTTAAAGGTATGTACACAAAGGAATCATGAAGGCAGATTCCGTATTTATGAACTCTAGACCATACTAGATTTTCCCTTCCCACCTAAAAGTAATAAGAGGATTTTCCATGTTTGTGACTCCTGAGAGGATGATGAAATGCCAGTAGGTAAACTGGTAATGTGATCACTCAAAGCTTGAAGTTTCCCTGGGATTTTTTGACTCCCAGGCCAGATAGGCTCAAAGTAAGACACTGTCTCAAAACTAGAAAAACAGCCAACCACTTCCTGCTCCCTCAAAAAAAAAAAAAATTAAAGACACACACCTTTTCTCTTTCTAAGAATTTTATTTCACAAGCCAATTACTAAAAGGAATGTGAGCCATATAATCCATATAAATAATAAAAACGGCATAAGAACTGCCTTGGGGACTTTGGTAGAGCATTCTGTAGCTCAGGGGTTTCCCTGAGGAGGCCTCTCACCAGCTAGCTAATTGGAAACATTAAGTTGCTTGATCTCCCTGAACTTTAAATTTTTAATTTGTGATATGAGCTTGTTGATGCTCAAATTCAAATGATATGACTCTTGCTTATAAAACCATAAGCATAAAGGTGCCTGTAAAATAAAATACTGTGAAATAATTAAAAACTGACATTTTGGAGACTAGGTTAGTCTAGGTTACAAACCAACTCAATGACATAGTAGCTACTATTGTAGCCAAGCTACCAATTTACGGGAATTTTTGGTTTCTTGCACAAAGAGAATGCACCACTTCCATCTCTCTGTAAACTGTAGCACATATGAAATCGTGGATAACTATCTTACACTCACATATTCGAAGATGATATTTATAAAATGTATGGACTAAAGACAGCACACATTTTAAGCTCAGCACTTGAGAGGCAGGAAGATCCCTGTGAATTTGAGGCCAGCCTGGGTCTACAGAAAGAGTTCTGGAGCAGCCAGGGCCACAGAGAGAAACTCTGTCTCAAAACAAAACAACAACCGCCACCACAGACCAAATCAAAATAACAGTAAAATGTATAAAATGCATAGTAACTAATGATTACAATGTACTGTCATCCTCAGCCTGATGGTCCTGTCAAGAAGCTGTGTAGAAATGGCACGCTGGGGCTCTAGAATCTGAGAATAAGGAAAGCTATTTCCTTGTAAGCAATAAGGAGAATGCCTATAGCCTTTCAAGTGCTTGTGTAAGTGTGACATTTTGTTAGTTGTCTTTTTTCTTTGTGGCAGAGACATTTATGTGAACAAATTTTTATAAAATTTAGAAATTATACCTGAAAGTCATTAGCTTAAACTACTCAGCGATATGTGGATTATGCTGTGGACCTGGGTCTCGTTTACATGGACAGTAATATTTAAGCAATTTCCTTCGCTTTCCTTTGTTTGGTTACAATAAATGAAGGGATTACTAGAGAAATGTAAATTTCAAAATACTTTGTGTTTTGAAAGGAAATGCTTTAAGATCCTTGCTTAGATCTTGCTTAACAATTAGAGTGGAATGTTTTTGTACAAAAATTTTAGGGAGCAAATTGAAATGAGTTGAACCCCGTTTAATCTAATTGAGAAGCATTAGTTTCTAATTTAAAAAGTTATTTTATTTTGTATCTTATGTGCATGATTTCTCAATATGTATGTCTGTGCAGTGTGCGCATTTCTGGTGCCAGTAGAGGCTAGAAGAGGGTGTTGGGTCCCCTGGAACTGGGGTTACAGATGGTTTCGAACTGTCAAGTGGCTGTAGAAAATTGAGCTTGGGTCCTCTGGAAGGACAGGCAGTGCTTCTAAGTGCTGGGGTATCTGTGCAACCTCAAGTTCCTCATTTTTTAAAAGTCATTTTTGCCTTTTGTGTATTGGTTATTGTTTTTTTTTTTTGGGGGGGGGGACCAGGTATCAATGAGGAAAAGGCAGAGAGAAAATCATACCAACAACCTCTACCATGAAGAAAACAAAATCCTTTGTGGTAATCCCAATAATTTGGGAACAGTAAAAATTGCAACCAGACTTGATCTCCAATTTAGAAATGGAGTCTCTGAATAAAATCTTCCCTAGTGTCAATATAAGAATCAATATCTCAGGAGAAGGTTTATTCTACGCCAGAACACTTAAAAACTGTATGGGCAGAACTTCTTTGGGGAGTTGATGAATTGTCCCTCTGAGACATGTCAGCCTCTAAGACTGGAGGAAAAGCCAGAGATAGACTCAGATATAGGCACCTCTCACAGGGTGTGTTTAAGGACAGCAACGTCCTCTTAGCAAAAGGTGAGGTGAGGTCTCAGTTACAGGACTCAAAAAAAAAAATCAATTTTGATTTGTCTGAAAGGAAACAGTGGTGAGAACTTAAATATAATCATAAATAATAAATAATATAATCATGCTTAAATATAATCTTAGCACTTTAAAAAAAACTTACTCTTATGGTGTAGTAACAACAGTAACAGAGTTGGCAAATTCAGGGTTAACTAGAGGCCAGATCTTACAGAACAGCAGGCAAAAGGTTAGGGCAAAGGACAAAAGGGAGACCAAAGTGAGGTGCTTGCATTGCAGCCTGGAGACAGAAAGAAGTCACCCTTGGAGAGACCAGGAGGAAAAGGAAGCAAAGCCAGGGCTCCATTCCCCAGTGCTATTTCCTCAATTTGTGGTTTTGTTATTTCATGGAAGACTTTCCCCTGTGCACACCAGGAATCAATTTCCTCAATTAATTTACGGAATATTGACCAGACAGTCCAAGTCATTTTCAATGAATATGCATGTCCTGTGGTACACTTGAGAGAATTATTCCGGCTAATGTTCAATCTTACTTGTCAATCATGAACCATAACTACAGGGCTCATATAATTTGGTGACAATTTGATACAAAAATAAAGGCTCAATGTACTCAATATGCATGGAATCTACTGAGGAAAGCAGGATCACTTTTGGAAGTGAGGGACACTTTGTAGAATTCATGCTCCAGAAGTGGCACGACACAGGAGGCCCCGCTCTGGTCCTGCGTGCCAAAGTCGATTGTTTTATGGTTCCTCCAAAAAAAAAAAAAAGTGTTTTAATATTTAATGGAGACAAAGTGAATCTGTGCAAAGCTTTTCAGGGCGACAATGCTGAGGTCGTTGGGTTACTTCAAATCACCGGTCTGGTTTTTATAATGTGTATGGAAATAAGACTGGGACCGCAGCCACTCGCTGCAGATTATGAAAATGCAGCAAGCTATAGGGTTGATTTTGTGCAACTGGATTATGGTTCAGGAACTGGGAAGCTGTTCTCAGTCCAGATGGCACTCCTGACCTGATTATCTTACACTGCCCAGCAGCAGAGGGTCGTCAATTCCTGGCTTATAAATGTTTACCTCTTCCTTCCTTCCTTCCTTCCTTCCTTCCTTCCTTCCTTCCTTCCTTCCTTCCTTCCTTTTTTTTCCTCCTTTCTTTCTTTCTTTCTTTCTTTCTTTCTTTCTTTCTTTCTTTCTT
>NW_026596069.1:3000541-3052340 GCF_907164565.1 Psammomys obesus
TTTTTTTCTGTATCATTTTTACCAGCAGTGATGGGTGAAAACCGGGAGGTAATGTGAGCAGAGAGGGGGTGGCAGGATTCCTTGGTGGTCATGGCCAGCTCTGTGGATTCACAGTAAGAGCTACCTGAGTGACAGTGTGAGCTCCTAACTTGTCAACACGTGCTCAGACTAGGAGGGCTCAATGCACTTTAAGACACTGGCTTCTTCTGTTCAAAGCGAGGCGAAAAACACTTTTCCTCCCATTTCTTATAGCATGTCATTTAGGAAGCTTAAAAGCACTATTTTTGGAGTATATATCCTCTTATGAAGCAAATCTTAGTTTATATTTTTAAAAAATGTTTTCAATATAGAGTTAAGCATGGGCCTAGCTTTTCCAGGCTGGGGCAAGGAAGACACTGAGGAAGAGGATGCTATGCATGAGGGTGTGGGCATTGGCTTTCCAGGATGGACCGAAGCAGCTTCACCTTAGCCACACAGAGGTCTTGGAGGGTTTGTGGTGTTGCATCTCAAAGGCGGCTGAGGATGTTTACTTCCCTTTTAGTAAACAAGACCACAGGGTGATTCCTGAGTGAGTGGAGCATTATTTGTGGCCCACAGGGTGAAAACATACCATAACAGGAAGCCTGTGTCTAATGATGTCTTTTATTTTTAGCTCCGTGGTCCATGGAGGTCTTTCTCAAGGACCACAGGATTTTTTTTTTTTTTTTTGAAAAGCAACCAAGAAAGTTAGAAGCAATTAAAAACAAGGAAATCATGAAATTTGCAGGCAATTGGTGGGAACCAGAAAAGATAACCCTGAGTGAGGTAATCCAGAAGCAGAAAGACATACATGGTATATACTCACTCATAGGTGGATATTAGACATATACTATAGGATAATCATACTAAAAGCTGTACACCCAAAGAAGCTAAACAAGAAGGAGGACCCTGGGTAAGATGCTCAATCCTCATTCAGAAAGGCAAAGGAGATAGACATCAGAAGAGGGAGAAAACAGGGAACAGGACAGTAGCCTACCCCAGAGGGCCTCTGAAAGACTACCTAGCAGGGTATCAAAGCAGATGCTGAGACTCATAGCCAAATTTTGGACAGAGTGCAGGGAATCTTATGAAAGAAGGGGGAGACAGAAAGACCTGGAAGGATCAGAAGTGCTACAATGAGAGCAACAGAACCAAAAAATCTGGGCTCAGGGGTCTTTTCTGAGATTGATACTCCAACAAGGACCATTCATGAAGGAAACCTAGAACCCCTGCACAGATGTAGCCCATGGCAGCACAGTATCCAAGTGGGTTCCCTAGTGAGGGGAACAGGGACTGTCTCTGACATGAACTCAGTGGTCTGCTCTTTGATCACCTCCCCCCGAGGGGGGAGCAGCCTTACCAGGCCACACAGGAAGACAATGCAACCACTCCTGATGAGACCTATAGGCTAGGGTCATATGGAAGGGGAGAAGGACCTCCCCTATCAGTGGACTGGGGAAGGGGCATGGGAGGAGAAGAGGGAGGGAGGGTGAAATTGGGAGGGGGGGAGGTTGGTACCGCTGGGATACAAAGTAAATAAATTGTAATAAATAAAAAAAATAAATAAATAAAGTTAGAGCTCTGCCTCCTTCGTTTGGAGGAGCCTCACTTTTACGGACTCTGTTTCACAACTACCTCCTGTCCTAAAGTTGTAGATGGCTATTGATTTGTTTGTTGGCAAAAGATCGTTATCTAGCACAGATGGTCAAACCGATTACCAAGTGGAGGGGGATAAACTATGTGGTGAATTGTGCTATCAATCTCTCTCACTTGAGACCCAGTTGCTCATTTATGTTGATGAAATCTTCAGGAGGGTTGGCCATCTCAAAGGATGAGATTTGGTCTCTGCAGTGGATGACAGTTTCCCTCTGTCCATCACACTCGAGTGGAATGCCAAGGCGATGATAAAATATTCCCCGTCTCCAGTCTTTGGGCAAATATTTTTTTTTCTGGGTTTAGGAGAAAATTTTGGTGTTAAGCCTATCTTCCCCAAAATGTGCACTTTGAACTGCTGCTCACATCCCACGAACTCCACGGGGATTCTGTGCTTGGCCGTGTGAAGCCTGAGTACAAATGGAGGATCCAGAAATCATGGCAGAGGACGCCAATGGGGCTTCAGGGGACTCCGCTTTCAAAACACAGGCTCAACCACAACACTGTCAAGAAAACGCTTGCCTTACACCAAGTGTGGGGCCATCTGGCTGCAGACCCAGGGCTACTTACGTGTAGGTGGCATGTCCATGAAGTTTGCCTGTGCATGATTAACAATTACCTGTTTACACAAATCTGTGACCAATAGACATATTTTAGACGATAAAAATCCATACCTTTTGCTTCATTGTTTTTAAATTTATTTTTTATTAAATAGAAAACTCCATTACCAGTGAGTTCTGAAAATACATTTTTTTCCTGCTGTATTTCCTCATGTCTTTATTTCAAAGAAGTCTTCCACTGCCTCTCTCCTGAAATGCCATAGTAACCAACAGCTTCTGAAGTAAACAGCACTTACGCTTTGCCTGATTCTGTTTGCAGACCCGAGCTGGTGAGCCACTGTGTCCACCTGAGAGTTTTAAATCAGAAACAACTTATGTCACGGGTGAGTGTTTTGCTCCCTGCTGAGGACACGGAGTCGACCTCTGACTATCGTACAAACAATTGTATGTACAGTGTTTGCCCAAGATGCAGCAGATGGAAACACACAGAAGTCTGCCAGTGGAAGCAGAAGGAATGCAACAGAGGAGGAAAATAAGAGTGGGAATAACTTAAGGGAATAATAATAATAATAATAATAATAATAATAATAATAATAATTTAAAGGAATTAAATTATTTGCAACTAATTATCCTAGGGCTGAAGGTTTTTACCACTCATCAATCCCATGTGATATTAGACAGTAATATTGCAAAATTAAAAGTAAAAGGTTAAATTATGCATGTTGTGTCTTATTAAAAAGACACTGAATTATATGCCTTATTTCTGCACGGAATTTTTAAAACGTTGGGGCCCATAATTTAATTTCTCACCTCTCTCTGACTTCATGCAAATAGCTCACTCCAATCCTATTTGTTGAAATTAAACTTGACCTGTGTTTTAAAAGCCGGCTCCATCAAAAGAAACAAGATATTCTTTCCAAACATCCACTATGAGCATAATTTTTTACAGCAAAATGTTTTAGCTAGGTTATGGGCTTGAAAGGAAAGTGGATAATTAGCTAATTAACCCCCTTTGACCTGCACGTGTTGTACACGCCCAAACAACAGTGCTCCAGCTCCACACGGAGAGGCTCCTTTTGTGGGCCTGGTGGGTGGGTTTGCCTTCTGTGCTTTCTGTGTCTTTCCCTCTCCACTTAACTCTTCTTTTCTACTTAGACAAACGTCTTCCGTTGAACCCTTTAAACTCTTATCTCGTGCCATTATTTTCTTCTTCCTGAGAAAGCCAGTTTTTCTTAAGAGGCTAAGATCCCTGCCCTCATCAGTTTTTCGCAGCGGCAAGGCTATTCTGATTCAGGGAGGCTGCTAGCCACTCTCCCATCTCAGTTATAATCCACCGGGCTCGTTTTACTTGAAGATGAAACTGGTACAACTTCAGGCTCGTCTGACATCTGAGACTCTGCAGTCCAGCAGCTTCACCTTGCTGGCCTTTCCAGCTCAGCTGAAGAACTCTACGAGCGCCTGCAAGATTATCAGCTTTATATTTAGTATCAGAGAGCATGTATTTAGATAGCAGGCTTCATGAATTCAGAGGAAGACAGAACATGATGCTTGTAAGCTCTATACTCCTGCTCAGAAATTGTTCTCTTCTTTGGATTCTGGTATTTAGAGGCCAAATCCTAGAACTCTTGACACCTCTTACAGAATAACATGGGTGAGAATTCCTCCATCATAAATCTGGATGACAAACAAACAAAAAAAAAATACAATTTCAAGAGAATAAAAATATAAAGATAAGTTATAAACATTACAATGTTTTGTGTTTCCATATACCAATTTATGCTGTATTAGTATAGTACAGGTACCCAATACATATTTATTGAATGGATAAACTGATAAATCTCAATTTCTTCTTATAGTCTATGTATATTTGCCACTAGTGAGCTTTTCATATCTACTATCTACTCATCCCTCCTTTTCCTCTGTTACAACTCCTACTCTTTCTTGTCTTACACTTGCCCTTCTCAAGACTCCACTATTATTCTTAGATGTGTGGATGCCATTAATCCTCTGCGTTTTCCTCTTGTCATCAAATTTTAAAGTCGAGACCGAGAGCCCTCAGATTCACTTTTGTCTTATTTACTAGTTTGCATTTGGCTTATGATTTCACCAAGGCCAATGCTGTCTCTGCAATGTGACTTTAAACTTCTTGAAAGCAGTGAAAATGCCACAGGCCCTTTTATATTCTATTTGAGTCTCATAAAAATACTGGGCATTGCATTACAAATGTTCCAATGACCAAGTCAGATGAGTCAGCTACTAGCAGGCACTCATTCACCAAAAGGTTGTTAGGACAGATTGTAAGCTTGGGGCAGGAATTTCTATAAAAAATGTCTCTCCTTTGCTATGACTTTCTTCATCATACTGTCTCACACCATACTGTAGGTAAGAATTTCACAACTGTGGTGTGGGTCTGCTTTATTGGCCTGGATATTGGGAAGTGGGATGCCAATGAATATGGTGGTTTTGAGGGCAATTATCCCTCAAAGACATTTGCATCTCAGTGCCCAGAAGTTTAAAGTTCTCTTTCTTTCTTTCTTTCTTTCTTTCTTTCTTTCTTTCTTTCTTTCTTTCTTTCTTTCTTTCTTTCTTTTTCTTTCTTTCCTTCCTTCCTTCCTTCTTTCCTTCCTTCCTTTTTTTTTGCATGCAAGAAAATTTTGGTTTTAAGTCTATTTTCCTCAAAATGTGCACTTTTAATGCTTCTCACAACCCATGAAATTCACGAGGACTCTGTGCTCAGGTATATGAAGACTGAGTATAAATGGAGAGTTCAGAAATGACATCAGAAGACATCAAACATGCTTCTGGAGAATCAGAGTATAGCTGACTTCTAGAAGGTGGAGAAGTCAAGGAAATAGTTTCCCTGGGAGGAACTAAAGTCTACAAATACCCTTCTTTTAGTATAGCACAAGACACGTACAACCTCTCCTCTCCAGTACTGTACGGGGGTTTGAAGTCTTTGCTACTTTGTAATGAGAGCAACTGGAGACGAATATACAGAAACTCAACCTTTGTTCTTCTTTGACTCAAGTTTGCCTCAGTCTCCTACCTGCAATGTGGAGATTAAAAAAAAAAACAAAACAAAAACAGCTACCCCTGAGAGTTGCTTAGCTATGCCCCGGGACTAACAAATACTAAGATGTACTATGTACCCTCTTTTAAATTAACTTTAAAAGTGTATATAGACCCATTAATTACTTCTAGAATTAGTCGATTCTATATTATTCTATTTTATAATCTATGTTATTCTATTCTATTCTGGGTTTTAATTCTTTGGAGTAAATAATGAGAAATTTAAGTGCTAAATAATACGGGATGGTATGTTTAGTTTAATGGAAAGAACAGGAGCAAAAAGAACCCATCAAACTGCCTTCCCTGAAGTTTGTGACTTACCCTGCTTCAGGCTCACTGGCAATGAGTTCCTCCACAACGTGGCTGCTGTTTGATGATGTTGGTGAGTCTGAATACACCAACCTTGTTGTTTTATGTCACATTCCTTTTTTTAATTTCATACTGAAAGGAAATGATGGTTACATCCTATTACTTTTGCCTGCTAAAGACGTTTAGTATAACACTGGGTGTGGATGGAGGTACACACTTTTAAACCCAGCATTTGAAGGCAGAGACCGGCAGACCTCTGTGAGCTCTGCCACCCTGAGCTACACAGTGAGATCTACATCTATGGGGCTGTGTAATAAGACCCACTCTTAGTAAGAAAGACGGTGTATTGCACTTAGAAATGTCAAGTTTTTTTGTAGCGTATAACCATTGCACGAGAGATGAGCTTCATAAGAGATTTCCATTTCGTATATGTGTGTTGAGCACACTGACCACATCTCAGGATTTTTATAACAGTCACTCACTCCTGCTTTTCCTGGTCTCCACTGATTGAGACAAAGCATCCTCCTGGTGCACGGGGAGGGCTCTTGTGAAGATTAATTTCATATTCAAACTCCCGTGAGCTATGATGTGTCTGTTTAGTTGGTGTGTTTATGAGGTTGGGCACGGACTGTAGACTGTTTCTAGAAGATGCATCTCTCTCACTAGAATAAAAAAGATGAAGAGAGAGCCCTCCCATCTCCTGGGAAGAAACCATCTCGTCCTAGCCAGATAGCAGTGCTTCCGTGCTCAAACCAGCAACCCCTTCCCCTCCAGGCTCTCAGACCGTCATTCTCAGACTGAATTCCCTCCTGGGTTTTTATAATATCTCAGTTTGTAGATGGTATACTGCGGAACTCTTCTCGGTTTCCATAATCACGTGAACCGATTTCCACAATAAATCTCCATTTACACATCTTTCTATAACCACTTCTGTTCCTCTGAAGCATCCTGACAAATAAAGTATCTAAATACTGCCACTTCATAAGGGGCAACAGCAATCGAGAAACCCCGACATTTCATTTGAATTCACAGCCCTCCGTTTGGAGGGCGGCTTGTGGTAGCTCTGTTATCTGATGTGCTTAGTTATAATTTTTAACTAGTAATCATGTCTTGCTTTTCTCTCAAAGGCCCATTTGTATTCCCTAATACAGTTTAACTTTGAAGTCTGGAAAGCAAGAAATAAAAAAAGAACCACCAAATGGAAAGAAACATCAGAAAATAATTTTCCCATCTTAATGCGGCTTCACATATGCCCCTTAGTTCCCAGCCACGTCACAAACCGAACACATGAAACTCGCTTGTGGCTGAATTATAAGCAGGATGGGCTTGTTTGTTTGTTTGGCTTTAATTTTTTTAATTTTATTTTTTTCTTCACAATTTGTTCATTATATATCCCAACTGAAGCTCCCTCCCTAAATTCCTCCAGTTTTCCCCTCTCTCTTCCTCTCATCCCTTTCCCTAGTCCACTGAAAGGGGGAGTTCTTTATTATTGCCATCTGTCCATAGCTTGTTAAGTCTCATCTGGACTGCCTGGATCCCCTTCCTCCATGGCCTGGCAAGGCTGCATCATCAGGGGCGAGTGATCAGAGCAGTCAACTGAGCTCATGATAGAAACAGCCCCTGCTCCCCTCCCTCAGAGATCCACATGGAGACTGTGCCTGCCAAGAGGCCACCTCTGAGCAGGGGTTCTAGGTCGTCTCCGTGCTTGGTCCTCCATTGGTGTATCAGTCTCTGCAGGACCTCCTGGGATCAGATCTTTTAGTTTTGTTGGTGTTCTTGTGGAGCTCTGTACCCTCAATGTCTCTCTATTCCCAACCTCCTCTTCTTCCATAAGACTCGCTGTGCTCTGCCCAAAGTTTGGCTGTGAGTCTCAGCATCTGATTTGATCCCCTGTTGGGTGAATCCTTTCAGAGGATCCTCTGTAGTAGACTTCCTCAGGATAGGGTTTGTATACTTGTTTTATTAAACCAATTTCTTCCTTTTCATTTAAAAAAAAGCCCTTTCTTTCTTCCTCCCTTTTTTTAATTTTGAATGTTGAAAGATTACCGATGCGTCCCTACAGATCTGCTTATGTTCCTTCCCAGAGTATAGCAGATATTATTTCTGTAAGCAGCAGCATGCTGTGCAGAAAACTGAACTTAGTTGTCATTTACCCTGGCTTTCCTCTGTACAATCTTTTCTTTATCATTTTCAGGCGTTCCTGGCATGTGTATTAAATATCTTAAAAAAAAATACACCATTGGTTTAGTTGATTAAAAAAATATGACTTTCCTCGTTATGTAAGGTATTTAAGGTGCTGTCAGGTTATAAATAAAAAGATACATATTTAAAATAAAAATCTGACTAGGAGAATGAAGCAAGGTTCTGGCTAGCGTGCTCCCATTTGGGTTAGTAGGTCTTGCGTTATTGGCTGTAGAATGAGCTCTAAGGTAGAAACAACTATGTGTGGATTTCCCTCACCAACAATGTATTTACACAGTATAAAGCATAACATTGCATTTCTTCAGGATAAATAAGAAATAATAATTTCTTAGCACCAGTATAAGGGAAATTGTGTGGATGAGAAAGGCTTTGGTGATAGTTTGAAGTTAGAAAATAATTTACTTTGTTCCTGGAATTGTCTAACAGTTTTTATTGTTCGGTGGTTCTTGAAGTAGGAACTATTTTGTCATCATTTTAAAAATCTAAAACGCAGAGTCCTGTTAAGCACAGTAAAACAGGAGGATAAGCGAGCCCCCAGCTTGGCAGTCCTTAGGCTATCTCAAGGAGCACACAACTTCACAGACTTAAACACTTAAGTCAGAATGACATTTTCCTTCTCTCAAGAGCGGAATCTGGAACAGTTGAACTCTCAGGAGCAGAGCTGAATGGCAGTCCCCAGGGGTAGAGAAAGGAAGTGGAAGGGGGTTAGGAGGGTGACAGTCACACCATTAGCATTTCAGTTTGAGAAGAGGAGCATCTGAGAACAGCGGATGATCATCGCCGATAACAACGTGCCGTGTGTTTTACAATTGCTGTCTGAACAGATTTTAGACATCCCCACCTCAGACTGGTAAGTATGCGACTAGGATATGCTGCAATGCTTCATTTATACATTCTAAATTTCATAAATGTATCAAAACACCACACTACGCAACAGAAATGTCACGGTGTTTAATTTGTCCATTAAAAACAGATCATGCCTTAAAATGCAGCAATTCTTTACTTTAACTATATCATGAATAACTTACTTGATTGAAGAATTAGATGTTCATTTTCAAAAGCTGTCTCATGTTTCAGTGAATGGCTCTACTTCATTATTTTTTCTATATTGTACACTTATTTTTGTTTTTAGCCTCTTAAAATTTTAGATGCTGCTCAGATAAACATTCTTGGACAAAAATCAATATTTTTTTTTTCTGCTTGTCTATCTAAACAAACATATAGTAGTGGAATTAGAGTACAAAAATCAATACAAAACTGTCTGTTTAGTTCATTTTTCCCAAATATTGATTGGCATACGGTTGTACCATGTTTATTGAAGCACAATAGCTCAGTCAGAACTGGCCCAGTTGCTTATCATATGATGAATGGATAAAGACAATCTGACATGCACAGACAATAGAGTATTATTTATCGGTAAGAAGATTGCAATGGAGCCATTTTCTGGAAAATGGATGGAAGTCGGAGATCATCATGTTAAGTGAAATAAGCCAGGCTCAGAAAGTCATCTCATGTTTGCTCTCAGAGGTTGAAGCTAAAGGCACGGAAGTAGAAAGAGTAAGTATGATCAAAGAACCTACATGTGAAAGTGCCACAATGAAATCTATTATTTTTATAATTAATATACATTATTTAAAAAATTCATGTAAATGTTTAAGTCTATGACTAAAAGTGAATAATATAAATATTCCTCCAGCAGGACCAGAGGTACCATGTGACCAGGCCCCCTGCTTTGGTAGGAACAAAGAAAAATGTATAACTGGACCTCTGGCTTCACCTGAAGCATAGAGTATGATGGGACCAGGCCTCCACCTCTGAAGGTACAAGAGAACACCATGAGTGACTAAACTTCCAGTCCAAGAGGCCTTAGAGGTCTGTATAGGGCCAGAGTTTCAGCTCTATAGAACCCAGAATACTCTGCAAGAGTGAGACTTTGTTTCTAGTGGTCTCAAAAGTCAGTGTTGGGGTGGCGTTTTGATTTCTGGGGTTCTAGTCTTCACTCCAGGTCCAGAAGTCTATATTTTATGGTCCTAGAGGTTATCTTGGGCCATTTATTCTACTCCTGCTAGTACACAGCTAGTACATAGTCTCCTGCTAGTACACAGCTGTCAGTAGGTCTCTGTAGGGCTCTTGTGTATAGTGGATTAACATAATCCAAAAAGTAGGATGTCTGAGTTTGTCTAGTCACCCTGGTGTTCAGTGCTCAGCCCTACCCTTGGTCCTGTCAGAACATAGCCATGATGGAATCTCCTTAGCACCTCCATTTAGCAAGCAACCAGCTTTCCCATTCACTGACACTAAACTCCATGCAGATTCCCCTCTAGGAAGAGTCCCCCCAGAAATAAAGCAGCCAAATAGAGGTTTGAGGGGAGAGGGCCAAAACTGAAAGACAAACTTACTCCAGCAGATGACATGACAAACACAAAGAACATGACAAAATGATCATTCATGACTTATCCCGATGAATCACTTAGAGAATGAAAAACTCCAAATAAGCATGACTAAAGAAGACACTCTCTACCACACCTTATAGTCAGATGTCAAAAATACAATGCAAAGCAACAATATTAAAGACAGTGTGAGACAACCATCAACTCATAGACTTTTCACAAGCAACCACAAAAGCCAAAAGAGCACGGAATGAAATATTTCAAGCTCAGAAAAACAAAACAAAACAAAACAAAACAAAACAAAACAAAACACAAAACTAAAACCTCTGAACCAAAAATTCTATACCCTGCAAGGTTATTAATCAACACTGACAGAGAAATAGGGTATTTAAAAACAAACACAAAGTAATTCATAACAGCTAAGACAGCACCGTAGAAAGTTCTCAAAGGAACAGTATACAGAAAGGAAGAAGAAAGAAAGCCTCCGCAAGAATTCATGGAAGTAGACACTACCGGAAAAAGAACAGATAAATGAAGTAGACCTGGAAAAGCAACTACCACATCTAATATAACAAACCAACAAGCTCAAAAGACGAATACAGGAAAAGAAAAACAAAACACCTGTTACCAGCAAAGCAGAACGTTACATAACACACTTAAAGGAACAGCAAACTCCTTTCTGTAGTAACCTTAAAGGTAAATGGCCTCAATTCATCACTGAAAAGATATACACTAATGAATTGCATTTAAAAACAAGAACCAACTATGTATTGTCTTCAAGGAACACACTTGGCTAACAAATACATAAAAACTCAAAGTAAGCCACAAACAAATGGAAACTTCAAACAAGCAGACATAGCTGTTTTCATATCTGACACAGTAGACTTTAATCCAAAATAATTAGAAGAGAAGAAAGGTGTGCTTCATGTTTATAAAAAGAAAAATTCAACAAGGTGGTGTAACAATTGTGAACACTTATGCACCAGATATTAGAGCAGATAATTTCATAAAAGCAAACACTAAAAGATCACATCAATCCTGATAGTATCAAGTTTATTCTATGAAGCCAATGGATGGCAAAACCAGGAAAACACAGCAAAAAGAAGTAAAGACAGAGAGATAAAGGAGAGAAAGAAACACACAGAGAGGGAAAACTAAGAATAACTTTCTTTGATGGAAAAAAAATTCCCAGCAAAAGACTTACAAACCAAATTCAGGAACATAAAAAGATCATATATTGTGATCAAGTGTGCTCCATCCCAGAGATGCAAAATTGGTTCAACATATGCAAATCAATAAATGCAATATATCATATAAACAAATATAAGAACAGATACCATGTAATCATTTCAATTGATACTAAAAAGACATTTGATAAAGATCAACATGCTTTCAACATAGACCTTAGGACCCGATGAAGCATACTTCAAAATAATAAAGGATGTGTCAAACCTACATAGCCAACATTATACTGAATGGAGACAGTGTGAGAGTATTTCCTTTAAAGTCAGGAATGAGACCCAGATGCCAAATCTTCCCTCTTTTATTCAATATAATGCTTGGAGTCTTGACTGCAGAAATTAGAAAAAAAGAAATAAGAGATTAAAAATAGAGAAACAAGTCAACTTACCTCTATTTGAGGATGACATGAATTTCTACTTAAAGGATCCTGTAAACTCTACAAGAAAATTATTAGCCTAATAAAGACAATTATAGAATACAAAATCATAAAAATCCCAGTAACTTTCATATATCAACAATATGCTCCCAGAGAAAGAAAAAAAATCCAATTAATAATAGCTACAAAAAAGTTAAGTACCTAGGAATGTATATAACTAAAGAAGAGAAAGAGCTCCTTAATCAAAATTTCAAGGCAGCAAATAAGACACCAGAAGACAGAAAGATCTGCATTGGTAGAACTAATACTGTAAAATGGCAATACTTCCAAAATTAACCTACAGATTTAATGTAGATTAAATATCTATCAAAAATGGCATGCCATATTTTATAGATCTAGACACAATAGTCCAAGAATTCATAGAGAACCACAAATGACCACAAATATTCAAAGCATTTCTAAGAAGAAAGAAAAAGGCTGGAGAGATCCAACCTCAAATTATACTTCAAAGACCTGACATCAGAATAGAAACATACAAGTAGAACAATGGAGCAAACTTGAGGACACAGAAATAAACCAAGAAAGCTATGACCACCTAAAATTTTTATAAAGAAGGCAAAAACATGCTGTTGAAAAAAAAGCCTATTTAATAAATGGTGCTGTACTAAAATCAGCTCAGAGTGGATCAGTGACCTTTATTTAAAATCTGAGCTGCTGGAATTGCTAGCGGAAAGCAAGCAATGCCTTTCAAGACATGGAGATTGATAAGGACTTTCAGTGGCAGGAACCAGCCCCAAACACCACCAAATGGGACTACATAAGTTTCTGCAGAACAGAAGACACTAGCAGCAGAACAGACAGCCCACAGAAAGGGAGATGATCTTTTCTAGCTAGCTATGTTTCAGACAGGGGACTAATACCCAGAAGTTACAGAGAACTGCAGGAATTAAATACCAAGTCAAAAAAACCCTGCCAATCAACAAATGGGCTAATGAAATGAACAGATGGTTTTCAAAGGAAGAAACACAAACAACCGATAACTATTTTCAAAAAGTATTCAACTTAGCTAGTCATCAGAGAAATGCAAATTAAAACTACTTTGAGATACCACCTCACCCCAGTCAGAATTAGTATCATCAAAAAATCTGACAGCAAATGTTGGAGAGGATGTGGGGAAAGAGGAACCCTTATTCACTGTCGGTAGGAGTGCAAATTAATACAGCCATATGGAAATCGGTTTTAAGGTTTCTCAAGAAATTAAAAATAACGTTACCATGTGACCTTGCTATTCTACTCCTGGCCATATACCCAAAGCATTATGTATCCTTCCATAGATATTTGCATAATATTTGTAATAGTACAGAAGCGGGATTAACCTGGATAAACAGTTGAATAACAGATGCAATTGCGGTACGTGCACATGCAGAAAATTGAATATTATTCAACTGTAAAGAAAAATAAAACCATAAAATTTCAGGAGACCGGGTAGACCTAGACTGTCTGATACTAAGACAGATCACCCAAACCCAGAAAGAAAAAAAAAAAAAAAGAACAGCTTTTTTCTCCCTCATATGTGGATCCCAGTGTGTAATGTATATATGTCTATATATAAGTAGCTGCTAGTATTGACAGAGCGTATTTAGAGAGGAGACCAAGAAAGGGCACTATCTGGTGACAAGAAAGTACAGAATGCGGGCAAAGAACACGAGTCATGTTCTTTTGTTTTTCTATTTTCAGCTCTGCTATAATTCTCTGGGGGAGGGACAGATAAGTCCATAAAAACGTCATTAATAGTGAAGAGTAAAACCCTATGCAAAGCCCCGTGGCTTCAGAAGACTGTGTGGGAGTTCATGGCGATGCATAGAGGTTGGAGCTGGGCAAGTGTGTGAGAGACTGCCCTAGGCTGTGTCTTTTTAGGGAAACTGCAAACTCTCTCCATGGCTGATTACCTACGATCCTGATTTTGTGAATTATTTATTTAAGCTCGTTCATCCTCTTTCTGTAACCGAGGTCTTCACTATCTATTTTTTTTTTTTCAGTTCTTTGTAGATGACATATACTATCTAAACAGCTGCCGTCTGAGGTACTTTTTAATTACTATGTCATTTGCTTTTCCATTTGTTTTCCCCTCTATAGAGTTTTATTTTGCTCATATGTATTAAACTCATCAACCCTGCCCTTCATGTGTTTGGAGTTTTATGTCATTGCTATAAGTCTCTTTCATAACTGATAATACAAGGTGCCAATAATCACACTTTTATTAAGAGTCCTGCCAAGGAGAGAAAGGAAATATGAACCACACCGCAGGTTTTCTGGGAAGCTATAGTTTTTCCTACGGGCTCAACTCATGTTGAGAAAAGTGCAAACTGTTATTCAGTGGATTAACAGTTCATAATGGCATGTCCCAGCCTAGAGTCCCCAAGATTCCCTTTAAAGCATAGGCTTAAAGCAAAATTTATTTATAAAATATACGAGTAAAAGTAAATTTTAAAATGATTTTTTATCTTGGAGTTTTAAATAGTTCATGCTTGTAAGACATCCATTCTTGATTTAATTTTACTTAAAATAGCATGTGTAAAGTTGAAAAAAGTCATGTTATTGAATGTGATCACTTGACTGTGGGCAATTATTTTCCGTAATATGTTTGATGGCATCTTTTTTCTGATGCTTGTCTAGAGAAAACAAAATAAAACCCACCAGCATGCTTCCCCACATAAATAAAACCAATGACAGAAGGAAAGGGACAGAGTAGGAGAGAGAGGAGAAGAGTTGGCAGCTAAAGAGGCTGGAGAGCCCAAAGCCTACAACCCACTTGCCTCTGGAGGCTGGAGACCACTGTGGGACCCAATAGCTAAGCTTCTCAGACAGAAACAGCTGATGCTTCTGTTAAGGTGGCAATGGGCAGAGGAGTTTTCTCTTACTCATGGGAGGGTCAGTCTTTGGTCTAGTCAAGCTTTCAACTAAATGGAAGAGGCCTTTCTAGGGAGTATGTTATGCTTTTGTTGGTCGACTTATTTAAATGCTAACCTCACCCAGATATACACAAGAGAAACATTCAGAATAACGTCTGACAAATATTTGGATAATCTTTGACCCAGTTGAGTTGACACATAAATTTAACCATCACGATGTGTTTTACTTTGAACAAAACATCTATGTAGCTGCCCTGTCCTTCGAGGGCCAAATAAAATCTATCCAAATTCCATCCTATGTAAATAGATGTCTGGCTTTCTCTTCAGTCTTTCCAGGAATTCTGAGTGTCTGTGACTGATGTACATTCTTCCAGTTTAACTTTAAGCTCTGGCTTGAATTATCTTTCTAAAGAATATCTGACTGTCCCATGTGGGTTTTGTCCTTTCTTCCCACTGTGCCAACAAAGGCTCAACTCAGCCTCTTCCCCTGGTTTTCACATGAGACAGAACTAATCCCTTAGAAATGAAAGTTTGAAAATAGGACAAACCTCTCTGAGAACAACCTTAAGTTTCCTGTCATAGAAGATCACAAGCTGGATGGACATCAATGATAGATCTTTTGAGGAAAAGTAGAAGTGTCATTAAATCATATTCCTACCCCTTGAGAACTGATGAAGACATAATGACCTCCTCACTCTTTTGTCTAGGGCTTGTTTAATCCTGTACAATAAAAGATCTTCTGGAAGTATCTCCATCCCTGGTATAAAGAAAAACTGCATGGTCCTGGCATAGAAGCAGTCTGTTGGATCAATGGAATCAAATCAAAGACCCACAAGTAAACCCCCACACCTACAGACACCTGATTTTTGACAAAGATGCCAAAGCCACACATTGGAAAAAAAAAAAGATAGCATTTTCAACAAATGGTGCTGGTCTAACTGGATGTCCATATGTAGAAAAATACAAATAGATCCATATCTATCACCCTGCACAAAAAAATCCAAGTCCAAGTGAATCACAGACCTTAACATAAAACCAGACACATTACACCTATTGGAAGAAAAAAGTGGGGAAGAGCTCTTCTCATCTCTACACACACTGTCTTCCTCTGTCTGTCCCTTCCCTTCTTACAGTTCACAAGGATGAACTACAAAGCCTGAAGAAGACCTAATAGAACCTTGCTTACTTCTTTTCTCTATTCCGTCATTGCCTCCTTCATGGCTCCTTCTAACCCCCATGTTTTTCCAATTTAACAAATACATAAATAAAATACAATTTTTCATCCCTTTTCTCCTTCCTTCCATTACTCTCTAAACCATTGATACATACACGATAGAGATATAAATATAAATTATGAATCTGCCTCAACACACAGATATTTCTCTTTATTTATATTTACTTCAAAAACTTAGAATAAAAATACATACGAAACTGAGCTCAACATGTCTATGTTTACCAGAGGTATACTTTTCAATAAAAAAGAAAATCATGGACAGAATTTTGAGTTTCAAAGATACTTTACTAAAGGAAGAAATTTAACAGGAATTTCAATGAGGGTTTGGTGGTTGGACTATTTCTAAACCACTTCCTTTTCTGTGTGGAAAGATGAGTTACACATTTTTAAGTTTTTCTTCTTCCTATATTTTGAGATGGGACCTTGATATGTTTTCCAGGATGGTCTTGAACATCTGGGCCCTCCCTGCCTCAGCCTCCTGAATAGTTTGGACCACAGTCATGTGCCACCATGTCCTCAATGCAATCGTTCAGAACATATTTTTGTGCTTGCAAAAATTCGCCATCTATTCTGCCAGCTAGGGACAGCAGAGGACTTCTTCAAATGGTTCAGTGCATCCAAGGAAAGCAAGCACTGTGTCTGGTAGAGTGCTTAAAACTGAAGCCTGTTTCTCTTTCTAGATCCAAAATAATGTAAGGTTTTCCAATCTTACCATTTCTATAGGACAGAGTTCTGTCTTATCCATTGACTTAAGGAATGAAAAGGACACAACATATAAAGATATAAAGATCAAAATGAAAGATTTTTAAATAATCCTATTTAAAGATTTAGTTATAAATTTTTTTGAATATACACTTGAATACATTTATTTTCATTTGTTGCTTTCAGAGGTAATGAGAAAATGAAATTCTTAACAATTCCAATAGTTGAAACCAAATATACACTCCAAATATATGCATTTTTTATTTTACAATAATCTATTTTGCAATTTAACAATAGAAACCTTATTTTTTTTTAAAATAATTTTTATTTTTTATATTAATCACAGGTTTTTTACTTTGTATCCCAGCCATAGTCCCCTCCCTCATTCTCTCCTAATCCCACCCTCCCTCCCTCATCTCCTTTCTGCTCCTCTCTAAGTCCACTGATAGGGGAGGTCCTTCTCCCCTTCCATCTGACCCTAGTTTATCAGGTCTCATCAGGACTGCCTGCAATGTCCTCCTCTACAGCCTAGCAAAGCTACTCCTCCCTTGGGGGAGAGGGGAGGTCAAAGAGCCAGCCACTGAGTTCATGTTAGAGACAGTCCCTGTTCCCCTTAATAGGGAACCCACTTGGATGCTGAGCTGCCATAGGCTACGTCTGAGCAGGAGTTCTAGGTTATAGCCATTCATGGTCCTTGGTTGGAGAATCAGTCTCAGAAAAGACCCGTGTGCCCAGATATATTTGGTCCTTATGGCGCTCCCGTCCTCTCCAGATCTTACTAACTTCCCCTTCTTTCATATGATTCCTGGCACTCTGTCCAAGGTTTGGTTATGAGTCTCAGCATCTGCTTTGATACACTGCTAGGTAGAGTCTTTCAGGGGCTCTCTGTGGTAGGTTCCAGAAATCTAAAAATGATTACAACTAGAAATAGAAAAGTCATTCATTTTTTACTCCATATACAAAAGTCAATTGCATATTTCTAAAGATTGTTAAAAATTCCAAAGCAAGAAAACACACCATCCATGAGGGGAAAAAAATGAAGATTTGAACAGACTTCACAAACAATGACAAATGGACAGCTACTGACCACCAGCCTCAGCAAATGCAAATCCAGCCAGCTGGCTACAAAACTACAGATCAGTTACATTGGCTGAAGTGTTGAAAGCTCTGATGACTCCAAGTGTTCAAGAGCAGGTGGAACAAGGACAGTCTCCACTTCTTTGGCATTTGCTTAGAATTAATCCTATGTCTACATGGTGTGACCCTTCTGCTGCTTGCTCCTTACCCAGGAGGAACAAAAGCATATGTCCTGACGGAGACTGGTACACAAAGATTGATAGCAAATTTTTCTGCAGCATGTCCAAATTAGAAGAGATCCCAATACCTATGTGGTCCTTTTAATGAGTGCCCCCCAATAGGCACACGTACTTGAACACTTTGTCCCTGCTTGCTAGCGCCTCTTGGGGAGGTGGATCTTTTCCAGAGGAAGCGAGTCTCTGGTGCTGAGATCTGAGTCTGTAATCCCACCCCGCGTTCAGTTTTCTTTCTCGGCTTTATGTTTGCAGTTGAAGATGTGAGCTCTCAGCTTCCTCCCACAGCTCCCTGCTGCTGGCCTCCCTTCCCCATTACAGACTCTCCCCTGGAGCCATAAGCCAAGTTAACTCTTGCACTAGTTGACTTTGGTCATGGTGTTTTATCACAGCAACAAAAGAAAGCTAGCCTATTAGTAAACAAATTAATACATCAGTCATACTTTTGCCCGCACAATGGAATACTATTCCCCACTGCATGGAGAGAACCGTTAGCGTGTGACACAGAGCAAAGGCAGGAAAGAAGGCAGTTAGAAGACCATCTTTAAATAAATCATTACACCAAAATGAAATGACACAAGAGATATGAGATCTGTGGTGGACAAGAGATGGATGTACAGGCATGGCAGCTTAAAAGGGCCACAGACAGCAGCGAGGGGCAATAAATATTTGTTATCTTGATTCTGGTGATTATGTTATTTTATACACTTATACACATATGATCACATATATTTAAAAGAATGATTTGTATTTTTTTACGCATATATACTGTGTTTTATTATATACATTGAAGCTGATCAGGCTGCCCAGTTTGCACACACGCAGTTTGTTGTGATTTGCCATAATGTAATTGAAAAAGAATCAAATATTTAAAAAAAAAAAAAAAAGACTTGTGGCCAAGTTTCCACCTTTATTTTGCATCCTCCATTTCAAAATCAGCTTGTTCATCTCTGAGGAGTCTGCTGGGGTCCGCACTCAGGGCGGCAGCTCTTGGGAGCAGGAGTTTCACTCTCAACAGGTAACCTTAGTAACTGTTTTCATTGCACCACCTGGGAATGAAATCAAGGCTAAAAATGCCAGCTCGAACTCTTGAGCCAGGTAACTTCCCAGTGCATGTTTTCTCTACACATGGACGATAGCTATGAGGTTATGTCGGGGAGGCTTTTGGAGTAAGTCTCAAACTGTAAAACAGCTGACCAATGCTTTACATGGGGTACCTGACTTGCCTCTGTCTCCTCACCCCATCTCTCACAGGGCACAGTGGTTTTAAGTGGGCACAATGTGACCATCTTTGAGCGTGGCAAGTCTGTTGAGCATGTCCCCTATGGCATGTAGGTTGCTTCCTGCTGATAGTGGGGAACAATGAGGCCTTCTCTCCATGAGTTCACAAAGAGCCTGGGGCAGGGGGCAGCCTATTAAAGAATACAATGCATTTCTTTGTTGTGCTATGTTCATTTGCTTGAATTTTCCATCTATAGTGTTTTTATAGAAAATCTCTGGCTTTTCTATTTTACCCATCAAAATGTTAGTTTTACAGTTAATTTGGAACTATCAGATGCCCAGAAAAATCTATTTTCAACTCCATTTTTTTTTTTGCAGAGAAGTCAAACATTTCATGTAGTTAAGTATAAATAAATTCAAAGAAACTAAAAGTGTCAGAGTCTCATTTGAAACACAGATTCCCCAACTGTGGCTGTTTCAAGGCTGGCGGAAGTGATGGTCACATCATTGAGCTTTGCCATTTATATTCTAGCTCACACCGGAATGAATCGGGGCGTTTTCAGGCTGCTACCTCACGGATGGCTTTCAGGTAAGGGCGTGCTCAGACGTGTGCAGACTTCACCAGGTATGCTGATAAACTGGCAGCTCCACATGCTACAGAACGTTTTCTTTCTCCACGTGGAAGTCCCAGAACCCTCAGCCACGGACAAGAACGTGGGTGTCCGTGGCATGAGCTCACAGCAGTGCGAGGTGTTCTGTAGTTCACAGCCTGACTTTGAGGCCATCAGCTGGTCAGGATGTGATTATTAGCAACAGTGGCAGTTGCAGGATGCTTGTTATTGCCAGGCATGTAGGTAAACTCTTGATACGTCTTTTCTATCTAAATGTATAATCATGAGCCTTATTTTACAAATGAAGAAACAGAAGCAAAAACAAAAACAAAAGCCACCAGAGTTCAAGTGCAGTCAGTAAGCAGTGGGGTCTAGAAGAATTATTACCTTAAAGTGTTTAGACACTGGAGGAGATTTCCCCCTGTAGTTTCTATTTTCTTGCCTAATTTGTGTTTTTAATAATAATTTCTGCTGGCATCTGCTCGTGCTACATAATAGTAAGTTTCCTACAGACATTTTCATAAAGTTTATATGTATTTTGATCACATTCACTCCCTCCACAAGTTCCCCTTTCTCCTCCCTCATCTTCCACCCCAGGCCCCAGAGAGTGTCATGGCTTCCCTCGTGCCATCTAAATTCACTCAGCTCATTCAGTGTGCCCTCCAGGTCAGTCTGACTTCTGTGATGACCTGATCTTGTTCTTTACAGCTGAACAGAGCTCCGCTGTGTAGACGTGCTGTGTCTCCTCCACACCATCATCTGTTGACAGATGCTTAGGCTGAGGTTGTTGTGCATAACAACAATCATAGAGGTAAAACGCCTCTGTGGGGTGTTGACCTAGAGCCTTTAAGTATATCCCGTGAGTGTATAACTGAGTCATACAGTAGAAAATTCTTCTTTCAGTACTTTGAAGAACCTCCATATTGATTGCTTCTTTTTCTATGCAGAAGCTTTTAATTTCGTGCAATACCATTTGTGAATTCTTGGTTTGTTTCCTGAGCTATCAGAAGAGATCTTTACAGAAACTCTTTGCCCTTGCCTGTACTTTGAAGGATGCACTCAATATTTTAGCGTTTCTGGACTTACATTAAGTCTTTGATCCATTTTGGTTGGTTTTTGCACAGGGTGAGAAGTTTGTATCTGGTCTCATTCTTCTCTTTCCCTCCCTTTTCTCTTCTGAGGGATGATCTAACTCCAGCCCACCTTTCCCTTGCCCTGATAGTCTTTGTCTTTCAGGGAACACAGGTCTTGAAGTACAAAGAATTGAGCTGGAGATTTAACAAATGCCATGAAAGCAGATATGATCTGATTTGTAAAAGCTCAAATAGAGATGCTAAAAAATTCATCCCTAATCTCTTTCTTTCTCTCTCTCTCTCTGGGGATCCTGAGGATAGGATATATTATATTTATATTTTGCTACATAATTACCCAAAAATGTAGTAACTTAAAACAAAGATGATTATTTACTGTCTCCCATGGCTCTGTCTTTTGAGTTGGGAATATAGGTATATACAGGCCTGTTTGTACTGTGCACTGTATGGATTCTCAGCTGGGAAATGTTATGACAAGAAACTAGAACCCCAGCATGCTTGGTTATTTTTTTTTTATTTTAATTTCTTCATTTTACATCGTGGGCATAACCCCTTTCTTCCTCTCCTCCCAGCCCCAACCTCCCTCCCTGTTTTCCCTATTCCACCTCCCCTACTCCTCAGAGAAGGGGAGTCTCCTACCCAACCACCCCAGCATATCAAGTCTCAACAGGACTGAGTGCATCCTCTTCCCCTGGAGCCTGGCGCATCAGCCCCGCCAGGGAAAAGTGATTGAAAAGCAGGCAACAGAATCCATGTCAGAGTCAGCCCCCATTTCCCTTACTAGGGAACCTATATGAGGACCGAGCTGCCCATCGGCTACATCTGTGTAGAGGGCGTAGGTCCATTCCATGCATGGTTCTTGGTTTGGTGCTTCAGTCTCCACAAGCCCCCCTGGGCTCTGGTTAGTTGGCTCTGTTGGTCTTCTCGTGGAGCTCCTGTCCCCCCTGGGTCCTTCCATTCATCCAGCCCCACTCTTCCACTAGGCTCCCGGTGCTCCACCCAACAATCGGTGTGGGTCTCTGCATTTGTTTCCATCAGCTGCTGGGTGGAGCAGAGCAGAGAATTGTTCATCGTGGCAGGGGCTGGCTGTCTCCCATGGTGAGAGTCTCGGATTGGGCCAGTCACTGGTTAGATTCCCTCAATCTCTGCTCTGTTTTTGTCCTTCACATCTTGCAGGCAGGACAAGCTGGAGACCCACGACAAGGTAGGCTCCTGGGAGGATATGGAGGGTGACTGCAGCTGATGGGGTGCTTAGCTGGGCCAATGGGCTCTAAGGTATCTACTCATCCGCATACACGCAGCCTTTCCAGGCATCTGAAGAGGAAACATGAACCCAAGGCAAACCACACTGCCGTTCCCTCGCTAGTCTCAGAAGCCCTGCAGCCTTGCTTCTGCTTGAATCTGTTGGCTGTGTCACTTCTAAAAATCTACCATCTCGGTGGTGGTAGCGAAGGGGGTTGGGAGGAGAGGGACGGGAAGACACTGCAGCCCAGATGTAAAGTCAGTAAGTAAACACATTAGTTTTTAAAACTCTCTCTCTCTCTCTCTCTCTCTCTCTCTCTCTCTCTCTCTCTCTGTGTGTGTGTGTGTGTGTGGTTGCGCATTGTCGACAGCAGCAAAGGGAGTTCGGAGCTGCCTGCATTACTTCCTGCTTAACCAGGGTGAAGGGGCGTGGCAAAATGAGGATTAAGACTCATTGGTCTGAAATACTTTGTTTTAATTCATAAGTACAATTTAGGGACTTTTTTTCTAGGAGCCAAAAAAAAAAAAAAAATTGACTCACGAGATTGGACGAATGGCATTTTTAAAATTAACTTTTCACTACATCTCTTTCATTTGAATACTTAAAAGAATTTAGAGCATCCAAATTCATACCGTTGTCGGAAGTCGTGTTTTAAGAACCTGAAGTTGTGGGGCTGGAGCCGTAGCCCAGCAGCTAGAAGCCCTCCTTGACCTTCCACAGAGCCAGAGTTCAGATGTCAGCGTCCATCCGTGGCAGTTCAGTTCACAACGGAGGGATAACTCCAGCTTCCAGGGATCTGAGGCCCCTCTTCTGGTCTCTGTGGGCACATGTACAGACACACACACGCACACAGACACACGCAGATACATTTGCATACATGTACAAAAATAAAATATTTTAAAATTGAATTTGTAGAGTAGATAAGACAGAAAGCCTTAGGCACGTTACAGCACGGTATGTTGACTATGTGCAAATAGATTGTGTCTTTTTAAGAAACCTACCAAGAGTCTATTCTTTTCCACTGCTGTGCTATTCATTTATTTTTGTGTATGTGCACACACGTGTGTCACGGCAAGCGTGTGGAAGTCAGGCTAACTTGTTGGCGTCAGTTCTCTCCTTCCACGGAGTTCCCAGGGACTGAATTTAGAGGCCAGGGTTAGCAGCAAGCGACTCTACCTGCTCATTCACCTTGCTGGTTCATGTTTATAATTGATTCTTTGGCGATTTAAATCATGCAAACTATTTCGCAGGTTACACATCAATAACTCTATTTAATATAAAAATATTCAATGAACTGCTTTGATTGTACTCCTTCCCTATTCCCTCCTTCTATCCCCCTCCCTCTTCCCCTGGGTTCTTTTTGTTTTTATTTATTTTTAAGTGGCCCCCACTGGGCTCCATTAGGGTTGTTGGCACACGTTATGGGCAACTTACCAGTTCCTACAGCACCGAGTGGAAATGGCTCTCCTTCCTCTAGCAGCCCTTAAATGCCAAAAACCTCTCAGCTGCGTGTGGGCGGCTCACGCTGGGATGGTGATGAGGTCCATCTTGTGCAGGTAGCCACAGATGCCGGGTTTTTTTTTTTTTTTGAGTTGAATATGTGTAATGGTCCCGCCACGTCCAGAAGATGGCATTTCACAGTATCCCGCCCCCATCCCCCAGTCCCCACTCTTCTACTTAAACTGTGATGGAAATGTGGCAGCATCCCGTTACAAAAAGAGCAGGAGGGTGGAAGTTGCTGCTGCCTACCTTGCAATGGAAAGGTTGTTACCAGGGAGCGACAATAGAGATTTCAAAATGTCCAAGTCACTAGTGCCTTGACGTAGGAGAGAGTGCTGACAAATAGCTCCATCAATTTACAGCTAACTGATTCTTCACAAAGGTGCCAAAAAAAAAAAAATGCATTGTAGCAAGGACAGCCCTGCAATGCATACCTTGAAAATTAGATATTCACATGCAAGTCGTAGACAGTAACTCCCTCCCCAATCGGCTCAGAGCGAACAAAGCTATTAATGTAAGACCTGAAGAGACATAGGCAATATGTCAACGCATTGGTATAGCCAGTTACTTAGATAAAAATAGACTCTGTAGCATAAGGAAAAAAATAATGGCCTTTTGTTGTTTGTTACAAGAGTGAGTGGTTAGCACGTGCGAGACTCTCAGTTCAACCTCTACCACCCAAACTAAGTAAATTCATAAAAGCAAAATTTAATAAAGATTGTTTCCTGTCATTTGCAGCGAAGCGGGAGGGACTAGAAAACATCTGCCCAGCAAAGCAAACAACCAGCATGGGGAGCAGTCTGGGTGGAATGGAGATTTCTTTGCAAATTAATCAACGATGAAGGATTAACCCCCAAAATAGACAAGGAGTTACAATGTGCAATGCAAAAGCCAGCAAGTAGGAATACGATTAAGAACTGGTAAGCGAAACTGGGTGTGGTGGCATATTCCTGTAATCCCAGCATTTGGGGAAGCAGAGGCAGGCGGATCTCTGTGAGTTCAAGGCCATCCTGGTCTAGGCTACACAGGGAAACCCTATCTTGAGAAAAAAAAAAAAACAACAACAAAAACAAAAAACAAAATAAACAAACAAAAACAAAACAAAACAAAGAAGGAGGAGGAAGAGAAGGAGGAGGATGAAGGAAAGAAAGAATTGGCAAGTGAGGAATGGAGAGATGCTCAGATTGAGAGCACAGCCTGCCCTTGCAGGGGCCTGGGATTCAGTTCTCAGGACCCCTGTTTGGCTGACCATGGCTGCCTGTACCTCTAGCTCCAAAGACTCCGTCATCCTCTTCCGGCCTCCACAGGTGCTGCACACACATGCACAAGCTCACACACCCACGCACTCATACTCACTTCTAAAAAGGAAAAGAAAACCTTTAAGAAAAGACATACCGGCGAGTGATAGAGGTAGACACCTCTTAACGGAGCAACTCAAGCAAACAGAGAGTCAGCATCGTTGGGCATCACCGTCAAAACCGCGATGAGCTCTCATGTCATGCTTTGTATCAAGCACACAAAGCTAATAAGCGCTAGTGAAGCGCGGGGAGAGGAGCTCTTACGCACCGTTGGTGCAGCGTTCACTAGTGCGGCCTCTACTGAGAACAGCGTGGATGTCCTCCCTTATGCTACCAGCTTTGTCACATGATCCAGCTCTCCTCCTTCTGCATATATCCCCAAGGCAAAAAGCCTTATCATAAAGTTGCTCAACCATCTGTACACCTGGACTATGTACAGTAGATCTGAAGTCAACACAGGATCAACTGCTGGATGCCTAAATAAAATGTGGCATGTGTCTTCGTGGTGGGGTGTTAGTCAGCCATCGGAAGAATGCTCTCCAGAAGCTGATGGTGTCACTCGGTGGAGGACTGCAGTTCTTACTCTGGGTTCAGTCTACAGACAAGGATCCGGGTTCTATCCCCAGCAGTTAACAAAATTTGAGAAGAAACGGTATGCTGTCTTATCACTGTAGTAAAATGAATGGAACTAGACATATGCAGAAGACAAACACTGTGCCTTCTCTCACACGGGTAGATGCTGAAGTCTGTGGATCCCGCTATAGAACAGTTGTTGTTAGAGGGAAAAGAGGAGAGGGGCAGGACAGAGGAAGTTTGGATAGTGAGCTCCAAAACACAGACAGCAGGTGGCTGACAATAGCCTATTATCTACTTTATAGATAATGCTAAGAGGAGTCTAAACATGGAGAAAGCTTAAGACGAAAACCCTAGTAACCCTCATCTGATCAGTACTCACTACAAACATATATTGGAACGTCACAATAGGCCTCATAAATACGGAATTTATTTCTTGTTAGTCAAAGATATTCCATTGTTGGAGAACATGGAAACCTAACTAACTATTCTGATCTGGTCATGCCATACTGTCCACATGTAGCAGTAAATCACCACACTGTACCCCATAAAAATACATACTTACCATATAATTATACAAATTTAAAACCTTCATTAAAGTTTTCTTGTGTGTGTGCCGCAGACAGCACTGCTTATACCTTATACACAAGGTTGAAAACCCTAATTGGAAATGCTCTAATGAACTCCTTTCTGTGTCTCAGAGTTGTCTTCTTTTCTTGTTTCTTCCTATTAGTCGTTTTCCCAATCCCTATGAAAGCAATCCAGCCAGACCATGCTGTCCCTGCAAACCCACACTCAATACAAAGACTGTCTCTGTGCATTCAAAAACCCATTAAGGCTTTCTGTTAAGCCACAGCTACCTAATTCTGAACCTTGCCCTTTCTTCTCTTCCATTCCATCTTGTATGAGAATGGGGGCACTGATGAAATTTATTTTCCCTATATATGAATCACTCCCCTTCCTACTCTTATCTTCTCCACGGAAAGGAAGTTGCTATGCTCAGCTGAGGTTTTAAATAACACTCCCTCCCCTCTAGCCCCCACTTCCAGCTAGCACGCACTGGCTTGTAGCCAGCACTGTCCACTTAAAATTTCCATCTCTGATTCCAAAACACTCAGTCTCAGACATTATGAACATTGCTTAAGAGCAGAGATTCTGGAGCAGAAAATCACCACCCAACTTTCAAGTTCAAATTTTTCCCCTACCTGAGAATCATATTCTCACAAAATCAAAACACAGTTATAGTATACTTGAAGAGGTGCCACAGTTTTCCTCTCTCTCTCTCTCTCTGTGTGTGTGTGTGTGTGTGTGTATGTGTGTCTGTCTGTCTATCTCTCCCTCCCTTCTTCTTCTCATTGTTGATCTGATTGGATTCCCTTTTCTAAGCCCAGCCTTCAATTTACACTCTGAACATTTTATGAATAGATCAATCCAGGAGAGGCTTTTATGGAGACAACTAAATATGAAAGACACACCCTCTGAATTAGTCTCTGAACAGCTGGATTCTGGGAGGATGGTGCTTCACACATGACAGCTGTAATGTGAATTGCAGCTCTTTGGCCCCAGTAGCTGTTATCCCTTTGTTCCCCCTTCCTGCCCTAACTTTTCCAGGTCCCCACAGAAAGCCCCCAGACCTGTCTCAACCTGAGTGTGTATTATACTGCATGTCTGACTCAGAATAACCCAACAGACTGTTTTCCTGGGACAATGACATAAAATGAAAAGACAATAGCTTCAAAAAAAAAAAAAAAAGTAAAGCAGAACAAAGCCACTTACAGCAGCAGAAGCACAGCGTGACTGGTAGGAGGGGTGACGTGATGGGAGCTTCAGAAAGAAATGCAGCTGCAAACACCGCCTGATTCCTGCCCCCCCGGCCTTGGGAAGTCTGGATGCCACTCTTGCCAAAGGCTTTGCTCAGGTTCTCCAACACTTCCTGCTTCAGCTAGTTTGTGACCAATCAATAATTATTCTTCACATACATGAGAAGGGTATGAGAAAACTTTTTTTAAATTTTTGTTGTTAAATAATTAATTTACTTTTTAAAAATTTTTGTTGTTGTTAAATAAGTAATTTACTGTTTTCTGAGAATATATACTGTAAATAGTGAAAAAATTACGTCAGTAAGTTTTAATGCAGCATCGTTGTGATTTCTCTAGGAGTTTTATTATATGTTATTTCCTTCTATCAACACAGAGTTCTTTCCATCTTTAAAACTGTCGACAGTATCATAAAGTATACAATGCTTTTTAGTTACTTTCACCCCCTTTCTTTTCCATTCCCCACCTCTTTCTCCTGCTCAAACCCTTCTTCTTTCCAAATCACTTCTCTCCTATTTCCGTGTCTTCTTCTGTGTGACCCACTGAGTTGAATTAGAATAGGCTACAGAAGCATCGGTGGGAGATTGCCTACTGAAGCATACCAACTTCTCAGTGGCTACACAACCGAAGCAAATGGCATCCTCTTCCCTAGCAACCACTACTGCCAAGAAACCCTCAGGAAGAGGATGCCCTATGGGCCCTCTGTGATGAAATACTGATGGGCCTAGCCGTGATAACCACAGCTCTACCGAGTGCGTGAAGAGATCAGGTATACGTCAGTACTGAGTGAAATGCCGGGTGAGCTTCTTTTCTGAAGAGACCAAAGAACAGTTTTGAGTGCTCAGTGTTGGAGACCAAATCCTATGATGTTGACCTGGCTAGCCTCAAACTCTTGGGTTCTGCTGATCCTCCTGCTTCTTCTCTCTTCTGGAAATGTGGTGGGTACGCCCAGCCCAGCTCAGAGAACCTTCTTGATAAATGAAGCTTCTCTGGAGATATTTGCATGCCTCAGCCTTTGAAGAGAGTAAGGGTTTACCTCGGTAGTCAATTTAAAGAGATCTAGAATCGAGTGGGAGGCGGCCCCTGAGCGTGACCACTTTCACTCTTAAGTCATAAACACGGGCATCATAACTAACGTGGGCTATACTAAAGTGTTGTTTTATTGCCTTAAGCTTCTCCTATTTTACATCTCACTGCCACACCGGAAGGGAAATGTGTGTGTTTGTTCTCACATAGCAGGTAATTCCAATTGTGCAGTAAGTCCTACAATAAAAGGTGAGTTACCCACTTCCCTCTTGAGACAACCACTGTTGGTTTTATCGGATAATACATGAAAAAAAAATACCCATGTAAAGTGTAGAATAAAGCATATTCTCACTAGAGTTTCTTAAAAAATTAAGTTCTCATAGCCTGCAGCATTAATTGTATGTCATGTACTTAATTCTTCTTCTGAGGACCAGGAATGGTTTTAATTATATGTTCTGTGGTGAAAAAAAAAATCATAAATAATTTTGTGTGTAATGAGGCTTAAAAATGAAACTCAGGACTGGCTGCAAAGTCCTCCTCAGTGGCATAGCAGAGCTGCTCCTCCCTTGAGGGTTGGGGAGGTCAAATAACCTGCCAGTGAGTTCATGTCAGAAATAGTCCCTGTTCCCCTTACTAAGAAAACCCACTTGGTTACTGAGCTACCACAGGCTACATCCGAGCAGAGGTTCTAGGTTATATCCATACATGGTCCTTGGTTGGATAAACAGTTTCATATAAGACCCTGTGCCCAGATATATTTGGTCCTTGTGGAGCTCCTATCCTCTCCACATCATATTAACTCCCCCTTCTTTCATATGATTCCCTGGCCACAGAGGAGGACTTTGCAGCCAGTCCTGAAGATACCTGGTAAAACAGGGTCAGATGAAAGGGGAGGAGGTCCTCCCCAATCAGTGGAGTTAGAAAGGGGCAGGGAAGAGATGAGGGAGGGATTGGAAGGGAATGAGGGAGTGGGATACAGCTGGGATACAGAGTTAATAAAATATAACTAACAATAAAAATAAATAAATAAGAAAAAATGAAACTCAGTACTAACTATTGTGATAAAAGTTAAAATGGAGGCTTCACACCACTGAAACCATATTTGGCTCTTTCTTTGCCAGTTCTGTAAGCTACAGTGGCTTTCCGTATTTTTTTTTTTAAATAGACGGATGTTTCCATTGTTTTACTGTTTCTGCTGCTGAGTATTATTCTACTATGTGAATAGACCATTGTTTATGCACTCAGTCTCCTGTTGAGGACTATACAGGCCATTTCCAGCTCAGGGCTAATTTGAATAAAGCCGCAGTGTAAACATTTATAATGCCGTTTGGTGGTATATGCATGCTTTTTCTTGTATTTTCTGGTTCAGAGGTACAGTTCTGTGTGCTGAATCTAAGCTTAATCCATCCCGTTGCTCTAAGCATCTTAAGATCACTGCATAATTTAGCCAGTGATAGAACAGATCACATTCTGGGATGCCACAAGATAAACTTGACCTAACAGCATCCTTAGAAAAAAAGATACAGGACGGAACATCTAAGGGATCATATTTTATTAACATTTGTACAAAGTAATGGGTTTCATTATGATAGTTCATATATGCATTATAATATACTTCGACTGTCTTTAATTCCTAAATTATCATCTCCTGCCTGCCCTTCCACTGCCCTCATTCCTTTTTCTTCCAAGTTCTCTTTCTGTGTTCAAGTACTATTTCTATTTTTCTTTTATATTATTATTACATATAAATGTATATATATTCATGTAAATATATAAACCCAACCTGCTGAGTCTAGTGAGTGTTGCTCACTTGGCCTGACCATTTGGTATTGGATAACCAATTGTGGGAACTCTCCCCTGGAAACGACTATTTTTCTCCCTCTTAGTCATTAATTGCCTGTAGGTCTTCTTCTAGGGTGGGGCCTTGTAAGATTTCCCCCCAACCGCATTGGCATGTCAGCTGGTGTGGCCGTTATGTAGGTCTTGTTTAGGCTAGTGTATTGTTGATATTTTCATGCGTACAACTTGCATGTTGTATTTAGGAGACGAAGTCTCTCAGCAATCATCCTGGTCCTCTGGCTCCTACAGTATTGTAAGTCCTTCTTCCAAAATAATTCCTGAGCCTTAAGTACAGGGGTTGTGTAATAGATCTATCAGCTATACTACTCCCTGTATACAGATCCTAGAATATTTGTTGAATAAAGACATATTTTCTTTCCTGATAACAGCTTTTAATTAATAACCAAAAAAAAAATCTCAAAATCATTTAGATACACTTAGTGGTAGAAGGTGGATAAAACGTCAAAGAAATAATATTTCAAAACTGCAACCTCTTCATCGTCTCACTTGTGATGATATTTTTTCCAGGACTGTAAAAATAATGTCTTGACAGGGCTTGAAGTAATAATTACAAAACACAGCTTGAGGGCAACTGAAGAATTGCATTCATGCAGAGGTCCTTCCTTGTAAGTTTTCACACAGTAATTCTATTGCAAATTCTAGTTTTAGGATTTTTCTGTGTGTGTATTAGAATGAATGTAGTCTGAAGAACTTTCTGGTTTTAAAGTATGTATGGTGCCTTCCAGTATCATGAAGCTAGTCCTCAGGGAGTGGGCATTCAAATTGGCTCCAGCTGGGGGGCCATGTGGCTACTTGTCCATCATGTGCCTGACGTTCACGTTGGCTTGAACAGCATGGCTATTTTTCCTTTTCTCGTCCATTCTCCTCTGGGCAGCTGCTGAGGTTTACAGTTGCCTGCCCTGGGGTGTTTTTCTTTTAAATATTAATAAAACTGTCCTCAAACATAAAGAAGAAAAATTAAGACGAGTTGGGGTGTTTAAAACTAAAAATAATTGACAGAAGAAATTGTCTCATTTATGAACCTAACTGTATTGTACAGTCAGGGTTCTCTAGAGTAACAGAACTTATAGAATGAATCTCTTTCTACACATATGTGTTTGTATATATGTAGAGAAAGAATATATATATTTATATATCTTATATATGTAGTATATATATTGCTTAGTAATATATATATGATATATGATATATGATATATAATATATAATATATAATATATAATATATAATATATAATATATATATATCTTATATATGGGGGATTTATTAGAATGACCTATAGGCTTCATTCTAGCTAACCTAACAATGGCTGGCTGTGAAAGTTCAAGAATTTAGTAGTTGTTCAGTCCAAGAGGCTGGATGGCTCAGCTAGTCTGCAGTGTGTTCAGAGTCCTGAAGAAACAGGCTCGAATGCCAGTGAAGGAATTGGCAAGTAGTCAAAGAGCAAAAGCTTCCATCTTCCATCTCCTTATAAAGGCTTCCAGCTGAAGGTGCAGCCCACATTAAGGGTGTGGGTTTAGAAGATCCTGACGAAAGATGTGCGTCTTCCTATCTCAAAGGTCCGGATTACTGAATCTACCCACTTCAAACTAAGCAAAAATCCTTCACAAGGGTACTTTCCATTTTTGGATTTTCGCTAATTCTAGATGTAGTCCTGTTGACAACCAAGAGCAGCCATCACAGAAAGCAATGAGACTTATCACTCATATAATTGGTGAGAAAAGGACTGCTCTTGCCAGGCCCTTTATGGGAAATACTCGTGTCTATCCCTTCCTGGGCCACTGAAAATGAGGGAGAAACCAGCTCCACAGAGCAGAAAGCCATAGACTGATGACTGAAATAGAGACAAGGGGCCCAGAAAGTGAAGAAAGCAGTGGAGAAGGCTCAATTCTTGATCAGCTAAGCCCAAGGTCAATCTCCTAATGGGCTGTTGTAGTCTACTTCTTCAGCTTTCAGGGTGTAGTTACAGGATAACAGCTGGATGTTTTAAGACATTGACATTTTGGTGCAAAATGAAGCAAAACTATGCAAATGAAAACTTGGCTTTTTTTCTGTCTCCAAACTGTTCTAATTTCAGCTTGTAATCGTAGAATTAATTCTAAGTCTCAGAGATCATCCCAGTACCAACACCATTTTTTTTTTACTGTTTCATTTATTTATATAAAAAAGCAAAGGGTTAACAAGAGCAAAAATGTTTGCAATAAAATATTGATTAGGACACACTTAAAAAAAAAACTTCTGTAACGTGATTAATGTGGAATAAGAAAGCTGTGTATAATACCAAACCCAAGATGAAATTGAAGTCAGGAAATCTGTGGTGTAGATGAAAATTGGTCAGAGAACTAGGAAGACAGCAAAGCCAGGGGATTAAGAGTAATCAGGACTCAGTGGTGTGAACAGAGTCAGTGGAGCATAGTCAAACTTTTAGACAGAGCAGTTGCAGTACAGGAGCAGGGTGGTTAATTGGATTCTGGACCCAAGTTTCCTGAGTTCGGATCTCTGTCCCATCATTTACACTGTGTTAAAACACAATAGTTCCATGTGTGTTGTGTTTCATATCCCCATGAACTTAACCAGCCTTGGATGAAAACTATTTCAGCCATATAGGATGTATATAGCCTTTCTTTGTCATCATCCCCTAAGGGATGTATCAAAACAACTATTTGCACAGCATTTACACTACATTAGATACCATAAGTCATCTGGAAATGAGTTAGAGTGTAAAGAACATGAGCGTATACTTTGCTTTATGTAAACATTACATCCATTTACCTAAATAAGGGTCTTTATGCCCAAGGACTTGGGAACCAGAGAGGATCTTGGAATGAGTCCTCCGAGGATAGCAAAAGAAGTTTGTGATCTGATGGCTTACCCTCTCTCTACCCAGTTTCTTCTTCTTTTTTTGTAATCTGTAAAATATGGACATCAGTGTCAGCACATAGGCTGCTAGTACATATTAGGACACGGTCATCCTTGAACTGAAGTGTCTGCCCACGGAGGATACTTTGTTTGAAAGCAGTTTTCTAGGAGGAATGTACACTCTTGTGAAGAGGATGCAGTCCTGTCAATATTTAGAATGCCTAAGCAGTTTTGCTGGCAAAAGCTGGGATCCTTAATAAATATTTTCATTTTTTTCTGCCTCAGTTTCTCACCTTTAATTAGGAATAAAGAAATGTTATTTTATAGCTTTTAAGACAAACAGAAGAAGTTAAAAAAGTAAAAATAAAATATAACAAACGTGATGCTGCTATTGTCAAACACACCCATACACCTTCTATTATTCTTTACATGTGTGTGTCCACAAATTCTCAGGGTACCACACTGTCTGGTGCCTTGAGTTCTTGGAACGGTGACCATAAATAGTTGAAGAAGAAGGAGAAAGAGGAGTAGTTGTAGTAAAAGGATGATGATGATAAACCTTCTTATCCTAACGACAAAGCCCCCTTCTGTCTTCCAACTGGCAGTTTATCTCTTGGACAACTCTTTCTATCTCTGCCTCCAAAGTAAAACAATGCCACACATAGTGGGCAGATAAAGAAGACACTTAAATGCAAGGGTCCTCGGCCCTAACAATCCTTCATAGTTCAGGCTGTAGTGAATCCTGGGATCTGAAGACATGGTCCACAAATAGAGGCCTCTTTGCCTAGCTTCAGGTACACGTGTGAATTTCAAAATTTGACTTCATATAGATATGCTTTCATTCTAACTATAGCACACTACCAGAGGGTATGTAAATGTAGATGATTTTTTTGTTTTGTTTTGTTTTGGTTTTGGTTAATCTAGCTGATTGACAAAACAGGCGGTATCCTACTGTAGCAGAATAAATTATCCAGCATTGTTCAGTGTGTTTTGGCATTTTCCCAGTGTTGCGGAAAATAGTCATTCACTATTTTAATCAACTTTAAAATTCCAAGCCTAAGTAAGGTAGAAAAATCCCTTGTCAAGGCAATTTAGTGCAAGCACTCAAACACACAAACACACACACACAAACACACCCCTCAAATGTTGCAACTTTTAAATAACTTGCCTTTACTTATTTTAACACAGCACTAGGCACTAGAATTATTTTTATCTTTTCACACCATAATTTAAATTGGTTTTAAGGTAAGAAGAGGACAATTTTTAATGTATTTCCAGTGGTTGCTTTTGTACAGTTTTCCTCTGAGATTGCATTCTCTCATCTCTCTGCTTCTGCAACAGTCCCCTTTGCTCTCCCCTCCAGAACTAGCTCGGCTTTTCCAGGAGTTTCAACTATTTCCAGATGTTAAGCAAATAAAAGATTACGATACGAGGGTCTTCAAAAGTTCCTAACTCTTACGTTTGCTTTTTATCTATGCAATGCTTTATTTTTTTCAATATATGTCACGGAACAATGGCACTGTGCACCATCCTTTATCAAAGTTTTGCACCTACATGTCACATTTTGTCGAGTTCTTACCTGTTTTTCTTTCACTGTCCTCATCCTGAGTGCGTCAATTCTTGCTCTTTTGTGTCGTTTTTCAAGACATACTGAATCCTTCAATAGGAAGGCCACTTTTTGAGTGTGTTTCCAGTTCGTGTTTCTCTGTGGTGAAGCAGACTTTCATCCGAGCTGCTTTCAGCAGCTGTGTAAATACAGCTGGGAAGCTGCTAGTAGACAGGGGTAGTTGTAAGTTATTTTCCTTTCCCTGATGTGTTTTGGAATGCTGTTCTGAGAACCGTCAACCATGAATTTCATTTGAACCCCCACAATGGCACCTTTCACACACATATTTAAGTGACTTTGGGGGTTGGACAAAACTTTGTCCTTGATGTATTACAACGACAGTGACTTCCACTGTAAAATAGCCCCATTTTCACAACAACCATGTGTTACAGGCTCTTTACTCTTCTATGTATTGGGGCGAGGGAAGTGTGTAGGTTTGCTAGAATTGGCATGACTTAACAAACCACCCCAGACTGGATAGTGTAGCCAGCAGTCTTATGTTTACTTATAATTCTGGAGACTGCAAATTCAAATTCACGATGATACTTTGGTTTCTCTGGAAATCTTTGTCTTGTAGACAGCTCTTCTCATCCTGTGTCTTCAGGGGTTACTACCTTTGCCTATGTCTATGTCTGTGTCTTAATGTTTCTTGTTTAACGGTTAAGTCACCTACCCCTGAGACAAAGGCCCAACCATACAACCCCATTTGACCTTAATTGTCACTTTACAAATGTTCCCTCTGAGAAGTCATAGTCTGAGTTACTAGGATCTGGACTTGAGCATATAACGTTGGGTGTATATCCTTCACTCCTCGACAGGGAGGAAACATAAGGAGAAAACAGACACTGGTAAGAAATTAACTCCAGGCTAGTGCTCAGCACATTGCACATCTAGGCTACACACTTCACAGATACAAAATGAACCCCATTACCACCAATTCTTCTACCCATTCATTGTTTTCCCTTTGTTTTGAGTTTTGGGAAAAAGCATCATCGTTGCAGTGGGCCCAAAGCCGGAAGCCTGGCATCCTCTTAGCCTCTCCTTCAGCTCGTCTGTTGTGTTCTGTGAAGGCCCTATGGAAGCCTGAAAGCCCACCCACATGATTAACTTGAATACTCCTCTTTTTTTTTTTTTTTTTCCTGGCTCTCCAGCTTAATTTGAGCCATTCATAATAGCTCACTGGGATTAGCCAAATAATATTTTAATTAAGTTCACCCCTTCAATTATCTCCCTCCCCCATACTCAAACCCATACTAAAAAATACTTTGAAAATAATGTTTCTTGGGGTGGAAATCAGTCCATGTCCAGTCCAGTCCATTTTCTGGTTAAAGTTTTGTTGGTTTGTATTGCAAGAAGGATTGCATTTAAAATTTGTAACTCGAGAATTTGACATGATTCTTCCCCATCAGTTGGGTTGTTTGAGTTTCTCTTGCATTTTTACCATCTCTAGTCTATTATCAAATTCAAGGATGTCAATTTACATTAACTAAATAATTAGGATCTACTTCTCAAAGCCGTCATACCTGGACTTGTGGGTTCTTTGGGGAACAAGAAACACCAAGAAAAAAGTCAGTGTCTCATTAGCAATGAGGAAAAAAGCAATGCATGCTAGGCAGGCAATAAGTAATGGCACAGTCTGCTTCCAGTGGAGAAAACAGAAAAGTAAAGTCAGTGTTACTATGTCATGTGATAAATACAAGTATAAAATTCATAGAGGAGTACAGAAACTTTCTAAATTGGGCCAGTCGCTCAATGATAGATTCCTAAAAGATACAGACTGGTGTGTGTGTGTGTGTGTGTGTGTGTGTGTGTGTGTGTGTGTGTTGAAGTGATGATGATTGAATCCAGAGATGCGTGCATGCTAAACAGTTCCACTAAGCTACACCCCTCAATCTCTAAGCTAAAGATCTCTGTTCTGTTTTGTGTGGACGTGCACACAGACATGTTCATGTGTTGTGTACATATGTGTACATGGG
The DNA here is from genome assembly GCF_907164565.1 of Psammomys obesus. Classification (NCBI taxonomy): domain Eukaryota; kingdom Metazoa; phylum Chordata; class Mammalia; order Rodentia; family Muridae; genus Psammomys; species Psammomys obesus. Next base: position 3,037,199 of record NW_026596069.1, read on the forward strand.
AGGGTCAGAGGCCAAAGTGAAATCTCTTCCTCAGTTGCTCTCTATCTTACGTTTTGAGACAAGGTCTCTCAATGGACATGGAGCTTACCTGTTTGACCACACTAGCTGCCCAGGAAGTCTTCAGCTTCCTGTTTCTGCCTCCCCAGCAGGGCACTTAGCCTTTTACATGGGTGCTGGGGATTCATAATCAGGTCCTCATGCTCACAAGGCCAGTGAATCTCCCCAACCACTTCTGTCTTGCTTTTGAGGGAGGGATTTGCTATGTTTACAAGGAGGCCTCAAACTTAAGATGTACCTCAGCCTCCCCATTGAAGGGTTAGGGTTGCAGGAATGACTTTCCACACCAGGCAGCTAAGCTACAGTGTTGACAAAGAAGCAAGAGGCAGCAAACTGAAGGAGGGGGTAATGGAAAGTTGCAAAGCTTGTACAGTAGTAAACTCACTGGGGTGGGGTGGGGCAGCCCCTCATTTATTTTCATCAGAGGACAAAAGCCAAGGCCAGAGGGAAAAGCCAGGGCAGGATGTGCCATGCCATCTAAGATTTATTCTTGAAATGTGTCTATAAGGCTTATTGTTATCATGTGTGCAGCGCTAACTTTATGGCAGACACAGCCCACAAAGGCACATATGTAGCTCTGTGGTATAAACCTCAATGGAAAACTGATGAGATGAAGACAAAGGGTTTTATAGTTATCCAAAGTTTTATAAACCTGTTTGAACTACTCTCTTTAGCCTTATGCCTGGAATTTGTGATTCCAAGCAAAACACTTACCAAAACCCAGTCTCAGGAAAACACATTTGAGAAACCTGGGCTGCATGAGGCTGTATCTGAGAATGAACTTTCCATGAGAGACAACCCTGCATCCTTTGCTTCTGATCTGCCCTGTGATGGAATATTCCTTCCCATACTTGCATCCGGGGACAGAGTGCATGAGTCAAGTTCTAACTCAGGGTTCTCATTTTCTCATGCCCCTTGGGTGTCAGCAGCTGCAGACATCTTAAGCTTATGATCCTGTCCGGCTGCCTTTACGTGGTAGGCTCCCTTTCCCCTGCCTCAGTTTACTCGCTCCTTCTTTCCCACCCACTCAGCTCAGGCATCGGCTTCCTGTGGAACTTTCTATGACTCCTCGTTTGACTTAGAGCTTGCTGTTCACAGAGTGTCCAGAGGGGAATGGCACGATTGTCCTTATTATACTACATCAGATCTTTGGCTTGCTTCTTTCTCTATCCTCTAACCTCACACTGCAGACACTGTGATGATAAAGACACTGTCTACTCCATTTTCTCTCTCTCTCTGAGGAAAACCTTGATTCTATCTAGGTGTCTGCCCCTACTCTTTGCAGTCCACATGACTCAAGAGAGACCTTTTCCATCTCAAGGGAAAGGATCCAGTTCTGATAATGTATGCCAGTTTTTCTCAGCTAGGGCGAGCTTGCCTCCCAAGACCCATCCCCTGTTGCAGTAAAGATTTATTGGGTTTCACATTTGAGGTTTGAGACTTCCTTGTGTAAGGTAACTGTTGAGAGACTGTTTCCTGCTTGGTAATGAACTAGGAATGAATGTATGCCTGGCATAACCAATCAGACCAAAGTGAAGGACCTGGGTGTGATAGGTTCTACCTCCTGATTAGGAGGAAAACAAGCGGTGGGGGTAGAGAGTTGAACTGTGGTCACGTTGAGGTTGCAAATGGCCTTTATCTTGTACAGAGCAAGGCATGTTGTGATTTTAAAAGAGAGCAGGGCGACTTTACACTGCAGGCCTGATGAGAGCGAGCAGGACACAGTCGTTAGCCAACCATGGAAAAGCTATTGCTCAAGCCCTTGTGCGAGGTGACCTCACGTGAAGTCCCTTCCATGCTTAAATAGTTGGCCCCACCCTTTACTACCTAGAATGGTCCCAAGGATGTTTCTTGAATAGTTGTATCACAGCTGATTTCTGGAACATAACAGAGGACCAGGTTATGGTTTTGAGCCAGGGTTCTTAAATATTGGTCACCTGATTCTATGGTGACTATGATTAAAAAAAATTTTTTTTAAAGCCTAACATTTAATGAATACAAAATTGTCCAGGTTTTGAAATGACACCTTAAGGTAATTTTGCATAAGCACTAAAATCCATGTGTCTTTATGTGTCCATGTAGAATAAGTGTGTGTGTGTGTGTGTGTGTGTGTGTGTGTGTGTGTGTGTACAGGCCCATGTAGAGGCCAGAGGTCATTAATAACTTTTCCTGGGAAGACACAACACACACATGCTCACTTACCCCAGAAAGGCAACCCAGGACAAGGCAGAGTAACCATTGCATCAAAGTCCAGCTTGGTGGACCAACAAGTTTTTATTGGGGTTACTTACAAGAATATGGGGGAGGGGTTGCTGACAGGATCAGAGGTGCTCAAAAGCAGCCACATCACAAGAAAGCCCACACCAGCACAGCTCCCAACTCACAAGGGCTACACCGTGGGAACCTCTGCACACTTTGCTAGCAGCTTGATCCGTCCAAGAAACTTCCTTCCCAGGGCTTGGTTGGGCAGTCTCTCCCAGCCTTTGTTTCATGGTGCCGTCAAGCTGGGGAGGGAGTGGGGTGTTCTAAGTTTCCCCTTTCCAAGAGGGAGGTGTAAAATTCATTTATCTCTTCAATTTTGTGAGCCCCAACCTCTATCCCACATGTGAATATTTCAATTCAGAAGAAACTGCTGTAATAGCAGAAACTATGTAGTCATCTTCGCTATCTATCTATCTATCTATCTATCTATCTATCTATCTATCATCTGTCACCTATCTATTTTAGGTTTGTGACTGGAATTATTTTTATTGATTACCTGGGACTCTCACATCATGCACTTAATCACAATCACCTCCCATGTCTGCCCCCCCAAAAAGGGGGAGATCTATTTTGTGTTGTCTATATCCTCACTGGAGCATGGTCAAATTCCTAATGGCCGGCCTCCCCTTCCTGCCAAGGGAAGATGGTCTTTCTCCACCTGCATCCAACACCAGAAACCATAAACTGAGGAGAGCCAGGCAGTAGTCCGGGGGTGGGGGTGGGGGTCGAGGCCAGCTTTCCAGAACCCATGGACAGCAACATGGCCTCAGGTGGCCACACAGACCATTCACATCCGCATGGCCCTCAGAGATAGCAAAGCCTGAGGGCATCACTCAGACACCAATCATTTGCCCACATGGATCAGTTTTCATCTTGGCCTGCCGCAGCAGCATGGACCACAACCACCAACATGGCCTCTGGTGGCATCACGGACCATGGCGGTCCTTTGAGGGGGTCCAATCCAGAAAGTGAACATTTCCTCATCTCTGGTTTCTGTCGCTGCCCAGTATTTTCAGACAGGAAAACACTGACCATGAATGCTCCAGGGAAGCTCTATGAATTGTGTTTCTTCCCTTTGATCTTAGCCACCCTTCCCAAGTATTTCCCACCCTCCCATTCCAGAAATACTCCTGGAAAAATGACAGTCAATTATTTTCAACAGAGTCGAAGAACCTGGGCTTCCCGAGTATCTCCCTTACGTCCTTCTGAGAGGTACTTGTTGCTAACGTGGCTTTTGTAGTTTGAAAAGCACTCCAGTCTCCCAATAAGCCTATAGTTATTTTAGAATTATGCTTGTAAACGATTACTTTTCAAGGTTTGCTATTTCTGTATCCAGTGCTTGACTTTAAACAAATTTTTTTTCTATAAACATATGGCTTAAAACTGAGTTTTGTAAATGTGTCTTTTCATTGTTAAAATGGAAAAACGTTGCTTTTAATGACTAGGGATGAAATATAGATAGCAAATGTAGAAGACATTAGGAACCTTTATTATCTTCCCCACCCGCACCCCAAGCAATTTAATTAGGAACTAATCTTCACCATGAAACGTCTGACAGTTACCATAGTATGATATCCTTCGGTCCTGGCAATACTACCAATTTGTTGCAACATTTTGAGCTATTGCATTACTACGAAAAAAAAAAAATCGATTTTTTTTTTACATGAATTTAAAAACAAAACCAAACCGTTTTTCCCCCTAGGCAATCCACAACTTAAGGAAAGTTGCTTTACAGGGGCTGAGCACTAGAAGTTTGTAATCATAGAAGGTAAGAAGAGCTCCAGGGCCGAGCGCCTCCCGTTGCACCCACCAGGCCGCCTCCCCTTGCAGTAGGTGGGCGCGCGGGACCGAAAGCGTCCGAGTGCGCGCGTGTGATTGTGCACGCGACCGCGTGCCTGGGTGCACTCCTGCCCGCAGCCTCCGACCCGCCGCGCCAGGCTCCCGGGCTCCAGCCCCGGGCTTCCCCCGCGCGGGGGCGGGCGCCGTGGGGAGCCGGGGAGCAGCCAGGGCAGGGACCTCCGCGCGCGCCCGGGCGCTTGCCGTGGGCACCATTTTCTGCTGCGCTCAGGACAAGCACATAAAAGGGAAGGCGGCGGGGCCGTGGCTGTCCCGGTTCCCTCAAATGCCCCGGCCGCAGGTTTATTATTACAGTAGGGCTGTGCCGCCTCTCCCTGGCGGGCCGCCTCCGCGCCTGGCACGCCCCCAAACCGCCGCCTCCGCCTCCTTATTTGTCTGCAAAGCCGCCGCGCGGCGAGGCGGAGAAGCCGCCCGAGTGTGCGCTGCGCTCCCGGGGCTGCTCGGCGCGGTTCCCCATCCCTGCTCCAGCCCCCCCACCCCCACCCCTTTCCAGGGACCCGTGCCCTGCGGCGGCGACCGCCCGGGTGCGGGGGGACCCGGGGAGCGCGCGCGCGCGGGTTGGCCGCGCGCCCACGGGGCCGCGAGCCGCCGATTCCTGCCGAGTAAGCAGTCTGGCTCCGCGGTGGCAGCGAGGCTGGGGCGCTGGCTCCACGCCAGCTCCATCAGAATTAGCTCATTGTTCGCTAGTACACCAGCAGAAGAGAGGGGAGGAGGTGGGAGGGGTGGGGGAGGGGGAGGAGGAGGGAGAGAGGAGGGAGGGAGGGAGAGAGAGAGAGAGAGAGAGAGAGGAGTTGAGATTGAGACTGAGAGATTGATTTAGAGGAAGAGAGAGAGGGAGAGAGAGACTCGAGACACACACTCTTGGAGAGAGCGCGCAAGGCAGGGAACCCTTCCCCTCCTTTTCCGAGGCTACACTTCTTGGAAGTGAAGCGGGTTGGGGTTTTGTTTCCCTTCCCCCTCCGCCCTCCTCTTCCTCCACCCCTTTCCCCTCCCCCTCCCCCCTCAGCTGTCTTTCTAGCATGATGCCCTTTTTCACCCACATTTGTGTTTCAGGTGTAGAGAGGAGAGAGAGTGAGCAGGGAGCGGGGCTTTTGTCTGTAAGTATATGCCATTCTCATCCCCAGCTGGGAGCGCTGCTTTCTCTTTTGTGTCGATTCCTTGCCTTTGCTCTAAGCTGGACCCTTCAACCTTGCAGAGTTCATGCTTTCTCCCTCTAAATTTTAGAGCTAAAGCTGACACCTTGGAGGAATTCTGTCCGTGTGCTCCTGCTGCATTAAGGCTGGGACTTAACTTGACTCCCCTCTCCTTTGTTTAATGCACAAGTTAAGAGAAATGAATTCTTTTGTGAAGGGGTGGGGTTTTGCTTGCTGGTGTGGTTAATTCTGTTCTTGCTCATTGTTAGGAGCTGTTTTGTCGCTGTGCATTAAATGCACTTTGGTGCATGCAAGCTTCCCCCTCCCTTTATAAAAACCCTTTACACTTAATTACTCTTTCCATGTTGCTGCTGCGGCCGTGGGTCTTTTTATGTTTTAGTTCTTGCAACACTTTTTTTTTTTCTTCTGTATTTTCTTATGAAGCAGTTGAACTTGGGGTGCGGGATCATTAAGGGAAAATGACTACTTTTTTTCCCTTGGTGCTGCTCATAGCCTGATTTGCATTTACGTTTCTATTAACAACATTATGGGAAAACTCTAAGTGCCTCTGATACCCGTTTGGAGAACTTTTAGTTTTTCCATTCATCTTAATTTTGCCGTAACTTACAGCAACAAAAGAGTTGTGTTCTGATGGACTGAAGGTGGAGAGTGAGCCACTGCAGCGCCTACATTAATGTTTATCTGCTTTAGGGAGCCGGGCATAATGGTGTAGATTCCTGACTTTCTCCCTTGTGTAGGTTTTTTTTTTTTTTTTTTTTTTTTTTTTTTTTTTTAAACACGGAAGGTTATGTAATGCAGTGCCATTTCCAAAAATATCCACTCTGAGGCATTACACTACGGTGGAAAGCTGATTCTTGTTCTGCTGTCTTGATGGCAAATATACTGCCAGTAGTATGTCTGGGAACAAAGAGCAGCCAGAAAACAATCTATTTTTATCACTTGGGTCTACTTTTAAGTTGCTAAACCTTTTGAACTGCAATTTAAAGATGAACCAGACACTAAGAATAGCCCAGGACTGCAGAGCCTGAGCCAGGGACTCCTTTGTCCCCTATGTAAACCTGTAGACCGCTTGGAAAGCCCTTTCACAGACTCCAGTGTTTAGGATAATTTGCTTGCGTGGAACTTATCTTCAGCCCACAGAGTGCTTATTTGTCTGTGACCCCTGAGGAGGCGTTTTGCATTTGCTGAGTGAAGCAGTGTGTCTGCTGTATTTCAATGTATTTTGCAGGTTGGTCTCCCTGGACTGAAGAAAGGGAGAATAGAAGAGCAAGACTGTTAAGATCCTCAAAATGGTAAGGAGTGGTCATCAGAAGACATTCTCAGTAGCTTCTTAGCAGTTGTCACGTAGAAGTAGCAGCCTCTCACCTTCATCCAGCCTCATCTTTATTGTTCCCACCCCACCTGACCTTTAAAGGGCTCCATCTCGAGCATGTGGGAGCTTTGCAGTATGGCAGTCTAGATAGGAGGTGGTGACTTAGATTTACCGACTTGCAGTCATTTTCAATAGACAACTAAAATTCTTGTCTCGGAGCGAGGATGTATTTAACTCAAACAACAGGAACTCTTCTGTTCCTTAAGAAGATTGACATGTTGTGACATGCATGAAAGGAGAATGGCACCGGGGCTGGAACAAAGCAGTGGCTCCCACGTTACAGATAGCTAGAACTTACCCAGAAAACCAGAGCTGTGCCCAGGTTGCAAGCAAGTGTACCTGCTATCCTTCAAAGCAGAAGATATTAATTATTTAATGAGCACATTGTCTGTCGTTACTCAAATATATATGCTTTTTTTTTTCTGATTTATAACTTTCTTTAAGAGAGACATGTCTTAAATGTCTCTTAAATGAGTTTTAGAGGGCAGGCATAGTAACTTCTCAATTAAAATGTAGCTGTTTTTCATAAGGAGTATGGTCCACAGGAAAGACCGTCAGGTTTCCGATTAAATACAGCAACATGGAAAGTATACATTAAAAGCAGCTAAATGCATATGTTAAACTTCTGTGGGGAAGAAAAAAAATGACAAGAATGATCTGAGGCTTCGCTTCCGTGCAGCATGCCCTCTGTGGATGCTCATGGCCCTCAAAGCACCCATCTCCTACTTAAAATGCACAGTTTCCTCATTTACTTCTTATGTCTTCTTTTCTCTTTCCTTCCAAATGAGGGTGGAATTTAGTGAATTAAAATTGGATCTGATGTTTTCTTTGAGAACAACTGAGAATTAGCTTCCAAGGAGAAAGATGAATCAGAGGCAGTTAAATGAGTTCAGATTGGCTTTCATTAAGAGTGAGCTTTTTAATTTTTTTTTTAACATATGCCTTGCCTGGCATTTCAACAAGTGGGTGTCAAAGCACCAAGCAAAGTAGGTTTTGCTTGGACTGGCTTGCTAATGATGATATTAAAGAACTGGGTCAGAAAGACAAAAGAGGTGAGCAAAAAATCAGACTAGTCAATGAGCTCTTTGCAAGCAGTTGTCTTCATAATACCTCCCCAATTAGTCTTTTTTTTTATTAATGTTTCATTTTTGTAGAGTACTGTGGTGGTGAAGTGTGCTTCTCTTTATTTAGCTCTCTCACTGGAGTGGGCACCTCACCCCAGCTGTCTCCCAGAGCCCCACTCACTTTGTGTCCCCGGAGCTGGACCACAAAGGCTGTATGTTGCAATGTATCAGGTGACAGTTTTAGTTAAACATAAATAGGACCACTGAACCCTGCCAAATCCGGTCCTATAGATCAAGGTCAAAGCAAATACCATGTTTCTGTAGTAGGGGGTGGAGTATGCTTTGTGGATGAGAGGCAGACAGGCACTCCAAGCTGGGAATGAAAGTTGGAATCACTCAAAGGCAGAAAAGCAAAGACAAATTAATACTAAACACCACTTTTTCTTAGTTGTCCATGTTGTGTGGTGGCAGATGGATGAGCACAGTTTCTCTTGGGAGGATTTTTACTCATGGATTAAAAAAAAAAAAATCTCACAACTTTTCGGTGCTCTTTTCATCAAGAAGTCAGTCCTTTCTGGCACAAGCCCATTGCCTGAAATAAAACCACGGGCAGTTATTGTCTGAGGGTGATTCCAAGTCACTTTCTAGCAATTCTTGTATCTGGAAAGTCTGAGCTCTTAAAAGTCTTTGTGTACAATAATGTAAAAACAAAAGTTTCGAATGTATATTTTTAAATCCTGACACTAACGGTGTCTTAAACCTCTTTTTTTTTCAAAATGAAGTTAATTTCCTTTTCTTGATTAAAGCTGAAACAACTTTGTAGAACTCTGTATCTAGTTTACTTAGGGATTTGGTTGACATACAGTAGAAATTACGGAAAGCCGGGTGTTGAAATACTGGCCCTCTCTGGAATACATTATGCTTGTGCATTGCTTTTCTCTTAAACATACATTTTCATCTACATAATGCAAAACACTACATCGAATCTAATTTCCATATACTAAAAGGGTTCACTTCAAACGCAAATTTATAATCTATTCAGTACAATGTAAGAAATTAGTCAAGAACTCTAGAACGCAACAGGTTATGATTAAATCTCTTGACTTTTTACACACCCTAAGTCGGTAGTAGGGTGGGCTGGTTAGTTTTTTCCAACTTGACCTAAACTAGAGTCACCTGGGAAGAGGAAAGCTCAACTGAGGAATTGCCTAGGTCATGCTGGTCTATGGACAAGTCTGTGGATCATTTTCTTGATTAGTGACTGATGTGGGAGGGCTCTGTGCCCTGGGGGAGGGGCAGTGCCACCCCAGGCAGGGGGTCTTGGGTTGTATTAAAAAGCAGGGCAAAAGCGGGCAGTGGGGAGCGATTCTGCAAGCAGTGTTCTTCCTAGGTCTCTGCTTCAGTTCCTGCCTTCAGGTCTCAATCTTGGCCTCAGCCCTGCCTTCCCTCAGTGACTTCTGGGCCAAATGAACTCTTCCCTCCCGAGGTTGCTTTAGGTCATAGTATTTGTCACAGCAGCAGAAAGCGAGCTAGAACACAGGGTTTCACGGTAGCAATTTGGAGACATGCAAGATTCATAGTGTTCCATTTGCATTATTAAAATAGATAGATAGATAGATAGATAGATAGATAGATAGATAGATAGATAGATAGATAAAAGGTTATGTATGACTGTCTTCAGCTCTATGGCACCTTTCGCAGCACATTTTGTACTTTTGAGTACAAAAGGAGGGGTGCGGGTGGCATGATTTTGGTGCTGAAAGTGATGCCTGAGGTGGTCCTACCCTACACTATATTCAGTTATTAGTTCTAAGCATAGTTTTCTGCACCTTTATTGACCATAAATGTTTTTATCAATGACTCATTCTTCAGCTTTCGAGTAAACATGCCCCTCCCTTTATTGTTTGCAGTTTGTAGAGTTTCCATAGTTTTCTAATTACTGCGAGTCCACAGGGATTTTCAGGATATTTTTTTTTTCATTTCATTTAGCTTTTTCTTGAGTTTTAATTTCTAGATCTACATTTTAGGATGTGTTATTGATTAAGCCATTGTATTTTACAAGTACGTGATTTCTGTAAATGTCACTAAGGAGAGAACGTTCTAGAACATATAGGTGATCCCATTGAAATTAGTTTGGAAAACCAGACTTTTAATCCACTGCCAAAGTTAAAGTCCTGGGGTTCTACATAGTAAACCTGTCTCCCACTATGTGTTTGCCATGGACTGCCAGTGGCATACGCAAGGACTTGGAATATTTTAACGGAGATCTAGGAACTGGAACAACTTTAGTTCTCCATATGGTTGATACTGGGCACTTAGAATAGATGGCTCTACCGTACTGTCATAGCACCGTCCTTCCTGTGCACATAGTAAAGGAGCATTCATATGGGCAGAAGGGAGCTCCTTTAATAGTCCCCCTGCTGACATAAACGTCCCTGGTTTAAGGGGAAAGGCAAGGATTGGAAAGGGTTGACCTTACTGGAAGCCTGGACCACCGGGTGTGGAATGTAAATTGACTAGTTGCCTCAGTGACTTTTGGTGCTGCCTAAAGGGTAATTTTATAGGGTAACATCTTGTCTTTCACCAAGCCTTCCTGTGCCCATGAAAGGGAGAACTGGGGATTGTTTGAGGAATGAGGACAGAGGAGACGATCAGTCTATCTGGAGTTAGCCCCAGTCCAGCTTCCTCTGGAGCAATAGAGAGGACTAGGTTGGAAGTGGTACTTGAGTAAAGAAATCTTGGAATAAATAGCTGTTCAAAGTGTGTTCCGTTTTAACACCATGTACTTCTTAAAAAGTTAGATATAGGTCAGTTTATCATAAGTATACAAAAGGAATTCACTTCATTTTAAATCTTAAAATAAATTCTTCTGAAATCAGAAAAATGTGCTTCTAAGATAAAAGTATTTTGCAAAACTGAATGAGTAACCCCCAAATAAGAATTTTGAACATTTAGCTATTCATTCACCTGGTCACTAAAAGCCCTGGAGTGTATATGCTGATGCCTTGGGCTGGCCAGAAGGTGGTGCTAGTGGCGGTGCAGGTGTTCTCAGGACCTTGCCTCGGTACTGTCTCCTTAGTACTGTTTATGAATGGGAAGTCATGTAAGACCAGATCCTCACAGCTTTATCGAAGTGGAAGGCTGCAATAATTATCTGAATAGTTATGCTTTAAAAAAAAAAAACCCATTTGATTTCATCTGCTTCGTCTTGGCAATTCAAATGTTGCTAGAGTGATGTAGGAGTGGAAGGATTTGCTTGCTTTATCTGCATAGTTCTTGCGCTGTTCAAGAAAACGCCAGGATAAGGCAATCTTATCAGCACATTCAATCCTGATATACAAAGAGGGAGAAGATTCAAGTGTGCTTGGACTGTGTGATTTTGCTGGACGATGTGTTGGAAGATTCCAACTTTAAACTGCTCTTCTGGTTTGAACTAGAAAACAAGTTAGCATTGGAGCCAAATTTATCCGAAATAGATATTTAGAGATGTTTTTATCCTTGAGAAAGTATCAATAATATATTAGCTAAAACATACACATACACACACACACACACACACACACACACACACACACACCATATATACACAAACACATACACACATACACGTATGCACACACACAATGTGACTGACCAGTGCCTTGCAGATGTCCCTAGCCCTATTAGTTTGGACTTCAGCATCTAAATTTCTCCCCACAAGTTCTCAGTATCAACCTACTTAGTTGCAATGACATGACACTAACCCTAATAACATAATTCGTTAGTAGTTTGTTAGTAGCTTTTTTCATATTGCCTAACTGATTGTAGGCCTACAAAGGATTTATCTACTTCATATGTCATGCTAAGAAAATCGCAAATATGTGGTAGAAGCCTAATAAATATTTCATGTGTACACACTAATATCTATTAAGTTGGATGTTTTAAGAGCTAACACTAATGAGGTGCCATGATTAGTTTTTGTGAAGTCGAAGTAATTTCTAGCATTAACCTCTCCTTGTTAAGTGCCAGGAACCCAGAATGAATGTAACTTTCATTTTCACAGCAAATTACTTGCCATCATTTGTTAAAAGGTCAAGAAACTTTGTGGTTAAACCATAAAGTGTGGCATTTGCCAAAAGACAGTAAGCTTGCACTGCTCCTGTTCCCAGAGTTCAGAGTCATGCTCTGGGTAGGCCATGAGGTGCCTGTCCTCTGGGTTTGATCCATCTGTGGTACTCAGAGCTCACAGCAGCTTACCCAACAGCCTTAAAAACCCCCTCCTGGATTCAGGAGGAGCGTCACTGCAACCATTCTACTTTAACACTCTCACTTTTCCCGGTGTGATCTGAATCCGTGGTCCCAAGGATGCAAAGGCAGCATGCCTGAAAGCTCAAGAATGACAAGAGTTAGCAGTGGGCCTATCCACCATTTCCCTTTCAACCGAACAGCATTTTCAACTAAGCAGTGCACCTGGCTCTTTACACCGCAGAAGGCAGACACCTGGCCCCTAACCTCAGTGGATGCATATTTTAGTTGTGGTCAGATGACTAAAATGCAGAGCAGATTTAACATTAACACTTCAAGCCTCCATAATCCAGGGCTAAGTATAAGATTCAGAAAGACAATACAAAGGGCGAGGATGGATGGCGCCACTGGAAATCTTTCTCACTGATGGAATAGAAATTAATCTAGAGCTAGAAATGGCACGTTTACAGCATGCATTCGAGAGTATGTGAGGGGAATCTCCGCACATGATTCACAAAAATTGGGGAAAGCCAAGTCTGTCCGAGAGGGACTTTCTCAGTTTCAGGTTTTTTTTTTTTTTGAGGGGTCGGGGTCGGATATGAGCTTCAAGGTCTCCACATGAAGTGGCAGGACTAGAACCCGTAGCCTCTTAAGGTGAGTTTGGTCCAACCCTGAGCCTTTCAGTGAGGGCACCATAGGTAAGCGTCATCTCAGACCTGTTTATTTGCCCTCTATCATTTTAAAAACTATATTTTGTTTTGTTTTCAGCTCATGCTTTAGTTCTTCCTAAGTTCAATTTCTGGGGTGAAATCAACTTGTCAGGAACCATAACCCTTTATTTGTAGCAAAGAAAGTAGTGAGCCTAGGACACTCGTTATTCTTAATGTGTCCCAGGGTCCCTTCCTTCTGTGTCTGTGTTTGCTTGGTCTATAGGGAGTGCACCTCCTGACAGAATAAAGGCGTTCTTCGAGACTGACAATGATCTCGTGAAATATTATTCCCACCTGGTCCCACTGGTGGGAATAATCTCCTGTGCCTTGGCCACACTCACACTAGTACCATTCTCCTTTGTGTTAACTTTTACTTCAGCATGTTTTCTTGACCCCCTAAGGCTGTAAATACTGATGCGCCGACCACTACATCAGCCTGCCTTTCTTGGTAGCAATAAGGCTGTGATTCTTTGCTCGCTGTCCCCTTCCTCTTTGGTTAGGTGGTGAATTCAGAGGTGGGTTAAGTCTCACCACTCAGAGGGAACTTTTGAATACCTAGCAAAATAAGTCAACCTTCTTATTACACAGCGTGGAAGCGAACCTTAACCTTCACTAACTTGTTCTAAATGGGACCTTGGAGTAGAGTGTGTGTCCATCTCTAAGCCAGGTTGATCTCTGTTATCATGTCTCACCAGGATCTGGCACATCCCTAGTGGTCAATAAATGCTCCAGTGCTTATAGAATAACTAAATGAGTCAGTGGTCATAGATACATGACAGTCTGTCATTTCTGGGTGGGACCAGGTGGCCTACCTCAGGATTTATAACCATTAACAGCCTGGCCCTGTGCAGCATTGCAATATCTCAGATGATTAATCTTGTGGTCCAGGAAGTGAGATGAATTTGGACAGATGATGCATTCATTGACCCAAAGCCTCTTATCCCTGCACATTTTGGAAGACTCAGCATTAGGGAAGTGAGGAGAACAGTTACATCAGCTGTAATCATCCTAGAAGCACACACAACTCTGTGTTCTCTTCTTTTACACCCCGTTAATCGGAAGTGGCCACACCTTAACGCAGGACTCTGGATCTGGATGACTTGCCATTTCCAGGGAGAGTCCCAGAGCTCCGGGGACTCCCAGCGTTCCAGGGTTCTAGCTGTGGAGTAGAGTTACACACTCAGTTGGTAGTGGTGTATTTCCAGCAGGCAGCAGGGAATGCCTCTCAGAACTCTGATGGATGTAGTCATGATGGTTGAGCAGAATCTGCACTGGCCTCACAAGATGATGAAAGCTCTTAAAAGAAAATCATTGCTGCCTCTCCCCTTGCCCTGCTGTCTAAACTGCTTGCCTTTAGCATGCTGTGATGGTGTAGATGGAAGGATCTAAGAGCCCTGATTTCGGAATGCTTGGTTCAGTGTCTATCCTTACTTTCATGGAGGACAATGCAAGAACTTGAATTTGAGACTGAGGCAAAGATATAAGAGAGTGTGGCTGAAGAAAGGAAGGTTTGTTTGCTCCGTTTTGGCTGAACCGGGAGTTAGGGACACTGATTAGAAAAAGGGGGGAGAATAGCCAAAGAGCTGCTGCCAGTGAAAATACTGCATGAGAGCCACGCCGATAGGTGGTTAAAACAGAGGCATTTCAGAGTGTGCACAGAGGTGTTGGCATGCCAGACCAGCCCTAGCCCTTCAGCTCCTGCCTCAGATCACCATCATACACAGCTGTCCTTTGATTACTGGGGCGGGTAACAGCCTTCCTGGTGGAACTAGGCTTGATACAGTTCCAGCAGGGAAAAACACCACAGGGTGAACAGGGAGAATTTTACAAAAGTTGTTTTGTTTGATACAGGCGCAGGCATTTTGAGGACACATTTATTGGATGCAGTTGGTGTCTAATAAAGGAAACTATTTTTGGAGAGGAAAGAGTTAGAAAGTAAGGGAAGACACTGCTTCTTGGACATTCTGAACCATGAAACCATAGTCAGTCGTAGTTAGGTAGATAAAACACTGACTAAGGCAGTGGCAAACATGGCCCCAATAACTGCTCAGCCCTACCTCCACAGGAGAGTTTTATATCCTTCACCAAGTCATACCTGTGAAAGTTACCCCAAGGCCTGTTGGGAGTCAGGCACTTACTTGCTAAGTGGGCATATTTACATGTATGGGCTTGGCAGTGTATGGTGGAGCACCCCCCCCCCCGCCAGTGCATTGTGGGAGCTCAGTTAAGCCAGCTGAAAAAGTGAACCCTGCATCAGGCATATGACCGTGGTTGAAGCCATGCAATATCAGAGGGTTGCAGATGGTCTGTGAGTAAGAGAATTTGAACTTGAATGGATTAATTCAATTAGCCACTGCTTTCCTGCATATACTTTCTTTGATTTGGTAGCTTGTGAGTGTGTGTGTGTGTGTGTGTGTGTGTGTGTGTGTGTGTGTGTGTGTG
>NW_026596069.1:3052350-3059268 GCF_907164565.1 Psammomys obesus
TGTGTGTGTGTGTGTGTGTGTGTGTGTGTGTGTGTGTGTGTGTGTGTTGGAGCTACTTGTCCTTGCACGCACACAGCAAGCCCTCAGTCTCCATCCAGCACTCAGGTGACAGACACATGCTGCCACACCTAGCATTTATATGAGTACTGGGGATCCAAACTGTGCTCTTCCTGCTTGCATAGAAGCACTTGTCCCACCTAAAAGCGTTTTGGAAAATTGTGTTTGCTTCATTGATCTTAGCCCTAATCAACGAGACATTACTTATTGATAAAAAAGTGTATACTATTTTCACAAAGATTACCAAGTGCCAACCAGATGCCCACTCTCTCACAGAAAGTAAGAAGTTTGAAATTTTTTTTTTTCATGAATTGATTGGGCAATTGAAATTACATACTTAACTAGCTAGTCGATACAGAATCAAAATATCTGCTTCTATCTTCTTTAAGCCCTCCTGTCTTCATGCTTTTAGTTCGTGATGGTCTGGATTTGATTTTTCCAAAGTGCAAATGATCTGGAACAGACCAAGTCTCTGAATTTTGCTCTCTTGTACAGTTGGGTCTGACTCCATGTCATCCAGTGCCTTGGCCTGGTACTTTGCTCAGCTCTTGATAATAGAATCTTAAATTATTCAAATCTCGTTATCATGGTCTGGGAGCCAGATCTCCACATCTTCTCATTTAATCTTTACTAAGTCTCTCCCTAACTCCCCCTTTTTCCTGAGGACTGTTTTTTAAACTTTAATTGTATTATATGAGGCTTGGTTGTCTACACTGTCACAATCAATTCAATCAGAGGTTCAATTACATTTATTCCTTGGCCTCATAGAAGCAACGTATTTTATAATGTACATTTTTACTAAATTCACCAGCTGTTCTTATTCTATAGCTTTGATTATAGTTGAATATAATATTCTATGTGGTCTGAAGATGAAATAGCATATATTTTATTACTAGCTGTTTGGTGTCTTTATACCCTGACAACCTCGTAATTGGCTTGTTACCCCTTCTCCATCTTCCATTAGCCTGTCTTTAGAACTGTCTGGATTTCTACTGCATTGATTAAAATTTTCCAAATTAAGTCATGTTAAAGGTATTTTCTTTCTGAATTTCTAACTTCTAGTAGCTTGCTCACTGCCTCTCTGATCTAATCAGTGTTTTTTTTTTTCCTTTGTAGTAAAGATCATATTATATTTTATGCAGTGCATGGTTTGTCTCCACATATTGCTAAAGACAAGATTCTCATTCTCTTAATTTAGCAGTTTGTTTTAAAGTTGACTACAATTTTGAAAAGCAAAGTTATAGTGAACAGGACTCCAAATACCTTCCGATGAAAGAGAGCAATGTGCAGAGCTAGAAGGGCCTTTGTAGGCTGTCTGGGGAGGAGCTGTTGGAGAGTTCATTTGGGGGTCATAGTAAAACAATGTGGTGTCTCAGCAAATGGCCTTTGTCGTTTGCTGCAGCATCCGCAGATACATTTCTATTGTGTTGAACGTTTCCTTCCAGGGAGATTTTGAGAGGGTTGGCGGAGGGAGAGACAGAGAGAGAAGAAAACTAGGACTGCCAGTGTTTCGTAGGTTGGGTTCAGTAACATCCAAAAATCTTCAGGTAGCATGTTAAAGTTTGTGCTCCGCAGTTGGTTTCCACAGCAGCAGTAGCAGCCTTGAGCATTGCGGAATAAATCCTATATCCTCAAAGTTCTAGCTGAAGGAGTGGTTATTTACTGGAGATAGGATTTAGAACAGCAAATAATTTGAGAAAATTACTTTTCACAGCGGTTGTCAGAAATCACTCTCAAATTCGTCTCCAGGGCACTAAGAGGGGGTGCTCAGTGCCCTTGGCTTGAAAGCAGCCTCAGCTCTCAAAGGGGCTGGGGTGGGGGACAGTCCAGGTGGCTCTGGAGGAAAACACACATTGTCATGCTGACAGGTGGCTTCGTGAAGATGGAGGCCTGCTGCCTTCGCCATTTCTTGGCTATGTGACACTGAGACAGACCCCAACTTCCCCTCAGTGTTTGCATGTACATAATGGTAAGTGAAAGGAGAAGGGTCCCAAGAGCACCCACCTCTGTGCCCAGCCCTGGTGCAAACACCTACTGTGTCTGAGTTCACTTTCTCCTTTCAGTAAAATGGTGAGAATTAAATGATTGGAGTGTTGATTAGTACCTGGGGATGCCATGAAACTTTGTGATGGAATGCTGGTCAGGTATGCATGAGGGACTGGGTCCCCCCCCCCCAACCAGTACCACTAAATAAATAAATAAATCTATATGCCTACAACTTAAAACAAACAAACAAAAACAGGTAAACTGGCTGTGTGTAGCTCAATGGTAGAATGAATGCCTAGTTCCTACAAGGCCCTGGGCTCATCTTCGGCAAGGAGGCAAGCAGAAACACCAAAGCATTATGACAGGCCCCTCAATGGCTTTCTACATGTGACTGTGGGTCCCTGAATGTATGTATTCTCTCTGGGTGGGCTCCCACAGCACCCACAGGTTTCTCATTCTCTTCTCTTGGAAAAGTAGAGTTTGGATGTTGGGCTTACAGGGGAACAGAAGAGAAGGTTGGTGAATACGGTCAAGGCATAGAATGATGGTCTGAGTTTAAGGTAGGCTTTCCATGGCCGTCAGAAGACGGGTAGGATCTCTGTCAGGCACTGCTAACTTGGAGTTCCTTTCACAGCCACCTTTATAACTCTTGAAGCAGCGTTTCTTTCTTGATGCCTTGTTCTGGAACACCTTTTCCTCTTGGAGGGGAGGTCTTTCCTGTGGCCTTCTGCCTCACCAGATTCTTCAGACAGAAAGGTGCCCTCACCCTTCAGACCTTGCTTCACCCAGTGTCCTTGTGATCCAGAGCTATAACACATCCATTCTGAGCTTATTTCATTTCTCTTGTCCTTTTAGGTTGGTGCTGGTTTGTCTGGAGGATAGGCTAGGAGAATCTGCTTTTAGCGGCCTTTTTTGACCCAAGCACCAGGAGGGTATGCATACAGATCTGTAGATGTTTTTCCTCTCCATGCAGAGGTCAGACTTCTTATAAGCTGTGTCTTCTTATGAAGGAAGCACTTTCCCTCTAAGCCTGGAGGTCTGAGGCCATGCTGTGAAGGCCCCTCAGTCTACCCAACAGGACAGAGGTCCACAAGCACAGATCTGTGAAGTGGCTTTTGAGGAATGTCTAGGTGGCCGCTGCTGCCAGCAGAGGAGAGTCCACTGGTAAGAAGAGTGAATTGTTCCTTTTGGAATGAACACTGTGGAGAAAAGTCAGATTTTCTGGAAAGCTTCTTCGTAGGTCTCTTACATGTTATCTAGGTAAATGTTCCAGAATGTCTTCAGATCTTCAGAGCAGCAGTTTATCTCTGTATCTACTCAGACCAGAGAAAACCCAACATTATCTAGATTAGTGTCTTGCTAGCCTTTGACTGAAGGCTTCAGCAAAAGAAATACAGCTTTAAGCAATCATTTTTCCATTTCATAAGGTTTTTTTAAGTTATTAATTGGTAGCCTAGTGATGTTTTGGTACAAGGATGAGGGGAAATAGCATTCCTAGTGATAAGAAGTCAGACTTCTAATAGTTATTTGAAGACTGAAACCTGGAAAAACATACCCAGAATGACTGACTGATAGCATCAAGTCTGTATAGACTTTGGAGCTGGTTAATTTTGCTGTGTGGTGTTTTAATTTATTGGCAAGTTTTTTTTTTAAAGTAAAGTTTATAAAATTGAAAATATTAAGAAAAGTTAAGTCTGGAGTTTCCTGCTAGCCTTGGGATGGCTGTGGAAGGAGCCCTGGGCCCCGGGTGTGCGGGTTGGGAGGCGGGCAGCAGCCTTACCCTTCCTGTGGTGCACAGCATTGCCCTAAGGGTTAGGTGCAGTTTGGCACACGGGGCATAATGTAGAACTGATGCCAGTGCCCTCTCCCTTCTTCCCTTTGATGGGCCTTCAAAGCTGGAGAAAGATCACAAGACACAACGGTTCTCCTTTCTTGCTGATGAATGAAAACAAATTCATCTAATGGGACAAGGTGGTCCAGACTTAGAATTTCAGATGTGTTAAATAAATGTTCTGGCTCTGCTCCAGGGAGGTAAAAGATTTCATGAACATATTTGTTGGAGTCTTAGGGGCAAAGGAAAGCTTATGCTGTGCTCACATGCCTCGCAGGCTTTTTGGCTACAGCTTAACAAAGGCTCCAATTCCCCCCTTTTATTCTCTCTTTCTCATTCATTTCTCTTCTTTACTGAAAAGGCAAATACTGGTCTCTGCCTTAAAACATGTCTGATCACATTTGCTTAATTCTTTAATTAATTTGTGTGTGCACACGTACCACAGGACAGTTGTGCAGGCTGGAGGTAAAGAGCCAGTCCATACTCAGGCCATCAGCCCTGGCAGCAAGCCTTCCTCACCCAGGCAGCCCACCGCCCAACTCTGCTTTTTATTGTTCAGCGGCAAGTACATAATCCCAGAGTTTAAAAAGCTTCCCTAGCTTTTGGCTCTTTGTTTGGAAAGTCTCTCCTCAGACACTGTGAGCTGTTCCAAAGCTTTGGTCTTGTGCTTTTCCTCGTGGTTTACTCTGAACTGTTATCAGCTGTTTAGACTTCGTTTGTCTTCATTACTGAAAAGTCACCCATTAAAGCCCAGCTTTGAAGCACTGGACTTACTTCCTTGAGTCTAGACCACACTTGGCTTGGTTTCCTCTACCAGACTGACCTCCAGTCCTGGGGAGGTGTCTTGGCAGAAAACTGGTAATCCCTCGATTCGTGTGTCTGTTTTGGGCTTCTGTAGTCTTTAGGTGGATTGCATTGTGCTGAGCCAGTTCCTATTGGGAAGGATGAGGCTTTGGAGGAGAGGGTGAGGTTGCACAAGATTAAGTGTTTGCAGGTGACATCACCGAGGCTGCCCTGTTCCGTTAAGCTCCCACGGGTGTGCCTAGTGCTGCATCACCTAGACTTGAACCATGCGCCATCAGAGCCTAGAAAGTTAAAGTTAACATAATGAGTGGGTTTACACAGCGGTGAAAAAGGAAAAATCAGATTCGGTTGTTAACCTTCTGTGGCTTGTTCCTGCCTTGGTTTGTTGCTACCCTTAAAAGTCTCTGCTGTTATTCTTAGAAAACAAAACCTAGAAAAGTCGGCAGCCAAACAAACAGGCTATTGCATTGTGGGACAGAGTGGCTGTGAAAGCTCTTTGTGCTGACGATTAATTTCACATGTAAACACTTTCATTTCGCTGCCAGCAAGGAGATTTTCATTTCCTTTCCCTGCCCAGTCGAAGTCTAGAAATAAAATTCCACAGCTGTCAGGTTCCCACGTATTCTTCACCAGCCTCTCATGGCGGCTTCACAACAAGCAGAGAGAGTTCAGAGGATTCTACTATTAGAGTCCACACAGCTTGTTTCAGGCACTCTGGCTGCTCCAGCAAAGAACTACCAGTCCTTGGGTTGTCCAACACATAATGTCGAATGGTCACATATCTGCTACCAAATATGAATCAGACATGAACATTTTTCTGCACCCAAGATTGAGCTGATACCAAGGGTCTGATCAAGTTGGAAGCTATCCCTGTCTTTCTTGTGACGTACAATTATCTCTCTCCACTCCACTTTCTCCACATCAGAGACTTCTTTGTCATACTGTGGGGACTCTGAAAGTGTCAGCAGAGCTACAGAGGCAGGGAGACTCATACCGCTTTCTCTCTAACTACTCATTGTTCTAACAGCCAGTGGTATGTGTGTGTGTGTGTGTGTGTGTGTGTGTGTGTGATATTTGCAAGGATTATATACATCATTTGGGTGGCCCATGCTTTCCTTTCTGTCTTCCAGTGGCAATGGATTTATCCCCGTGTGCTTTCCCTTGATGAAGCTTCGCCTGGGTTACGCAGGCCTCTAAGACCAGGGCTCTAGAGAGCCAGCACAGTACATCATCTTTTGGCACCATCTGGTCTTTGGTGCAGTGCTGCTCAGAGAAAAATGATCTTTGTTCCTCATTTATGGTTTTAGTTTACATTCTTTGCTCATGCCACCGGCAACACTTGGGACTCAGTGGCTTCTGAGGAAGGGTCATAATTGTGATACTTCAGGGGATGTTTACCAAAATTAAATGTATGTATAGACACATACATTCTCTTCTAGTTACAAGACTGGGTTTCACAACTTCCTGGCCAATTAAGCATAATAGAACACGTACATATTCAGGTATACACTGTTTAATTGGCAGCGAAATTACGAAATATGCCCCTTTGCTATACAAAGAATTAATTATGGAGGTCGGACACCTGCTCTCCCAGTCTGTTTTCTTAATGGCAAGGGGTTGGCATCTCTCTTTTTAAGTCATAAACAGGTCACCTGTATACATCCTTGAAACACAATAGAGTCCTCCAAAGATAACCGTATTACAGTTATGGTCACTCCTGGGTAAGCCATGCAGAAGGTGTTACTTCAGATCTCTGTGAAGGTTTGTTAAATAGCTAAGTGGCAGTTATCTATGTGCAGTATATTTGCTCAGACTAAAGATATAATGGGGCCTCTATCGGCCATTGTCTCAGAACAGTCTTCTCAAAAAAATGTTGAGAAAACAATTTTCAGTAAACAAATTGGGGAAGATTTAGAAGCTTCTAAATTACCAGCTGGTAATACATAGAAATCAAATTCGGTTGTAGAATAATGGGAACGATAAAAAATAGGACAGTGGACTCTTCCATTGCTCCCAAATGTGGACCACAAGACTACTTAAAAACAAACAAACAAAATCAAAACAACAACAAAACCTCATCAAACTGTCAAATGAAAAGCTTGAAAGCATTTAGGCAGGGTTTTAGGTTGTGGTTTTTAATTTTTAATTTTGAAACATGACAGACTGGTCTTTGATTCCCTCTTCCCCAACACACACACACACACACACACACACACACACACACACACACACACACACAC
>NW_026596069.1:3059278-3060766 GCF_907164565.1 Psammomys obesus
CACACACACACACACACACACACACACACACACACACACACACACACTCTTACTTTATTTTTCTAATTTGGAATAGTAATTGTTAGTTACAATTCATACCAGATACCAAATTGTTATCAAGCTAATTATCTAATAGACTTAAAAATTGAAGTTCTTTTTGTTAGGGTCTTGACAAAGTGAAGAAAGTCTTCAAAGAGAAGAGAAAAGGAATAAGGAAAGGTAGAAAGGAAAGAAAATGAGTGTTTTCTTTTCACTGTGTTTGCTGTGCTGGCATATTTAAACTTATATCCCAGCAATCAAATACCTCAGAAAATAAATAGTACATTTTTATCATAAACCATATTTAAATGTATGTTGTAGATTTAAATATATTGAGCCCTTCATATAATGCTGTTTCTAATCTAATCATCAGTGAGGTGGCTTTGTGGGAAAAGCTTGATTAATTAGCATGTTTAGAGACAACTATGAAAACACTGTTAGGTGAAATCAAATCAAAAATGCCGAATTCTTCCTTCCCATTTGTGGTGTAAACACATACTTTCCTTAGTTGTTGAAAATGTAGCTTGTACCCCTGCTTCCCCATGTGAATTCTAAGAGAGTAGTACTCTTAAGATTTGAGAGAAAATTTTCATTTCTTTTTCTACATGGAAGACGGTTTTGAAAGAATAAGTGCTTCTCTGGTGATACTCAAGGCACACTTTGTTTTGCATGTTTAATAGAAGAGTTTTAGGGTATTTTCACGCACATTACCCAGAACATTCGAGTCAATGAGATACAAAACCATCATCACCCAAAGTAAGAGCTCAGTAAAGCGGGAAGAAGAATGAGACTTTAGTTTCCGTGAGAAACATGAACTTTAACCCAGAAAAATGAGTGCAGTTGAGAGGCACACGTGGGCTGGTGCAGCACGAACCAGTTAGTGCCGGGGAGAGAGGGAAAACTGCAGTCAGCGTCCGCACAGGGACTCCAGGTGGATCCCTGTTGTGCGATTCTCACCAACATCCGCAGGCCCTCATCAGGACTCATTGTGGGCTCTTGGTACTCTGCACTAGCTGGTGAGCCAAGGGCACAGCAGCCTGTGATACTGTGCTCCTGGGGTCCTGAGGGCTCCAGTGGGCACAGGGCCATCTACCCACCTTGGAGCATATTTTGAGCTTAACCATCAGTCTGTTCCTGGGTTTGCATCTAATAGTAACCGCCTTCCCAGAACTTCTTACCGCCAGCTGGACCTCTGCTTCAGACACCTCTGAATCTTATCCTAAACTTTTTAGTTGACACGTGCTCCAGTAGTTTTGATGTGCTAAATGCTAAGGTTCTGTGGCTTTCTTAAGATGGGAGATGCCCAGGGAAGCACACAGGCCCAAATGTCATTTCTTGACTTCGCCTCTGGTTCCTCAGAAAACCGGTCCTCACTATTTGCTGTTAAAAAAGAAGGAGAAGGAGAAAGAGGAGGAGGAGGAGAAGGAGGAGGAGGAGGAGGAGGAGGAG
>NW_026596069.1:3060776-3145862 GCF_907164565.1 Psammomys obesus
GAGGAGGAGGAGGAGAAGGAGGAGGAGGAGGAGGAGGAGGAGGAGGAGGAGGAGGAGGAGGAGGAGAAGAATTGTAGTGATAATGTTGAAAAGTGATCAATCCGCTGAGGTCAGTTATATTAAGTGAACTTATTCCTGACCTCAGTTTGGGGTCAAAGTGAGGATATTAAGCTAAACTAGGATTTTATGTGTTTTGGTTTTGTTATGTGCCCTGAAACAAACAAACAAACAAACACACAAACACACAAACAAACCAAAAAGCTTATTTATTTTAGATTGTAATTTCATTCCCTCTTTTCTGGCTGAAGAGAATGCCAGGATTGGCTGCCTGTCCCAAACAAGGCAGATGGTATGGTTCTTCTGGAAGGATCTGGGCAGAGGAGGGGAGACTGAAAGGAAGGTGGGGCACCCTGGAGGGAGGAACAAGCCTCAGAAAGCAACCGCTCCCCAAGGAGAGGAAATGGTTCCACTCCTTACAAGATGATCCTTTAAATACATAAGAGCCCAAAGTGGGCGGTAGCCATGGGTTGGTGTTGTTTTGAGAGAGGGATGGTAGAGAAGAGACACTCTGCCTTAGGGGTTGATGGGAGACTCAGTGTACTGAAGCGAAGAGGAGCCTCCTTTGAGTCACAGTCCTGACCCACAATGTGTTGCTCTGGGCAAGTTGTCCTGACCTTTCTGGGTTTCCCTTCTCTCATCTGTGTAATGAAAATATTCCTATTTATAGGCCTCCTGCCAGGATAGATTAAATAGTGTATGTGGCTGCTTTGTGAGCTGTGCTGCTCTGTAAGCATTCCTGATAGAATAGCAAAGATGGTTGCTGTAGTGTGTTATCCCGGAGAATGAACACGAGAACCATTTCCTGCTTCAGACCCTGAAGCAACTAGATTGTTGGAGACGTATAAAATATTAGCCATTGCAGAAAATGGCCCTTGAGTCCATTTGTTAATGAGATGTGCCTCTAAATTGTCACTGTATAGGAGGTTCATTTCCAGAGCTTAGATCTGGAAAGAGTCTCCTCTAACTTCTTTCCCTCACTTAAGGTGCTGCTGTATCAAATGAATTAGCTCTGACAGATGGTTGTTGGATTCTGTTTCTAAATTTTTTTTTTAAAGAAGATTTCACAGTTTTCCACTCTAAATTCTTTTAGTAATTTAACAATTCTTGTGCCAAGTTCTTTCTTATAGCTGACCTAAATCTGCTATTTGTAATTTTAAGCCTCCCCTCCCCATTTTGCTTTCTGGAAATAGAGAACAGCTGGTCAGCAACCTTATGCAAATAACCCTTTGTATATTTAAAGAAGACTTACTCAGCTTGCCTCCCTCCCTCTACCTCCTCCCACCCTCAGAATTCATCAACTCTTATTATCTGAATCATTCATTGCACAGCTGCCCAGCTTCTCTCTCTCTCTCTCTCTCTCTCTCTCTCTCTCTCTCAGATACTCTGCTGTTTTAGGGAGCTGGGTACAGTGTGGCATGAGTGGCTGCATGGAGCCGGAGAGCATGAAAGACACCCTCCTTTGCCCTGTGTCTATTCTGTAACCTTCTGGTAAAGGACAGATAATTCCTAACAGCGTTGATGACTACCTGAACGTTTATGTCATAAACATGGCGGTTTGCAAGGGTACTCATGGAACATAAGATGCTTTGAAAGCTGTCCATGGTGACTTGGTACACCCTGCCAGACAGGCCATTAAGCTGCCACTTTGCCAGCTAAAATAACGTTGATTGATATCTCTGCTCTGTTGGACCCCATCTTGGAAGATGAGCTGAAGTTCTCCTGGGTGCAGTGCATGTTTGGAAAAGTCTAATGAGTTTCCTGGTGCTCTGAGAAGCAAGCTTAGGAAGATCCTGGAGAACTGAGGTCCTGTGCTTTCAGGCCAGATCTTGTTTGTGTCTTGAACATGTGTGCTTTTATGTCTCCACAGGTTTACTACCCGGAACTCTTGGTCTGGGTCAGCCAAGAACCATTTCCATACAAGGCAATGGAGGGAAGTCTTACTAAGGTGAGAGGCCTAGCTGCTGTTTGTAAACACTATTTTCAAGTTTGGAGCATAAACAGACATAAGGAAATAAATCATTTCCTTAAGTTCCTTATTTCATTTTCACCTTAATAGCCATTGTATAATCCCATAACAATCTACTAATGTGCTGATTTGGAAATAACATAGTTTTGAAAACATAACCTAGAGCTGGGCTTAATGGCACATACCTATAATGCTAGCACCCAAAGGCTGAGGCAGGAGGATTACTGAAAATTTGAGGCTAGCCTGGACTAGATAATGAGACTATATCTCAAAACAAGCAAGGCAACAACAGAAAGAACAAAACAGTACGCAAACACCCCACAGACAGAAGTCTTAGGACTGTTACCATTCCTGATACCTTTTTCTTGCGACAGAAGCAAATTTCCATTTAAGAATCATTGAATTGGCGTGTCAAATGTGCATTTGACGGATTTTAAATTTGTTTCGATCCTGGTTAGGCAAATTTAAATTCAAATATCAGTGATCAACCCAAAAACAAAACCAAGAAGGTAAGTTAAGGGTGGGTGATGAGGATTTCTCCTCAGTAGGAAATGTTGGCTACTGATGGTGCCTATTTATCAGAGGATAAGGTTTGATTCCCAGCACCCACATGATGGCTCACATCTCCTGTTCCAGGGGATCTGACACCTTCTTCTGGCCTCGTGGGCACTACGTGCTCCTGGTACACAGATACACGTTCAGGAAAAACATCCATATGCATAAAATAATATATTTTTTAAAAAAATCAACATTTCATGTCCTTGAACAGTGGCACCACCCAGATGTCATATTGTTGTCGTTTTCTTGCATGAGAAGAACTCATTTACAGTAAAGCAGCCCTGTCACCTGGCAGTTGGCATGGAAAGAAAGCAATCCTGAGTCGTTCTTAGTCTTTTAGAGAGAATTTCTGAAGGTCACGTTGAGGCTTTTCCAGATGACCACAAATTGGTGGGACCTGATGGAAGTAAACCTGTGCTAGTCTTGCAGAGCTGGGGTGGGAAAGGACTGGAGGACAGGAGCTAACCCTTTGCTGCCACCTCACTCCTTCCTTCTCCTCCTCATTATCATTGTTATCATTATCATTTCAATGATGCTGTAGATGGAATGCGTGCTCGGCACATATTCTGCCACCGGGCTACATGCCTGACCCTTTAAAATTATTTATGCACATGCATGCGTATCTGTGTCCCTAGACATTCTCTTCTGGGACAAATCCGGGCATAATTCCCCTGATGCTGCTAAGGATGAAAAAGAAACAGTATAGTTAACTCTTACCTCAGTCAGACCTCCCCACATCCCTTCTCGATACTGGCAATATCAACTAAGTGGGTGAGACCAAATGAAGTTCCTCAGTGAATTTCACTGAGGTCAGTGGTCCTTGCCTTCGCTCCTTGCCTACAGTAAAATCATGCTGCCGTGGGCACAGTAAGTTGTAGGAACCTTCTTGTCATATCTTCTCTAAATATGAAGTAGTGTTTTAAGCATGATATATCTGTCCTTTTCCCAGAAGGAAACTTCTGGAAAAGCATACCTTTGCATTCCTGCCTGAAAGATAATCTCAATTTACTTGGTCCAGAGCGCATTACTTAGTAGCTGGGACTAGGCTAGCAGCCCCCAGAAGGAGCGCCATCCATCTGGCCGAGCAGGCCTGTTGTGGGCCCTGAGCACCTCTGCTTGCCGTCCGTCCTCAGGAGTCTAGATTACTCAGGTCCCTCTGTCTCACAAGAATTGTGTGGATGATGGAGAATGGTGACTGTTTGGCTTCCACCACCAGAAGGCCTTACTTTGGGGGAGATGAGGCATATTAGAGACAGACGATTCTTTAACACAAAACAGTGGTAGTCAAAGAAAAAGATTGTGATCTAGTATATCCAGGCTCTAAAAAGGAGGTGCAGAGAGCCGTGTCTCTCTGGAAGTTCCTCCCTTTTGAAGGTATTTTAGTTTATAGGCCTCGGATATTTCAGTAGCCTGCCTCTACATGACCTGCTGCATGGTCTCTTGTCCATGTTACTTCAGTGTCTCCCATAGATCAAGTTAATTAAGGGCAGATTGGGTTGAGACTATTTTTGTTTCTGTTTCTCTCTGTAGAGTTAAAATCCATATATATATATATATATATATATATATATATATATATATATGTAACATATATAAACATATATATAAATATGTAACATATATAAACATATATGTAAATATATATATGTATACACACACACAGAAAAGTACTAGATTCAGATCTGAAATACTCCAGTTTTTGTTTTTTTGGGAGACAGCTCTTTCCTAGCTTTCAGTTTTCATTTTATGTGTGTTTCTCATGGAGGTCAAAGGTTAGTGGGACTGAGTCTCATCAGCTGAGGTACAGCAGTGTGCTGACTTTGGAACAGCTTCAAGGCCACGCTAACTGGTCAGATGAGATGGTGACATTCCTTGGTAAATATCAGTGGATTTTTTTTTTCTAACTTGTGTGCTGTATATCAAAATTTCAAGGTTGAAATATTTTTCCCAACTGCATAGTACTTCCATTGCTTTAAACCCAAATACTTAAAAACTACAAAGGCTTTTTTTTTTCCCTAAGAAAGTACCCAAAATTAATGGTTTAATTAAAAAAGACCCTCATCTTTACTGTGTGAGCGTGTGTGAATGGGACACACAATCTTTCTTCTTTTATGAACTGAGACTTTGATGTCAGTTGTCCAGCAGGCCCCAGTGTCCTGCCCTCTTGCTGCTTGGTTCTGATGGAGGCTGCAA
Source organism: Psammomys obesus (assembly GCF_907164565.1). Taxonomy (NCBI): domain Eukaryota; kingdom Metazoa; phylum Chordata; class Mammalia; order Rodentia; family Muridae; genus Psammomys; species Psammomys obesus. The sequence continues at coordinate 3,065,554 of NW_026596069.1, forward strand.
TCCTGGCAGCCTCCTTCTGTGTGTCAGCAGAACAGCGTGGCGGTGGTCATCAGCCATCAGTCAGGCTGATCATCAACTGCATGAGGAGAGATATGAGGAGTCCTGGATTCAGAGTTCTGGGCTGCCTGAGCCTCTGATCCTCTTGTTCCTAGCTCTTTTCTCCAGCTGCTAAATGGGATTCCTGTACATTGTGTAACCCTCAGACACTTCCATCTTGGGTACCATTTTAATTCTGACCATTAGCATATGTATGAAGTGTGCCAATTGCTTATGGAGTAAAGCTCACATAGAGAAAACTTATGCATTGTGATATATTTTAAAGTATTTTTTGGTGTGTAATGGAAAATAGACTACTGTCAGCCTTCTATCAGATCACTCATTGAAAAATTTTGAAATATGTACATGGGTCTATATATATGCTCTGTGGTTAAGAACACTTTCTGTTCATGCAGAGGACCTGGGTTCAGATCCTAGAACCTACCTGTTGGTATACAACCATCTGTAACTCAGTTTCAGGGATCCAATGCCCTCTCCTGGCCTCTATGGACACCAGGCACACATGTTTTACACATACATATGCACAGACAAACACTCATAAAATTTAAAAATGTATTGGCACTTTTATGTGTACTCCTAACCCAGCTCAATCCTGGGTCCTGTCTAGTATTAGCAACTGTCTCCAGAAGTCTGACTCTGAGGAATAATACCACCACAGTGAGAGAAACACTTGACTCTACACAAACAGAGGAAAGCTGGTCTTCAATTGCTCCATCACTCCTTGGACTAATATTTACATTCAAGAGAATATTGTTAATATCTAAACTGTTTGCAAAATAGCAAAATTTCAAGGATAAGACGTAGGTAGGAGACTCAAGAAACTTTAAAAATGGCTTTAAAAGTGTGAATAAGTGTATCTTTGTGTGTGTCTGTCTGTCTCTTCTGTCTGTGTACAACCTGCAGGGAAGACTTCCTGTGCCAAAGGAAGTGAACCGGAAGAAGACCAATGAGACCAGTGCTGCTGCCCTGACTCCACCGGGCAGCCACCAACTCTGCTTCCCAAACGCCAGTTACCTCCACTGTTTTTAATTGTAACACCTCCATTTGTATTACATATGGTGTATGGGGTTTTGATGAGGTCTTGGTATCATATATGGGATTTTTTTTTTTCTGTGTAAATCATCAACTATAAGAAGAAACTATGGGACTCTAAGCCTTGCTTTAGAGAATTTACAGTGGACAAATAGGTATCATCAAACCAGTTTTTAAACCATTCTGACTCAAGTGAAAACGCTCAGAATTTCACACTGTGAATCCACGTTTACAACCCCTCCAGGTGGGCCTTCAGGCCTGGTTCGCTACAGCAATGTCTTCCACAACTCAAACTCCCACTGCGCACACACGACCGGTCCACTCCTGCCTTTCATCATTACAGCTCCCGACTGCTTCTTGCAGAGGCTGAGAGTCCCCCCCCCCAACACTTTTATTTTTTCATTTAGATGTAACAAGCCTAGTAGTTTATGTTCATCAATTGTCTGTATATCTCTATATTTTACCCATGTACTCTTTTGATGTATAGAAGTAGTTTGAAACTCATCGTTTCCTCGTGGTAAGTGACTGAGATGCTGCCACAGGACCTGAGACACTGATGAATGGTGCTATTTTGGACTTTTCAACATGCTCCTTGGCGAGGTAGCTCTGATGGAGTTATTTTTTATTTCCATGTTCTAAGAAGGTGTTGGTACTCTGTTTCCCCGGACGTTGTTCTCTAGACTGGATTGACTTGTTTTCCTTGTGTCTTCAGTGTGGCTTTCTTCTTCAGCGTCGTAGGTTGAGTGGATGCTACCAGGAGCGTGAGAGGCTGTCCTCTCGTGGCCGGCCCTGGTGGACTGGCAGTCATGGTAGCGGGAGCAATCACAAAACTGTAATTTTACCTACCAGAACTCTTCCTTTCCGCAGCCTCACCTGCCTGACTTAGAAAAAGAAAAGCAATAATTCCCCAGGCATTTCTGAGGTGTCTCTTTGGATTCTTTTCGTTTAACTGGATATTTAGGGGGAGTAAAGGTCCACTATTTTTTAATAAGTGCCATGTGGAAAAAACAAAATCCAAAGTACTGGCATCTGAGTAGGAATTTGAAAATTATACCTTTCCCAAAGTTGAAGTTGGAAAAGTGTTTTTACAAAAATGATGATGATGATGAAAGGCAAAACACCTTTTTTTGGGGGGAAGTTTTGGTAAGCAAGGTGTAGATTTTACATTTTTGTCCTTGCTCCCAATGAAATGGATATAAACAAAAATAAAATCCGATAATGCCATCTCTCCACGGAATGTTGTTGTGTTAGCCAGACTGAAAGCCCACCTTAATTTTTATATACGTCTTTAGCTCTTCCTTTGACAGGGCAGGCCTTGTTCTGAACTGTTTGCGCTTCGACTGTTAAAACACCAATGACGCATGCACTGTATTTCTTCGTTCTCTCCTCGCTCCCCCTCTGGCCTGAGTTTCTTGTGCATCCTCCCCACCCCCACCTTTGTTAGGATAGATATATCAGCTATGTAAATAGAGCAAGAAAACAGTATTGTGCATTTGTGGCATTTATGTAGAGTTCCAGCTGTGCACTGCTGAAAACGCAGGCTTTTGTAACATGTGGTCCTTACTGTTGCTCTCATAAGTACCCAATGTATTTTAGCTATTTTAGTAATATTTGTTCAATAAATATGCAAGCTGTAATGTAACTGTGCTTTGGCTCATCATTGCAGGGTCATACTTTTAATGCCTATGTAGATTCATGCAAATTTTTTGTTCCCAGGATATCTCAAGTTAGGCCAAATGTCATAAGGGGGAAGCAGATTTGCCTTTCAAAATTTTTCTCTTTTGACAGTTTTATGAGATAAGGGGCGAGGTAGGGGCTCCTTAAGATGGTATTAGCAGCATTGCCTTGGTCACAAAAGAGAATTAAATGCAAATACCTTCACTTCTAAACATTTCCTGTCTTTAGGGCATTCCCACACACCTCAAAATGTCCTTTCTCACCCCTTCCTTACCATTAATTCACACTCTGTGAAGTGTTTTTACCTTTGCAAAGACAAGATCTTACATTTGTAAGAGGATACAATTCAGAAACAAAGATTTAAGCCACTAATGTGTAGGCATGCGGTCACCCAGAGCCCTGTGGGGATGAGATGCCATCATCACAGCCCTTTGGAAGCCTCAAGTGACTCCAGAAACTGGAAAGGGTGGGGTTCACGCTTCATGTGTTACTGTATGTAGAATCCAAGGTTGGTGCGTGCAAGGCAAGCCACTCCGGCTGAATTAAATTCCCAAATCGCTCTTGCTACATGCTTTAGGAAGGCAGAGGTTATGTGGACCTCTAGGCAGCTCTGCAGAGAGACCTGTGAATAGAGAGACTGGGGTGCCCAGCCAACAGCCCAGGGTATGGGCGTGGCTCTTCAACCCTAGCCAGAATATCAAATAGATCTAGGCCCCATTTGACATCGTAGTTGTAAGGGCATACTAAAAACCACCAGCTAAACTACTCCAGAATTCCTGATTTGTAAGACCTGTGGGATATGAAAGTATATAGTTCAATAGGCAAAAATGTAGTTTCGATCTCTTTAGTAGGAACAGATAATTAAGATGGACGGAAATAAAATGACAGAGATGCCACCCCGATTGCCCAGTCTCATCATCTTTTCATATTCTTAGTTTAAGCAAAGCAATAGAGCAGAGCATATCCCCTTATAGCTGTGACACTTCTCCAAGCAAAGGGAACTTGTTGAGGGAGGAAAATAGGATTGCTTATAAGTGAAAAGGTCATCAAGTCAAAAGAGGCCTTCCCCTTATATGCACAGGCAGCAACCTCCGGGCGTGGATATAGGAGCCAGTATACCTCACCTGAGATACACAGAGAGAAAGAGAGAGAGAGAGAGAGAGAGAGAGAGAGAGAGAGAGAGAGAGGAAGAAATACAAGTACCTATGATCTAGTCTTAACCCTCACCTTTGTCCTGGAATGGTGTCTCACACGTATAACCACAGAAGTAAGGAGTCTAAGGCAGAAAGGGTTACCATCAGTTTGAGGCCAGCCTAGTTTGCACAGTGAATTCTAGGTCAGCCTGGTATACAGTATGAGACCAGGAAAAAATAAGAAAGAAACTAGAAAGCAAGCAAGCAAACAACCAACCCAAACCAACTACCATCATATTCTGTTCACGTGAACCATCCACTGAGTAGAGCATATGGCATACTCTACTGGGTAGCAAATCAAGTCTATCCCTTAAAATGGGGAAAACTAAGGAATTTGGGGACATAATTTTTGTTTTTGTTTGTTTGTTTTCTCGAGACAGGGTTTCTCTGTGTAGCCTTGGCTGTTCTGGACTCGCTTTGTAACCAGGCTGTCCTCAAGCTCATAGAGAGATCTCCCTGCCTCTGCCTCACTGAGGGCTGGGATTACCGGCACATGCATGTGTCTCTGGGGGACCCAATATTGAAACAGTATACCATCTTTCATAAAAGAACTCAGGGTTTACTGAAGACTAAGGAACGAATTAGAGGAAAAAACTGAAACCTGGAATGGTAGGTGCTTCCTTCAACTGCAAGTTCCTGGAGCCCCATAAGCCACGGTTATGATGAGGGCATCCAGAACAAAGCTGGGCAGCGGAGGTTCCAGTTACTAATCGAAGCGCTGCTTACCCCACAGGAAATAGTTACTGCCAGTTGTAAAAACACAGAAGTTGGAATGTGTGATGTTTTACAGTTCTGAGAAAAAATCTGTGGCGTTCTTCAGGGGTCCCTGAAAGCAGCTCCTTCAGCCTTCACGAAGCTTAAGACGGTAGGTGGCTGTCCCTGCAACTGTAAACTCACCGGCTTCATGCCAGGAGCTGCCCCAGACCTGCTGATGGTTAATACCTGATGTGGCAGAGCTAAGAATTTGAAGGCTAGTGGGGGTTAAACAGGAGCCCCAAGCTTTGATTAAACACCAGAGACAAAAAGTGTTACCATACTGCACTGGAGTGCAGATGGCCAACCGGACCAGGTAGAACCTTTTGACCGCATTAGTTTATCTGCAATGTATTATTTAGAATGTTGGTTACCCACGCTTAGAAATTGAGAGACTCCACATAAATGTCTAGGTAGAAAAATGGAAGCTGTAACAAGAGGAGAATGGAGTTCACTAGCAGGCTCTGCCTTAGGATGAGGGATGCCTCCTCCCTCATCTGACCCTCACCACCTCTGTTCTCACTCCCTGCCTCATTCATTTCTGTCACTTGCCTCCGCTGGAAAGGCAGTTGGCAACATTCATCTTCTGGGTAGACGGAACAGTGGTGCACTTGTTTTACTAGCAAAGGGTCAGGAACCTTTCTCCATACTTTTTGTTTGTCAGAGGAACTTCTTGCAGTAGCACTAATTTCAGACTAGAAGCAAGTGCCTCCATGCTGATCCCACAGCCTGCCTGCTGTACCATCTGCGCCTCCTTAGGCCTTCTTTGGAAATGTTCAGTAATCCTCCTCCAAGCACCGAGATCCCATAATTTTCTTTTAAAGTGTTGGGCCGGCTTGGTCACGAATATATAAGTGAAGAAGAGATTCATGAAGTTCAAACTGGGGCATGCGGCAGCTTCCCACGGATGCTTATGGCTGGCGTTAGGAACGTTTGTTTTAGTCTCCATAAGGCTTCATTGGCCTGTGTTAGGTAGCTCTCTGTTGGTCTTCTTGTGGAGTTCTTGTCCCCTCTGGGTTCTTCTATTCTTATCCTGACTCCTTTACAAGACTGCCCATGATTTGACGGGATGTGCTGAGGTTTGTTGGTAAGGGGAGGGGACTCCCGTTTTTTGAGGAGAAGGGAGGGGGGAAGACGAAAAAGGGTGAGAGGATGGGACTTGGAGGAAAGGAAGGAGGGGCTAAATTTGGGATGTAGAGTGAATAACTATAAAAAATAAATACATAATAAATAAATAAATAAATAAATAAATAAATAAAATAATAATAAATTTTGTTTAAAGTTTGTTTTTTTATTTTTATTTTTCCTAAAATTGATCTGCAGAAGTGACTCTGAGTTCATAATAATCTTTTCTCCACACTATTTCTTTTTAAAGAGAGAGGTTTTGTCTCTCTCAGGTCTTAATGCGACACATGGCCCTTAACATGACACCAAACCCAGATGGAGCAAGCTGAAGATTTCTTCTAGTTAGTCATCAGCAGAGGCTCAGGCTTTCCCTTCTCCCATTCCTATTAAGGATGATTACAGTGTGAATGAGCAAGAGAGCGGTTCCTTGGACTTACAGGGATCTTCAGATTTTAGGTGTATGGGAAGTGTAATGATAGGATAGCAACAATATTTACTTAAGACTTCTTCCTTTTCCTCCTCCTAATTCCTAGGGAAGACTACCTTGCTTTTGAGGGGGATTGTGTAGCGAGTGCAGCAACAACAGAAAAAATAAAAAGGTAAGTAGTCAACATGAAATAGGGGGGAAAATGGCTTTTGCAAGAAATTGTAGGCCATCATTTTCTACTGCTCTGGTCTTAATATTTATCCATAGGATAGATTTTGATTACTTGACTAGGAAGACAAGTAAAAAGAAACAGGTGAAACCTCACAGACTGCCAGGGCTGATTTTCGTTCATTGGTTGGTTTACTCATTCATTTATCCATTCATGCCTGCATCCATTCTGAGACCAGAGCTTACTTGCTCTGTGCCTAGGCTAGCCGTGAACTGGGCTCAAGCAATAATCCTGTCTCAGGCTCCTGAGTAGCTGGAACTCTAATGGGACAGTGCTGTTGTCTCTTTTGCTGACTATTTTAAGTGGAATTATAATAATTTCTGGAGATATCAAGTGGATAAATCCAACTTTCATGACGATTCCTTCAGATTCGATGTACATTGCTTAATAAAATTGTCAAAATTGTTGTACAGATTATGACATGAAATGTTTATTTAATTATAATAATTTCTCCTCACATATTAGCATATAAAATGTTTAATATCTTTTCATAATTGAAACAAAAACTTCTGTGCTGTTAGACCGATTAGAAATCTGGAAGAACCTTTTCATTATTAGTGATTTTGACATGAATTCTTATGCAATTATACTTAAAAGCCAGCCAGTGGTATTCAAGAGCCGCATACAAGGGTGCTAGAGAAACGACCTACCTTGTGTGTTGGTTACGTTTATGACATTCAGGCCAGATACCTGACAAATACTTAGAAGAGGAATGATTTATATTGGCTCATGGCTTGAGAAGTTACAGTCTTTTGTAGTAGGGGAGGCATGTTGGAGCCATGGTGATAGGTGCATGTGTTTGGGAATCCTCAAACCCCACACCAGGAAGCAGAAAGCCACGCTGGAACCATGGGCCAGCTATAACCGATGAGCCAAGCCGAGGGCTAGCCAGGTCCCATGTCCAACAGGTTCAACGACCCCTGAAATAGTGCCTTTGAAGGACATTTCATATTCAAATCATAACACTGCCATCTTAGGGAGTTGCTGTGATGAAACACCACAACCAAAAGCAACTCAGGAGGGAAAGGGTTTATTTCATTTAACACTTTTGGGTAACATCCAATCACTGAGGGAGGTCAGAGCAGAAGCTGACATCAGGAAGCTGGAAGCAGGAACGGATGCAGAGGCCATGGAGGAATGCTGCTTACTGGCCTGCTGTTCCTGGCTTGCTCAGCTGGCCCAGAGGTGGCCCCACTCACAGTGAACTGAACCTCTTCACACTAATCATCAATCAAGAAGATGGCCCACGGGCTTGCGCACAGGCCAATCTGGCGTAGTTTTCTCGGTTGGGGTTCCCTCTTCCTGAATGAGTCTGCCATGTGTCGAGTTGACCAAAACTCACCAGCCCATCTTTGCTTTATGTCAGAGCATGTTGATCATCTTTCTCTATAACATACTTAAATACGCAACAACTATATCTACATCACCTTCATTTGCATTTTTGGTGATCAGTTTCACAGTGTTTTAGAGAATTTAAAATAGCTATTAGAGTAGAAAAATAAATCCATCGTTTCCTCTGATGGAAATTTACCTGATTTAGCTCTTTGCTAGTGAAGGTTGCCCCGATTGATGAGTATTTTTGAAAGACGTTTTCCATAATTGAGTTAAATATACAGCTTTAAAGTAGAAAAAAAATACACTGAGAGTAAAAATTAAGATCGAGGTATTTCATCAGAAAACATTGTTTTGTCAAATGTTTAATCAGCCTTAAAAAAAAAATGTGGTTTTATTCCTGCCATTTCAAAAAGATGTTTTTTTTTTTTTTTTTTTTTTTTTTTTTTTTAAGGTAGCTCTAAATGCATGTGTTATGGCATAATTAAGACTCATCTGAGAAGTCAGAGTGAATCTGCCTTGGTGTACTTCCCAGAAACTGGGGAAGTGAATTATTCAAAATAACTGGAGATTAAGTCTCTGCTGCTCAGACTTTCCAGCGGATTACTTTGAAAGTGCAGAAGAACATTACCAAGCTGTCAGACCACAGAAGAACAAAAGTAGTTTTGATTATAAACCATTACCTGAGTTTTACCACATGGCATCAGAAGTTCAAAGAATTGATTTTTTTGCCCTAACATATATAGCCTACGCATAAACAAAAGAAGCAGAATCCATATTGACCTCTGCTTCATACGAGCAATTAATAGTCTTCATTGGCAGATAGATGAATTCACTGAAGCTTCATCTCCTGAATACTTGCACTGGGATGTGATTTCATATTTGTTTCTAGTACATGGCAGGTATTCAGGTTTTCATTCGTTCTGCACTGCTTCTAAAAAAATATTCACCTTGCAAAGATTTCTTTTAATGCTTAGAGATTTGTGGTCACAGGAAATAAAAGTGAGAACTTATGTGCATTTTAATTGTACGTAAGTGGACAGGATGATAGAGGATGCTTGATCAAAATAGTATGACTTTAAAATAAAGTTCTTGGGTAAAAGTAAAAAAAAAAATTGAAGGGGGAGAAATGTCCAATTTCAGAAAATTACAAAAGTATTTGTCCTTGAAAACAGAATGATGGCATCTTATGTAATACTATGATGTTTAGATTACATCGTATACATTTGTACAAGAACTAAAGTTTGCATTTAAAAAGAGAAACAATTGCAATATTTTTTAAATTGCAACTTTTGAAAATACATAAATGTAACCATTCAGTTTATAATTGCACAAGAGTACATTGTTTCTTAAGATTTCTGTAGCAAGGATATTTTGAGCTGGGGGAGAGAGCTTAGTGGATCCCCGAAGCAATTGCTGTGCCAAAGTGAGGACTGAAGTCCAGGTTCTCGGCACCCAGGTAATGCCAGGTACTGCCGTGCATGTGTGATCTCCCAGGGCCAGCAAGGTGGGGGACTGGGGGAGATCAGAGCTCCAGAGCTCTATGAGTCAGCTAGCTTGACATACACAGCTGTGCACAAATGAACTTCCTCAGCCAAGATGGAAGATGAGGTCTGGCACCCAAAGTTCTTTCCTGACCTCCGCATGCACAAAACGACATGTGGGTCCTTCCCCCACGTCCTCAGATACATCTGCACACTGTACGGGCACCATTCACACATGTAAAAAGAGAATGGAACACATTCTGCAGACCTTTGGCTATGCAGCACTGGAAGCTCTGTGGTTTGTTTTATCTTTTAGACAGCATCTCACTGTCTCACTATGTAGCATCGACGACTAGCCCAGGGCTTATTACGTAGACCAGACTGGCCTCAAGCAGAGGTTCAGAGATTCGCCTACTTGTGCCTCCTGGGTGCTTGGGAGTAATGGCATGCATTGCCACACCCTGCCTAGTGCCGTGAAGAATTTGTTCTTGGCCAGAAATACTTGCTAGCTAGTCACAAAGCTTAAATTCACTGCCCACCTCTTTTTTTTTTTTTTTTTAAGCCTTGTCGGTTGCTGTCCACTTGCTATTGCAGTGTGACAGAGAGAGGTGGGGTATGCCATGGGAACCTGGCACCCCAGAGCTTTCTTGATGAAGAAAGGAAAATGACCAAACAATGTCCAGCATACTTATTAGTTCTTAACTATGGCAGCCTGGATGGGACAGAAAACCACATGGAATGGTAGTGGCAAACATCAGTGGGTTGAATTATCAACCTTTTCTTCACAAATCTACTGTTCTGGGGTAAGCTTAATGAACATATATAACAGGAGAAAAACCAACCCTTCTTTCTGGCCCAGACTCATGAGCTGCTTTCTGTGCTGATCTGCCTCAGCAGTGCTAAGGTCTCAGGAATAAAGATTGGAACTTAATTAACGCACAGTCTCATTTCTCCCATTGACTTTGTCTTTCCTCCTCTCCCATGAAGGTCATTATTCATCCAGACCTCAGGAATATACTAGAGATGTAATAAGGAAGTTGTAAGAAAACACAACTATACCCAGCAAGAAAATAATGAAAAGCTCTAGAAAGACTTGCCTGTGCTTAGCTGTCTCATTGAGACCCACGTGTGAAAGCCTTGTAGAAAGAGAATTTTAAGAATGCCTTAATTTGCTGAGTCCTTCAAGTTGAGCAGCTTTAATAATTAGTTGGCGGTCTCTCTGAGCCCCAGGCTCCTAGTAATTCTCTTCAACATGTTGGTCCTAGCTGAGCTCTAAGGCAGCTCAGACATAGCTATATTCCTCCTGTGACACAACCTTGCCCATCTTGTTCCCCTTGCTTTTTTTCTTCAGAGATGAAAAGCCTCAGATCCTTTAACCAGTCTCTCTGTACTTTTTTTTTTTTCTGGGACTTTTAATATCCTTTTTCAAGTTCTTATACAAACCATTGTCTGAGACCAACCCAGATTCTTTTTTAAAATGATGGCTGAGGCCTGGAAAGAATCGATGACAGAGGTTATTAGGGTGCTTGCGGCGTAGCTAAATGGGAGGCGAAGATGAGGGTTGGTGCTCTGAAGCGCCTGCTGCGAGCCAGCTTCTACATGCTCTTCTCCACCTTATGCCTTGGGCTAGCCCAGCCACGAGTCCACATCACCCCTCATGACACCCTACAAGGCCAGACAGTCATTTCTTTGCTCGAAGGCTCCAAACTCCTTCTCATTGTCTCCTTCCCTGAGCTTGGCAGAAATGCTGCTGGCTATCTGGGAGAGGAGAAACAAGCCAGCAGTCTCATCAGGCTGCCGCTGGGTGGTAGGTCTCCGAGGCCTGTTCCTCACAATTACATGGCTGGTTCCTGAAAAGCAAATATTCCCCGCAGAGCTCAGGGGCACAGCCTGCTAGGACAGGGGTAACTGGAGCTCTTGTTTGTCACTGACAGCTGGGACCGGCTTTGTCAGATCTGATGATGAGGGGGTATTGGGTGTGAGTTCTTTTGGATGGAGGTTAGCTCAGAGGGACATTTTTTAAAAGGATGGTGGCAGCAGCTCCCAGGAAAGAGTGTGGAAAAGAGCAGCTGCTCATTGAACGTGTAGGACATTGTCACAGACATCATTGTGCCGACGGCCCCTCTGCAACACCTCGAAGTCAGCAGCAGTGTGTCGGCTGAGGGATAAGTCACTGTGCCGAGCAAAGTGCCTGTGCCAAAACGGCAGGGTTACTCTTTACCTTCTCCGTAAATTTGCTATTTATAAGTTCCTCGAACTTCGAGATCTTTCTCTTTTCCCGTATCAATAAAGAAGAAACCCTGGAAGTTGTCTCTGGAGAAATAGAAGACAACATGTGTATCGAGTTTTGAAGCTGTATCTTGTAAGGTTTAGGCTCATGAAACAACCCCTCCGTCTTTCATCTTCAACCTAGAGACCCAGGATGTACCTGAAAGCCTGAGGACGGATGCTATGGATCCTCATCTGAACTCCTGAGAACCACAAATGCCAAGGCCAAAACGTTTATTTTTGTTCGCTCGTTTGTTTGATACAAGGTTTTGCTAGGTAGTCCAAGCTGGTCATGAACTCAAGGTAATTCTCCTGCCTCAGCCTCCTGAGAGGAAGGAGTATAAACATGTGCCCACACCCAGTTTAGGACGGATTCATCTTCCACGTCTGGAAGACAGGCTGAGAAAAGCAAATTCCTCTTCCTTTGCTTTTCTGTTATAGTCAGACCCTCACTGGTTATTGGGAAGATGGTTGCATTGGGGAGGCCTACTTGCTTGATTCTGTTCACGAGCTCAAATGTTAATGTCTGCCAGAACGGAACACAAACAGCATTTCGTCAGCTACCTAGGCACCCTGTAACCCAGTTGGCAAATTAAAATCAGACACCTTATTTCACTTGTATGTGAATATGCTCTCAAAAAGTCTGCAATTCTTTTCACCTAATCAGGTAACTGCAAGCACAGAAAACAGGTGACTGCAGAGTGCTCAGCCATAGTGGGATATCTGTCTCACCACCACTACTGACCCCTCTCCTCCAGGGCTCAGGACCAGGATGCTGTGGAGGAGGAGACTGATGGTAAGAGCCAGAGGTTGGGTCGGACTGCCAGGAAACAGAGTTTCCCCGACATTACAGAGTGCCCAATGTCATGAATTCACCACAGTTGTGGCTCCCTGTGTAAGATCAAACCAGGCAATATTGCAGCATGGACAGAGGAGGCTGCATGAGGCCATATCCCTAACTGAGGAGCCATCGGCAGTTGGCGGCTGCTAGGGGAAGGAGAGTCGGTTTTCCTGAGGGGGGTGGCCTTTTGTAGGTTGCCCCTGGTCCAGCACCCATGCTCACCCCAATCGGACTCAGTAAATTATAAGCAAAAAGAAAAAATATATAAGATAAAAGGAAATAAGGTTGGGAGGAAACAATGGGAGTCCAAGAAGAGCTGGAAGCAAGGAGTTGGGGTATATATAATTAAAGCCCATTGTATGCAGGTGGGAAATGCTCCAAGAGAAAATAAAATGGCTAAAGTAGTTGCCGTGGTTTTCATGAGTGCATGTGAATTTTAACATAGCAGAAATCATTCCATAAAAAAACAAATAAACAAACAAACAAACAAAAACCGTGGTGTGTTAGTAGAGAGATTTCAGAAAGCAGAAGTGGAAGGTGAAGAAATCAAGCAGCAATTTCACACATGTCTGATAAAGACCCTTTTCTATAAGCCTCTCAGCAGCTTGACACCATGCAGTAGTATTTGGACAGGAGCCTAGCACAGAAATACTTTGGATTTCTCCCTTGGATTCCATGTTTCTAGGGTACAAAGATGAGATCTGCACACCATCTGGTTGAGACATCTGTCACCATGCTGATCCCTAGGCCTGATAGGCCGGTCTGGTTACCTGGATAACTGTCCCCTTCCTTACCACTCCACATGGTTTTCTTCCCAGAGCCGTGTGTCAATTAGAGACTGAAGTCGTTGGCCAGGGACTCCTATGGGGAACATGTCATATACTGCTATGGCCTGACTAATCTGTTGAAAAAACTAATAGTAGATATATTTAAAAAAAAAACATTTTGCTTTTAAAGATTTATTTATTATTTATTTATACAGTATTTTGCCTGTACTTGTGACTGCAGGCTAGGAGAGGAAACCGGATCTCATTATAGAAGGCTATGCGCCACTCTGTGGTTGCTGGGAATTGAACTCAGGACCTTTGGAAGAGCAGCTAGTGTTCTTGACCTCTGAGCCATCTCTCCAGCCCCAACATTTTGCTTTTAGGAGAATGGAGCTGATATGAACGATCTTGTTTGGCCACGTACTGTAGCCAGCTTCTGCAGGGAGACTTTTATCCCAGAAGGCTGGGGGTGACGGAGAGGCTGTAATCAGATCGCACAGCTGACTCCATCCCTGATGCTATGGTACCGACCACAGCCTTCATCGTCAGCCAGCATCATGCTGGTGGATGGCCTGGCACCCGTACACGTATGCTCTGGGTGGCTTCGGTGCTGCTACACATGCAGCTCTCGGCCGTCCATATTGTCCATATTACAACTTGTATCTTATCTGCCTTTGAAAACTTGCCCTAGTGTTAGGAGTCAAAGCCAGGAAGCGATTGAGGAGGCTTTGAGGAGTTCAAAGTACTCAAGATGATTCAAGACCTTTGTTTGTTGCACAAACTTCAGAAATATGGGGTGAGATGTTGAGAATAAGTTCCATCCAGTTCCTTTCCACCTGGGCTGCATATTGGGGCTCCTTGGGGAAACTGGAAAGAATTTCTGTGGCTAACTTGACCTTCAGGAGATAGGAGATCCCTCCGCCTTCTTGCTCTGGGCTGAGACCAGGTGTTTCTTAGCTCTCTACATTCCTCCAAGCCATCCTGAGACCTACCCACTGGTTCTGTCCATGTGATCGCAGGCATGGAAAGTTGCCGGATGACAACCGGGTCACAGCAGAAGGTCAAGTCGAACATACCTGATTACGTAAGATGGGAGTCATCATAAGCGCGCAAGAGGGATTGGCAGTAAGAAAGGGCTTTTCCTCTTCCTGCAGGCCCTCGTGACTCAGGTGCAAATCAAATCACATCTCCCTTTCGGCCCTTGTTCCTGCTCTTACCCAGCTGCCCGGTTCCCGGGATATGGCTTAGCTTTTCCATTGGTTGTGTGAAAAGACTCATCTCTACCTTGTGTACTGTGAAGAGATAGATGCTCTGGCAATGAAAGGAACATCTCTTGTAAGGTAGGTGTGTGTGTGTGTGTGTGTGTGTGTGTGTGTGTGTGTGTACATGTCATTGTCTGAAAAAACAGAACCACTAAGAGGGAAGGGAATAATTGAGGAGAGTTATAGGGTCGGCAATCTGTCACAATTACCAGAAGAGTCAGGCTCAGAGACGAACTGCAGAGGTAGAATCTGCAGGGGAATGAGAGAAGCCTTAAACAGGCCTTCAGGCTACAGCGTATGTGAACTGGATGTTAAGGATATGAGGAAAAGAGGACAAATAGAAAGTCAAGCTTTGGCTCTGTCCATGTTTTCTTTAGTGACATAGAGGAACAGAGACAGAGGTGCACAGGCAGAGGGAGTCTCCGCAAGGAGTTCTGGTACACCTGGGGAAGATAGGAAGAGTCTCAGATCCAGAGCAGGTGTGTGCCAAGATGGTGACCCACAGCGGCATGACCTGGAAAGTCTGATTTTTACTCTGATGAACTTTATGAGCCATGGGGCTTACGAGGTACCAGATCATTGCCATCAGGGGGAATCCAGTCTAAGGGTGTAGATCCAGCCACAGTAAGAGAGCAACAGGTGAAGGTGGCAGCCTTAAGGATTGACATGAATTGACTGGGGCTGAGCAGGCACCTGTGATCCTGAGATTCTTGTCTGGAAATAAGGTCTGGGGCAGCCACTGTTTACAGCAGGACACTCAGTAGTAAATCTAGGAACAGAACATGGCTGCTGTTGGAGAAAGAAAATGTGAACTATGAATAGCAGGTCAGACATGCTGTCGGGGAGAGCCAGGCTACTGTTCTAACACGGAGAAGGAAAAGATAAAGGCACCTTAATAAAGATTAAAACACGTAGATTGCCGAGGAGTGAGGTAAGAGAAGTAAAAAGAGAAATCACTCAGTTTGGGACAGAAAGTGAATTCCATGAACACACCAATCAGTGCAGAAAATCCTAGAGTGTTTTGGAGAAAAAAAAAATCTAATTGAAGTCAAAAGGTAAATTTGAAAATAAAATACACATCTCTGCTACTTTCACTGGTATGTACTGTGACATGTGACATTAAATCTTATCACTGTGATAAATAATTTATTATCAACAAATGTAGAAAAATCACTCGAGGAATTCAAACCCATTACTGAAGACTTTTCTTTAAAAATATGAAAATGTTGTAGCTAACATTAAGTTTACTGGTAAAAAAAAAACAAAAACAAAAACAAAAAACCAACCAAACAAACAAACAAAAAAACCTGAATTGTTTTCTCTTACGACTAGGAACAAGGTAAGAATTCTGTTTTCACCATTCTTACTCAACATAGTGCTAAAGTTTTATCCATCAAGAAAAGGAAATAAAAATCACATTATTGAAAAAAGAAAATGTAAAATTCCAGTCACAGAAGGACACATGATATTAAATCTTGAGAATGGAGAGATCCATGGGTTTGTATACCTAGCGGGCAACCTTAAGAAGGAATGCATTCTTGCTGTAGCCAACAACTAGGATAAGTCTCCAGAGAATTGTGTTGGGTAGGGAAAAGTCCAATCCCAAATGATTACATATACTACATAATTTATGTCCGCATTTTCCAGGAATAAAAAAAAATGAATAAAGAACAGATTAGAGGGTGTCAACAGGGAAGGGAAAAGTACAACTGGAAGCATTTTTACTTGACAGACACACTCTGTGTTCTGCCTGTATCAAGCAGTGTCCGATCTGTGGCATTGTGCCACACTTTCACCACATGATGTCACTCAGAAAACTGGATAAAGACTAAACAACATCTCTGCGCTTTGTTACGATTATCTGTGAGCCTACAAATACCTCATAGAAGGAATAGCTAAAGCTAGAGACAGGACATGCTGAATGTCCTTGAAATGTCTCATGACAGAAAGTTAGGCACCCAGAAGAGTCTATGGAATGCCTCAGTGCTGCAGAATCTTTACGTTTCTGTTGGGTTTTCTTTTATCAACTGTTACACTGCTTTCCCCAAGTTGCTTTGTATTTTTTTTTTTTTTAAACAAGCTATATTGTTGTCAGTGAACTGAGTATCAAGATCTATCCCCCAGGACACTTCCCTGGGTATGGGATGCCATTACTGCCAATTTTGAATGTGAGGAATCCAGCCCCTTTGCCATACATTTTAAAACACAAATCAGTCACACTGTTTTATGATCTATCAAGGTCACAGGGATTCCTCTGGCTCTTAATGTGTTACCAGTGGGCATAAGCTGGTTAAAAATTGATTGTAACTTATTAAAAGTTACAGTAGAACTAACAGAGTTGAATATTGGGAAATACACACAAAGATTTTAGGATTAGTAGAATGTCTGGTGAGTCAGAGACAGGGGCCAGACAGGACCTGGGTCTGTGAGAAACTCAGGAAATGATAACCGATAGACGGCAGCATTAGAGCAAGGACCCTGTAAGTACCGTGTGAGTGTGGCCCTCCTGGTAGAGGAAAATGAGCAAGGAAGAAGTAAACATGCGAGGATTGGGCAAGACTCAGATGGCACACCACGACCAATGGTGGAAAGCCGAACAGGCCATGTTTCAACACCAGAAACAAACACCATTGCCTCACTGGAGTCCTGCCCTCTAGATTAAATACCAGGCAGGTGTTGTTGAAAGCTATGTGTGGCTGGGCGGCAAGTACTTCTCACACCGGTGAGTTTCTATACACATCCCCCGATAAAGGAAGACACAAAGCCACGCGCTCCGCGGCTGCCAGAAGGGAGAGACGGGTGAGATTCCGAGCATTAGTTGGTATAAAAACCCAATTAAAGAGAAGGAGATCTGTGTAGGACTGACTGATGCACTCAATCTGTAAACTGATGAGACCACAGACCCCTCCTGTGAACAGAAGTGGATAATCACCATCAAATTGTAATAGGAAGGAAAACGAGCCAGCATTCCAGATCTGTATGTTGTAGAGGGACCCTCAATATTGCATTTTCCATCTCCTCTGACGTGTTTCTAGGACCTGGGAGGAGGCCTTGTGTTGTTTCTGAACACCCTCTCTTTCCTAGTCCTGATCCTCACTGCTCCCTCTGTAAAGCCACGAAAAACAGCGATGACTGTTTACAGATGACTGCTTACGTTTAATGTGCTTTGCTGTGTGACAATCTCCACATCACCTACTTTGCTTTCATTTTTACTACAATCTTCTCAACAAGTAATTTTTATTACCTGGGCCTTCAGACAGAGAAGTGAAAGACCAGAGGGCTTGTGTAACATTTCCAAGCCAGTGGACAGCTCAGACCTTTTTTTTTTTTTTTTCTTCCTTATTTTTTTAGCATTTTGTTAGAGTCTGCTAAAGTACCTCAGGAGTTTAAGCTGCCGGTTTTGTTTATTTTTGTTGTTTTTTGTTTGTTTGTTTGTTTGTTTTTTGAGAGTTCTGTTAGTTTTGGAAGCAAACTGTTCTGTAAGAGTTATAGATTTCTGTCACTAACATATAGTCACACCTGCCTCTGGAGATGTCTTCACGAAAGCAGGGTCAGTTCCTGTTAAAAGACAGAGAAGTGGGGCTCAGGGTGTGTGAAGTGTTTTGGGGTCTGCTCATCAATGGAACTTGCTTTAAAGAAAACATCTGGCAGAAATCTAGAAACTCTTGCTTAATAAAAACCGGACAGAATTTAGAGAGCTGATTTTGGTAGAACCTAGTAGGGATTTGTAGGGAAGGAGGGAAACAGTGTCAACCACCACTACTTTCTGTCATTATCCACTTAAAAAATAGAGAGAAGAGGAAAGGGAAGGAGGGAGGGAGGGAGAGAAGGAAGGAAAATATGCTTGCTCAGGACATCACTGGCCTTAAGGATATGTCTGCAGGAAGGAGTGTAATTAACCAAGTGACAGTTCAGCTCAGAAGGGAGAGGGCATCATCTTCCTCTGATGGGGGAAACCAGAGATGGACCAGAAGGGTCCACCCTTCTGTGACAACTGCCAACTGTTATTTTAGGATTCCACCTCCTGCCATTTTCACACCTTCTGCAGGTTTGTCTTCTCCCTGGCAAGGTGTTGTGAGGTTCTATTTCATGCAAAGTTTACTTTCTTATATGGAAAAAGACTCTTTAGACATTTCTTTCATTCTTAAAAGTGGCTGTTTCTTTATCTGTCTCATCAGGTCTTCATAAGCTCATTCACCCTTGAGCCCACTTTGAATCTCTCTCTTGCAGACCATTCTCAGTGGTGACTGTCACGTTTGTGTGAGAGTCAGACAGCATACAGAGACAAAAGGTGGAAAGCTCAGCAGGCCACTTAGGAAGGGTTTAAACCCCACAATCATATTTAACTCTGTTCTAAGTCCAGTGAATTCAATGCTTTCCCATTATCTTGAAATGCACTTGTAAGTTTAATATATTTTAATTCCCTCTAGAGCAATTTGATTGCTTGATTGGCAAACCTTCCAAAGTAATTTACATAACCTAACAAATTAAGCATGTAAATATTTGGGGCCCTAAGTTCTCTGAGAGTTACAATACTGTATATAAAGTTAATAAAAATTGCACCGTAAACCATAAATATAAATTAATTACTTGATTAGATGTTTTAAATTGACAGTGAATGATAATTATTATGTAACTCCTAAGCATTACAAGTAAATCAAACTTTGATTATTAGGTTCTTTTAACTTGAAAAATACTAATATTATTAGCATTTAACTTTCTAAATTATTTGTCCTCTTTTTTTCTCAATTCTGAGGTTGAGAGACACTTCAGCCTTTCAGGAGTCAAGTCCCATCCTACTTAATCCAGCTTTCATGACCTGAATTCTCAGCCTGACCCCTGAGGGGATACAGTCACCTTATTCACACTTTTATTTACATGATTCAAGGAAGGCAGCCAGCCGGCCGACATCTATGCACTTAAGCCATACACATAACCTCTTATTCAAGTGGCATGGAAATCTATACCTTCCTCATTCTTGCCAAAAAGACAAATTTTTAGTTCTTTGCCTTTCAAAACATGGAAGGCCTGAAGACTTGACTGTGCATTGCTTTCATGCTCTTTTTTTTTTTCTGACCTTAAAAAAATGATTTATTTATTCACTTTACATCCCAACTGTAGCCCCCTCCCTCTTCTCCTCCTGGTTCTACCCTCCCTCCTCATTCCCCATTCCCCCTCCCTAATTCTCAGAAAAGGGGAGCCCCACCCACTCACCCCAGCTCATCAAGTCTCCTCAGGACTGACTGAGAGCATTCTCTTCCCCTGTGATCCCGCCAGGGGGTAGTTATCAAAAAGCAGGCAACAGAGTCCATATTGGAGACAGCCCCTGTTCCCTACCCACATGAAGCCTGAGCTGTCCATCAGCTACATCTATGTAGGGAGCCTAGTTCCAGTCTATGCCTGGTCCTTGGTGGGTGCTTCAGACTCCACAAGCCCCTCTGAGCCCTGGTTAGTTGGCTCTGTTGGTCTTCTCATGAAGCTCCTGACACTGGGTCCTTCTGTCCTTCTGCCAGTTTTCCACAAGACTCCTATGCTTTGCCCAATGGTTGGCTGTGGGTTTCAGCGTTTGTTTTCATCTGCTGCTGGATGGAGCATCTCAGAGAACAGCGAGGCTAGGCTCCTGATGTGAGCGTAGCAGGGTATCATTAATAATGTCAGGGTTGGCTCTCTAGCCTGGGGTGGGTCTCAGGTTGGGCTAGGCATGGGTTCGGCATTCCCTCAACTTCTGCTCTATCTTTATCCCCTGCACATCTTGTAGGCAGGGTAAATTTGGGGTCGATGTGTTTTTGTGGTTGGGTTGGTGTTCCCCTCCCTCCACTAGGAGTCCTGTCTAGTTAGAGAGTGGCCTCTGCAGTCTCCATGACCCCTGCTACTAGGGGCCTCAGCTAGAGTCACCCCCATATCTTCCCAGCAGCCTATGCTCTCATGGGTCTCCAGCTTGTTTTTAACATGACAGATATTAGAATGAACTGTGGATGTTTTCCATGTTTCTCAGCACCATAGTTGATGATGGAAACGTTACTCTGTGGTGGTAGGGGCATATGTGGGGGGGTGTGCCTCTGTGTGTGGGGTGTGCCTGTGGGGGGGTGCCGGTGGGGGGTGCCTGTGGGGGGGGTGTGCCTGTGTGTGTGTGTGTTCTAACCTAATCTCTGATTTTTCTTTTGTTAGACTTACTACCAGACCATTTGGGTGGTCACTTTATTCTCTTCTCCGTATCCGTGTCCAGTGATAGCCTCTTCCTTTCCCAAAGCAGTGAATGGAGTCTTGACTGGAACAGGACCTTACATAGCATTCTGGGAAGTCTCTCTACAGTTTCTCTTGGGGTGAGGCTCATTTGGAGTGCTTTCTGGGGGTTGACCTCTGCACTTTACTGGAGAGCCTCAGGCTCAGCCATGGGAGTCCTGGGCCATGTAAGCCCCTCCGGTGACCGGAAAGCAGCTTCCAGAACAGCTGCCACTAATTTTGTTTCATCTGCCAGGATGGAACCAGGGCATCAAATGTCTTATGAAGGTCCTTATTTAACTAGGTCTTTAGGCTCTGGACCTCTGTACTGTATAGCTCCTCAAAGGCAAGACTTCTTGTAAAGCAGCGAGAGCCTGAAGGAGCATCTCTTACCTCCCCACAATCTCAGGAAACTCCCTTGAGACTGATTTAGATTCACCTATGTTGTCCATTATCTTCCTGTTTAATCTTTTAAAACTTTTAAGTCCTTTCCTTCAATTCGAGGCATCTCTCTCCAGCCAAATCGTTACACCATTGCCCCAATGTCCGTGGTTAGTGTCTTGGAAATTATTTGGTGGGAATCAGAGATGTTATTGTCAGTTTTATGTTATCTATGCCATGAATGTATGTTTTCCATGCCTGAAGAAACAAACAGAAACATTTTCTTGTGAAACAAACAAAACCCAAAAAGCCAAAACAAACAAACAAACAAAACTTACAAAAGAGAATATGTGTAAAGATATACAGCCAGATTCCTCTCTTTGTGTTGGGCACTTGCCGAGAACCCCAGTCTGGTCTTACCTGAACAGCAGTTTGAGGAGACCAGCTCCTCAAGCGTGGCTACTGATCACCACCGCCCCTGCAGTGTTTCCAGTAGCTAATTGTCCAGTATTCCCACAACCCTGGCTTTTCCTTCCATCCCGCCTGCTCATTCCCCTTTTCTTCTGATTGCTCTAATCTGTCTCAAGAATGCACTTTATAATCTGGCAAAATATTGGTACAGGGACCTCACCTCTCCTGTGAACACTTTCTCTAAATTTCCACTTAACTGAGCAGTCATCCATAACTAGCCACTTGCGGATGTTGGCTGAATGGCCACTTCTTGGACATGGAAGAGAGTGAGGATTTCCTGCTGGAGACTCACTTACATACCAGAGGCTTGCTAAGGTTTGCTCACTCTGTGCCCTAAACTCTGTGTTCAAACTGAGGCCTTTAAAAGCCAGGCCTTGTGGGCAGCTGCAGCCTACTCAGTGGGGGCTGGTGCTGGTGGAAAGCGGCTAACAGGGAGCTGCTTTGCCCATTCCTCCAGGCCAAGACACAACAGTCATCCTTTCTGCCCTCTTATTACATGAACGACATGAGTGAAGCTGTCCGTGAGGATCCAGATGCAGTCTGCCAGAAACTTGATATTGAATTCCCCACTTTTAGACCTAAAACGAACGCGTCCTGCTGTTGCTCAAGATCCTAATCCAGGAGATTTTGTTATAGCAGCAGGGACAGAGTAGGGAAGAGACAATGAGTGTTTCAGGCCTTTTCAGCCTGGGCGTCCAAGGCCAGGAGAGAAGTTGAGAGAGTTTAATTTTTCTAAAATTACACACAGTATAGATAAGTGTATGCATACATACAATAGAGATAGAGAGATAGCTATAGATAGATAGATAGATAGATAGATAGATAGATAGATAGATAGATAGTAAAGAGATAAGTTAAGCCACTTGGGCTGACAATGCTCCCCACAAGAACCATGGACTAACAAAAAAAACCCAGTACCAGGTACCAGAAGCCTCCTTTCAAATTGTTGATCAGAGTATTTCAAGTCACTCCCCAAATAATATAGACTTGAGGGTTAATACAGCCTTCAGAGTTGAAGGTAGCCCCTATTGCTGAAGCCTATCTATGACTTGGGGAATATCATGGAAGATGGATCGGGAATTTTGCTAGACATAGTATGACCTAGAAATGACTATATAAACAAGACTGAAAAAATGACAGTATCAGTGGACATGCTGATGTTGAGGGAGGAAATTTTCACAGGGTCCTACCCCTGGACGAAGAGCTAGAGGCAATCACTGTCTGCTGGGAGAAGAAAAATTAGCCTCTTCGTGGAATGAGTCCCTCTCTTCGTTGTCAAGTAGAGACTGGTCATCCCTGAAACCATGTACACACTACCAGCAAAATGGGCTCCTCAGGTTTTATTTATGCAACAGTGTATGTCACAATGCAATATATGCGTTTGTATAACAATATAGCATGTGTGTGTAACAGTATAGGACGTGCTGAACAATACAGTGAGTGTGTAACAATAACACTCAAAGAAAAAGAAGCTGTCAGCTTGAGGCAGAAGCATGAGAGGGGAAATGCCTAGGAGGGGATGGACGTAGGAAAGGAAAGAAAGAAGTGATGTAATTCTGTTTCAATTACAGATACATTTTTAAAAAGAGGATCCCCTTAACATTATCCTTGTGGCTAGTAAACAAGGATTCTGCTTTAGCGTTGCTCCTGCGCTCTTTAACTGTCCCCCCGCCCCCTGCCCCAAACTCTCCTAAGCCAGTCTGCCCTTTCCCAGTGGTCAGTGCTCTACCACTGGCTACTGATAACTTTTAACTACTGGAGTATGTGAGGATCAAATGCCTTGTCTGAAAGCCCTCTCAATCCATCAGCAAAGAACTACCAAGATAGCGAGAAAACTTATTCTGTACACATGCCAAAATATTTACCTTTCTGACATTTTAACACATACTTTTATGGGATTGGGTCATGCTGAAGCAAGAGCATCACATACTCCTAGCAACTAACCTCCAGCTAGAAACGCGAAGGAGCATTCATCGAAGTGTCCAGGAACACAGGGTCAGGTAGCATTCTCCACCAAAGGCACCATCTGCAAGCGAGCTGGGTAACCAGACTCACCCTACCTAATGCAGGCAGGCCAAGAATATCTGTGTAAATCGTCCAGCCAGCCATTTAACCAACAAAGCTCCAATTCCGGCAGGGGAGAAAACATGAATATACATTATCCTAATTAAAAACTCTCTGGTGCGTGTTTAGATAAGGATATTAGGAACTATTGGTCATATGAGTTTCTAATTAGGGTATTACAGCTGCTAACTAATACCTTGATAGTATATATTAAAGTTCATTTATGCACACACATGTCATACATGTGCGTGCGTGCGCGCACACACACACACACACACACACACACAATGCTGCAAAGACTGACAAACTTTATTAAAGGCAAAATTAAAATTTCCTTATTGTGTCCCTCAGTTGGTATTGCTTTGAAGGCTGTAGCTTTAGGCAGATCATTCTCGTCCTCTCCTTTGGGGGTCTCATTTCAACCCCACCCTCACCCACATCCTTTTCTTTCCAGCCTCTTTACAGCACTACAACTGATGTTGTCAGGAGCTCAGTTGTGTTGTTGTTGTTTGATTTTCTCCAGAATAGACGTGAATGGCCAACCAACCAGTAGGAGAGCTGACTAGACTGTCAACACTGTATGCACATACTCAGCCTCAGAGGTCCTGGCTCTAATGTGAGTTCTCTTAAAACAGTCCTTCCACCCATGGCTGAAGATGAACAAGAAATAAGTATGTTCCTTCTGGGAGCATTTGTCTTAAATCTTAGAGTGTGTCAATAAGTGAAGAATGAGCTAAGGTTTTTATTGCCTAGACTGGTTAAATCTTCTAAATCATACAGAATCAGCTCACATTTATGGACAGGTACATAGATGTTTAAAATGCAAATCAGGAAGAGGTGGGAAGGTACATGCCATGTGAGGGGGAGAATACTAAGAGAGAGGATAGGTGCTGTGGAAGGCTGGACCTGGGAAATACAACATTTTAAAATATCTCCTACAAAAATTTCTCTGGTTATGCAACCACCCAAATCCTTCTTTCTCCCTCAAACTTGGAGAATTTGCTTAGTGCACTGATAAGAGTTCTATGGTTACACCAAGGTTTTTGTAAATTTTTATTCTAGAACCAAACAGAAATCTTTCAGGTTTTAAAGTCCTAGTCTTACCATAGCTGAAGACGTCATATGCAGATAAGATTGCCAGTGATGAAACAAGACTTGGAACAGAACTCATCTGAAGGTTAAAAGTTCTGAAAAAAAAAACCAGATAATCAGGTTTTATTATTCAGTAGTAGAGACATCATGCTGCTAGATAACTTTCTAAGACTCTGTTGTTTTTGTGGTTGCCATGGCAGTGATAACAGTGGGAGGGTTGTTGGCTAGACTGAACTAGGGTCACTCACTGAGTGATTACCTACTGGATGTCAATTCAAAGTTCATTGCTGAATACATCCTTACTGCACTTTCTTGGTCTCCTGGAGCACTTGATTTTTAGCAGCCTAAAAAAGAATGAGGTTTGTATCTGCCATATGTCACCCATATAGGCACACAAGCAACTTCGCTTTGCAACACCTGAAATCACCCAATGGTTTTTTTTTTTAAGTTGAATAATCTTTTTAATCATTTTTTTAAAAAGAGTCTAAAAATTTTACATATATTTGCATGTTGACTTTTAAACATATGGAACCATACATACAAAAATAAATTCGATTGCATCCTACTATTTTGCAGGCCAAATTCAATTCAAAGAATTGGTGTGTAGGAAGAACTCTCGGTTGTTTAGTAAAGAAATACATGTGGTAATGCGGACTTGAGGAAAATAGAGAAGCCTTTATCAAATCTTGCTGCATTCATGAATGAGACCCCTTAAAAAGGAAATTTAACTCTAGGTAAATTAATTAAATCTACTTTTAAAATATCCTTTTGTTTAATACTCATGGTGCTGTCTTCATTTCTATAACCGAAATGCTGTAGAAGCACCCAAGAACTGTCAGAAACAAGCATCAGGAGAATCATGGCATTGAAGACACCATTGTCATTGATTTTTATGTGACTGTTGTTACTTTGTAGACATGAAATATGAAGGAGTTAATTTCAATACAGTTGTCAAGGGTTGTTGCCTTCTTCTCAGCTTGCAATTTCCTCTAAAAGAAAAATGCTTTGCATTCTGCTCTCTTCCCAAATGCTCACACTGACCTCCCTCATTTCCAGAATCCACATAGCAACTGTTGCTATATTTTCAGAAGTAGGGCTTTCCTCTTTCTTTTTCCAGCTAGAAAAACAAAATGCAACTGAAAAAACAAGTTCAAATGTTCAAAGAAGAAAAAAATGTCCCCCAAATCACATAACCAAGGGATGACCTCTTTATCTTGCAAATCTCCCCGCTGGCATGTATTATCTTATGATTTTATTTTCAAAAGTCAGCTTGTTTCAGATGCATGAAGTGAAGTTTGCCTTTCGTTGTTGTTTTAAAGTTTGCAACCTATGGAGAACATTTCCCTGTGCCAGCTTATAAATCTCTTGTTTAGGATGCATGTTCAGTACTCTGATATTCACTATGCCACAATTTAAGTGCTAGCACGTCACTGATAGACCTTTAGGCTACGTCTAATCATTAATTATTATGAATAATTTCATAATGAACATTTTGTGTAAATGATTGCTGTGTCTGTCTGTGTTGCTGCAATGGGGAGGGAGGTTAAGCTCTCTCTAAACCTGAAATTATATAGAAAAGAACAGGGAAGTTTTCAAGCTTTTTACCAAACCATCTCCCAGAAAGATGGAGAAGTCAATGGTATCACCACCAGCAGTAAACACAAAGGCTTGGTTGTGCCTTCTTGTGCATCTCATGTGTAGGTAGGCAGGGCTGAGCTGTTAATAGCAGCTGTGGTGCTATAGGATCGGTGCACCGTGGCATATGACAGAAACCTTCACCCACAGAGTTCCTAGGGCCCTACCTATTACCAATGGAACACGAGACAGTCAGCCGAAAATGGGGTAGGGGCAGGGGGAGGGAAGCAGGAGAGAAATGCTTCTCTGGCAAGGCTTTCCGAGTCAACAAGGGCTTGCGGTGTTGTGATTTGGGAAGGTTGATCCTCCTTGCCAAATGGACTGGATTTGGGATGACCTAGGAGGAACCATGTGAACATCACTATTCACCCCTCTCTGCTTCTTGATCTGCTCAGAAGGGAGCAAGTAGTCTGACACTACGGCTATCATCCCTCCCCTGTCACCATGGACTGCATCCTCTCCAACTTTGACCCAAACCATCTCTCATCCCTTAAATTGTTTTCTGCCAGTTATTCCATCAAGGCAAAAACAATATAACCAGTAAAGGGTACTTTTCAGCAATGGCTCTTCCCTGGCTAACTCTGAGCTGTGACTCAGTCTTTGGACCTATTTCAAGGTAGTGGTGAGCTTCCAAACTTGGCAAATCAGGGGGATGATATTCCTAAGATGGAAGAAGGCGTGATGAAGTGTGATGTGATCTACTTTAGTAAGCCAGAAACTAAAGTTCTATGCGTTGTTTAGTTTGTTAACGAACCTTGAGGGGCAATGCAACTTAATTAACTTTCACATTTCAAATTCTTTGAGATATACATTTGGCTTCTAAAGCATTTCTATCCTTTGACTTATTCACACTCACCCAGCATACACTCACTAGACTGGTATGGGTCAGGCCTCGTGCTAGATGAAGTGAGATAGAATGTTAAAGCTCATCTTCAATGGCAGCCAAGCATGCTGAATGAGCAGCCTTGCTCTCTCTTCACAACACCCTCCTTTCCATACTCAGTATGGACACGTTATCTCCAATGATCGTCTTTAAAAACACACAGAAGCAGAGAAAATTACTGTAAGTCGTTCAACATAAGAAACCCGCCCTGTCTGAAGTATTCAGGCTGCTGTTGTAGGACCAGAAAGACAAGGTCAATTCCTGCCCTCACAGCACTATAGGTAAGCAGATAGGCTCAAGGCATTCCCTGGTAATCTCTGAACTACAGACACCGCAATGATGATTTGAAATAATAGAACTGTGAAAAAAAAGAGATAAATTCTCTACAGAATGCCTGTGGTCTAAACCCTGGAGTCTGTGAATGTGCTATTTTAAATGCAAAAGGGACTTTTAGGTGTCATTAAGGATTTTCTTTTTCTTCCTTTTTTTTTTTTTAGAATTTAAAATTTTTAAGTTTAAATTAATTTTTTATGTTTTATTTACTTTACATCACGATTGTAGTCCCCCTCATCTTTTTCCCCCTATTTCTCAGAAAGGGGGAACCCTACTCCCCTATCATCTGACCCAGCCTATCAAGTCTCATTAGGACTGTCTGCCTCCTTTCCTCTGTGGCCTGGCAATGACTCCCCCACACCAGGGGAAGGTGATCAAAGAGTGGGCAGTAGAGTCCTTGCCAGAGACACCCCTGCTCTCCTTAATAAGGAAACCAACATGGAGACTGAGCTGCTTATCGGCTACATCTGAACAGGCAGTCTAGGTCCTATTCATGTATGGTCCTTGGTTGGTTCATCAGCCTATGAAGGCCCACATGGGCCCAGATTTGTTGGTTCTGCTGGTCTTCTTATGACGCTCCTGTCTGCTGTGAATCCTTCTATTTCCCCAGCCCTTTCCTGTGACTCCCTGCATTCTGCTCTGCCCGAAGTTTGGCTGTGATTCCACCCCCTGCTGGGTGGAGTCTTTCAGAGGACATATGGTAGGCTCCCATCCTTTTCCCTCTCTTCAAAGAAGGAGAGCTCTTGGCTTATCTGACAGAGTCCAGTGTAATTACAATGGTCCTTAAAAGTAGGGAAGTCAGAAGAAGAGGGGAAGAAGCATAGACAATGGGAATGAGTCATATTTGAAGATACTACCCTGCTAAGTGTGAAGAGGGAAAGGGGGGCATTAGGCAAAGAATGAAGATGAACTCTGGAAAACCTTTGCAAGAAACATAGATAATCTGATGCTTTGATGTTAGACCACTAAAAGCCATTTGGGATTTTTGTTTTTATTATACAGGGTTATATATTTTCATGTACCTGGAATATATTCACCCCGGGTACTTTGCTACCTTTCCCCTTCACATCTCCTTTGTTCCCCAGACAGTTTCATTTCTACTTTTATGCCGTCAGTACCTATATATTGACATGTATCTACAAGGTCTAGGACCTGCAAGTGAGAGAAATGTACGATAGTTACCTTTCTGGAACTGACTTAGTTTGCTTTGTCTAGTCATCTGCAGTCTACATCCATTTTCCTGCAACTGATGAAGGAGCCTCATCCTCCTTTCTGGCTGAAAACATTTCCGTCAATTATATAAAGTTTTTCCTATCCAGTCCTCTGTCGACAAGCATCTAGGTTGATTCCATAGTGCAGCTATGGTGAATCCTGCTGCAATACACGCTGAGGCGCACGTACCTCTGAGGAACGATGACTTGGAGTCCTTAGAAGTGAATACTGAGAAGCAGTATGGGGAGGTCTATTGTGAGGTATTTCTCCCATTTAAAATTTTCCTTCCATAATTATATACTAATAAATGTTTTAACTACTGCATTAATTTTTTTTATAACAGCAACTAAATAAAGATGATTGCAGAGAGTTTAAGGAACGGATTTTAGGGGAACGTTGCTTGATACTTCTGCAGGATTCTATAGGTAGACATGCAAAATGGTCTTACAGGCAACAGAAAAGCAAGAACAAAGGCGTGCATGCGAGAAGAAAAAAAAGAACAGCATTCTCAAAAGCACACCGGCCTTTAGAAAAGGAGAATCCCAGAGAGCAGAGACACAAGAACTGAAACCCGACTTTTTAACCACACACTGATTAGAGGTGGCTTCCGAGTGAAAGCCACTCGCTAGCAAAGCCAGGAAAAAGGCTTTGCTCTAAGTGATTCCACTAGTGTTGGGTGAAATAGAGAGGGGAGGGGATGCTGTCAGAGAGCAATGCAGTGAGAAAGGGGCAAGAATGTTGTGGTAAGAATGAAAGCAAGGAGGCTGACCGGGTGTTAAGGAACAGTGCTGTGCTGGGCCAACGTGTCTGAGCATCCACAGGGAGACACTGGGGTGATTTGAAGGGGCCAGGAAGGCAATTTGCTGTGTTCCTTTGTTCAATGTAGACTGCTGCTTATCGGCTTCAGGGCCTGGCAGATGAGCAAAATGGTGACTTCTTGACATAGAGAGGAGAGATTATCCTCTTGAGGTGTATATCCCATTCACGTGGACCTATAATTGTGGTTGACATGCACAGAACTGACTTGCAAGGTTTTGAAGTGGGGAAGCCCTGTGGGATATGTAGAAAATCAGAGCAGCACTTGAAAGCCACAGAGTATGACGTCACATGGGGCTGCCTGGAAGCCAGGGACCTGAGTTACACACTTTCCCACAATGGGCGATGTGAACTTGAATAAGTCATCTCTGTTTCCCAGACTCTTCCCTTACTGAGATAAAGCATTTTTTTTTAACATGGGGGAACATAGTTTGGTGGTAGTCTGGAAACATTTTCATACTGACTAAGTTTTACAGGCCCAATTCTTTCCTCAATCACGCATCCTTATGTGACCACAGGCTTTGCAAATGATGGATCACTAAGCAAACACCCATAGTCATTTGTCAAAACAGACCAGCAGAGAGTCCAGGGCCAGCACTGACTGATGCCCATGCTAAGTAGCCAGGTGGGAGAGGGGATATTATTGTGTGGAGGATGTTTTAGAATCTGAGTTTTGCTAAAGACTTAGAAACTGAAGGAGAAACCAAGATCATAAAAAGAGAGGTATACAGGAAAGTGTGTTGGGCCACCCATGCAGAAACATAGTTAAATGATAAACAAATTACATAAAGTGAGCAATCTGTTAAATTTCTCATCCATTGGTAGAAAAATAATTGGGCTTCAAAACAAAAACAAAACCAAAACAAAATGACAGTAATGAAAACCCTACAGAGGAATCTCTACATATTCCCATTTGTGACCAGCACTAATTGTCAAGTTTTAGAGAATTGCCACATCAGTGGTCAACAAGCAGGAATTTTTGTATTAGCCATAGGCTAAGTGCTCTTCAAATGTGGCCATAACCAATCCTGGGTATAAATATTTCAGGGGTGACGCAAGGTCACTGTTGAGAGCTTGGTTTGTGTATTTTCTTAGAAAATGTTACCTGGGGATGAGACAGGGAATTGGGTAAGATTTAGCATTGAGGCTCTGGCAGGAGATGAACTTTGACACAGGAAAGGCTTTCTTCAGATGGGTAACAAGAAATACCTTCTCCTGTCCTGAGGACATCTTTCCCGTGCCACTGCTGTTGGAACCTTCCTAAATTCAATGAAATTCTCCTCTCTCTTCCTTTTGCATTCTCACTCTAACTCTTGCTCTGCGTGTGCGCAAGTGTGGACCTTTGTGTGCATGGATGTGGAATACAGAACTGGAGGCTAACGCTGTGCCTTTCCTCACTCGCTATTTCCTTCTCCATGAGCATAGAGCTCCCAGAGCAGGCTAGACTGACTCCCTAGGAAGCTGCAGGGGTTGTTTTATCTCTGCATCCCGAGGAGTAATAGCATTACAAACATGAACTGCTGCGCCTGGCTTCTTAACCTGAATGCTGGGAAATCAGACTCAGGTTCTTCTGCTTGTACAATAAGCACTTTAATGAATGAGTCATCTCCCCAGGCTCTTAGCCATATTTTTGTGGTCCTGCCTATCACTGAATCAAACTTCCCAGGAATCTCCTTCGGTTAAGGAAACCATAGTATAGCCAGATAATGTTGCGGAATGCTGCTGTGTAAGAGCATGAATGTTGGAAGAGAGCTCAAAAGAAATGTGTCTATTATCAACCTTGTGGTTAATACCGTAAAAGCAGCATATCAAGTGAATCAGTCTGTGTCAACTAAACTTGCTACTAATTGGTCACTGCCTTTAACTTGCTAAATAGACAGTGTTTCTGGCCTGAAAATCCAGAATTCACTTAGCATTAATGTTGGGAATCACTTCACTGTGTAATCAGTGGTTATAGAAGTGTGGGCTAATTCACTGATCAAAAGTATTTTTGTGCCACAATTATCCTGCTTTTATTACTGTAGCTCTGTAGTATAATTTGAACAGACTACTATTATTCTGCCAAGTGGAAACTGATCTTCCTCCTTTCAGCAGGTATTAATTACACATAGATTCTTGGTTATGGGTGGGACTTTTTGCCTACATTCCTTTCTCTATGCTGAGATTTTGTCTAGTTTGAACCCGTGAAGGTCTAGTGCATGGTGTCACAGTCAGTCTCTGTGAGTTCACGTGAGCATCATTCTTGTTGTGTTCTTATGAGAAGAGAGGCCATTGACCAAAATCATCATGATCAAATTAATTAAAGCAAGCTTCTAAATTCATATAGGTAGGCTGTCTCTCCCTAAAAGTAAGGCTCAAGAGAGCATCATTGGACATGGGTAAGATCAGGATTTCTATAGTTCCAGAGCAGGGGGTTTCCAAATGGGGAATTTAGAAGGCAAATAGTCAGGGTTACAGAAGCAGACAATAAACATAATGAGGTAGTCATAACAGGGTGGTATAACAAGGCAGTCATAACAACATGATCATAACAAGGTAGTCATAATAACCTTTAAAATAAAGAGATTGTTGCCATTTCCTGGAACAGGCAATACAGAACCATATATATAACCTTGTAGCTAAGATTATATGTAGGGGCATAGCCCAATACTTGACAAATGAAGATTTAACCACAAACAGAAATGGATCTAGTTTGACTTTACTATAAGATGCCCTTCAAGGCCAAGATGGAGGCAGGCTTGTTTATTATTACCTCTTGTCAAATCCTTGATAGTGTCTTAGCATTATTATCTGAAGGAGAACAGAATTTGCAATGCCTCCAAAGATGCATGGTTCAATCATATATCACTTTGGTTAGCATATCAAGGGAAAACATTTTAAAGCCATATAATCTTGGTATGCCAGTAGGTGCTATAGATAGCCATTTTGTCCCTTTTTCCCGAGGAGTTTCCTTTTGATCAAATATTTTATCCTTTTGTTGAGGGATAAGGGGCAATATATTCTCTTCTGTAACTACTTCCTACTGAAATTAGAACACTGTTGTCAGGGCGCAGGAAAGCTGGAATGCTAGTCAAAGGCCAGGAGGGGATTAAGGCAGTAACTTATTTCACCAGAAGCATCTGTTTTGCTCACCCAGCTGAAGAGACAGGGAACAACCACACCGACTGGACTGGTTTACATCAGCTTTCAGAAAGTCCAGGGCTTTCCTGTTTCGTAGGACTACCCGGGCCTGAGTGGTGCAGGCCACCTTTGGAGCAGCTGGCAGTCTGACACTGATTTCTGGATGTTGTCTGCCAGACGAATGGAACTCGACCAAGACAAATATAGACCAGGACAGAAGCTAAAGTTAAATAACTTAAAGGAAACTTTTTATTTGGAGCTTCTGCCTCAGAAATAGGCAATAGGAAAGGAAGCTTAGGATGTTAATCGACGGGAGCACTTAATCTGGAGTCTGTTTGACCTATCACATATGGTTTCAAGTCTTATGACTTTCCTGCCTCTCTGAAACTTATATTACAACTGTCCCTAATTTTATTGAAATCCATATTGCAGAAAAACAGCTAACAGGCATCTTTAAAACAGTTGGAGTAAACTCATGCCTTTGAGTTATAGAAAAACTATGGCTTTGAGTTAAAAGCATGAACATTTTTCTTCTGCTCAGAAGGCTGGATATATAGATTGGAAAGAGATGTTTTTAGCATGATGATAAGTATCTTTAAGTTTTTATTTAGAAAACAGCCAGAGAAAACTTAAAATCTTGAGCTTGTGACTAGTAATAGTAGTCAATGGATTACTACCATATCAGAACTTCATTGATTAATGTTAAAATTTTAAATTC
This sequence comes from Psammomys obesus, assembly GCF_907164565.1. Lineage (NCBI taxonomy): Eukaryota > Metazoa > Chordata > Mammalia > Rodentia > Muridae > Psammomys > Psammomys obesus. The sequence continues at coordinate 3,098,948 of NW_026596069.1, forward strand.
TTGAAACCCTAGTGTAACAATAGTATAATGTATATTTATATTCATTAAATCAATGTTTTTTAAGAGCCTCATAATTTATTTCAGCTTTTTATAATTTTTGATGTTTATACTTTAAATTATTCTTAGATTTTTATAATTTATATAAACTAAACTTTTATTAGCCATTTATTTACCCTTAGAAAATATAAGTGGTTGATTATTAAGAGCGATCATTGGAAAACAAGTCCCTTTCAATAGTAAACGTTACATCTGAGACCTGTTTATCCTTTAACATGAAGCCTCTTAGTAAGGCAAATCTGTCTGTGAGTTTGCATTTTTCATCAGGTGACATAATAGCTTCAGAAAACTCAGTCTTGGCTTTTATATATAAAGTGCATTGACCAGGCTGCTGATGCCAAACTGATAAGCCTACAGTTACTGTCAACATCATCAGGGAGCTACGTAGGTCATTTCTTGATGCATCATATTTCAGTTAATAAAAACAGTTAGTCAGAAGCAGAACTACAGGGGTTAAAAAGCAAGGTTAGTATATGTGGAGAGGTTCCCAAACTATGGACTTTGATGAAGTATGTTTCTGTTTCTGTTTTTGGCTGGTCGTGCTGGCTATGTGCTGAGTTTTACAGCCTGAATGGTAAGATTACCTATGGGGGAGCAGCCTCGCCACAGAGGAGGACAATGCAGCCAGTTCTGATGAGACTGGATAAGTTAGGGTCAGATGAAAGAGAAGGAGGACCTCCCAAATCCACGGTCTTGGAAATGGGGCAGAGGAGGAGATGAGGGAAGGAGGATGGGATTGGAAGGGGAGGAGGGGGGGGCTACAGCTGGGATACAAAGTGAATAAACTGCAATTAATATAAAAAATAAAAGTTTAATAAAAAAAGAAAAAAAGATTATCTATGTGTTTCAACATTATCTATACCCAAAACACACTTGAATCTCTGTTGAACTGAATCCAGTGATCTGAAAGAAATTCTGAGCCCTGGCTATCAAAGCACCTATTGAAGCATGCACAAAGCTACCCAGGGTAGCATGGTGAATGTGGAGGGAGTCCATGCTGGCCCAAGCCAGTAGCACGGGAGTAGTGTTAGCTAGAGCTTGGTCCAGCTTCTAAGTCCACCTGTCACTGGAGAAGACTACTTGGGGCACAGAAACACATATGAGAGACAGAGACCACAGAAGTGAAACCAATGCAAAGAACACAGGCTAGAGCACTGTCCAGTGTACTAATCTTATTACTCTTGTTATTTATTCGTTTCAGTCTCCCTGACACACAAATACAGGCAAGGCATAAGGCAAGACACAGAACAAAGATAATAACAGGAACAATGACAAAAAGTTTGGGTCATTCATAAATTTATGAGTTTGACTGATGAAGTTTTTGTTTTGTTTGCTTTTGGTACTGTTTGCTTTTTAACAAAATAGGAGAGTTTTTCTTAACTGCCTTCTAGCACAAGCCAGGAACCTCCCAGAGGTCTTCTAAGTGTCAGGTTTTCACTGGTTCAGTTAGACCAGGCCTATCAGATTTTGGCTTGGCTCCCAGTAATGCTCCATGCCCTGCCCTTTGCCTGTCCAATCTCTTGGTGCCAAGTATCATGGAATGCCCTTGGAGTTCCTCAGCTCTGTTGTATATCCTAGGCATTGAAACCTTGCCAGAGGGTGCTCAGGCCTCTCAGATCTCCATCTCAGCTCTCAGTCTCACCGGGGGATCACCAGGGTCCCAAGGAGGGTCAGAAAAAGAACTGGTTTCTCCGGCTGAACTCTCAAGTAACCAAATGGGCCTTTTGAAGTCTTACTTGTTGCCCTAGGGGTGGCAGGGAGCTATTGGATCTCATCAGACACCCTCCCCCATTCCTTCAGATCAGGATCTCACAGAACCACATGTCACAGAGAAAAGCTATGACTTACCAGAATAGGTCTCTCTAAAAAGGTGCTTGCTGCTTTCTTTTGATACAACCATTTTCTCAGGCAGTCTGTGAAACTGAAGGCATGCCCTGGGCAGGGCCTTAGAATGTCTTAAAGTTTATGTTCCCCTAGGGAGCAGCTCTTTGGGCCTGGGGAGCAAGAGGGAAGGGTCTGGCTTCTGAATTTGTATTGCAATCTTGATCTAGCTGGGGCTAGAATTCCTTCTTTGAATCCCATAGATTCAAAGAGAAAGACCACCAACCCAAACAATCATGGTCAAATTAATTAAAGAAAGTTTTGTATTTTATTACTGTAAAGTCAGGAATCAAGAGATCAGCATAGGACATAAGTGTTTTTTTTTTAAACTTTTATTAATTACACTTTATTCACTTTGTATCCCCCCATAAACCTTTTCCTCCCAATACCACCTTCCCTCCCCCTTCTTCAAGCCTGCTCTTCCCCAAGGATAAATGTTTTTATATTTGGCAAGCAAATAGGAGAGGTTGCAGAAGCAGAATGTATGCATAACTAGTTGGTCACAACAACCTCTTGAAACAGACATGATTGCAAGGTGGTCATAACTAGGAGGCCATAACAAGGTAGTCATAACAACGAGGTTATAATAACCTTTGAAACAAAAAGATTGTTGCCATTTCCTGGAACAGGCGGTACAGAACTATTTTGTACTAAGGTTACAGGTGGGGTATAGCCCAATCCTTGAGAAATGGAGATTTAATCATAAACAGAAATGGATCTAGTTTGACTTTACTGTAAGATGACTTTCAAGCCCAAGATGGAAGCAGGCTGGTTTATTATTCTCCAGAAGATGCTGTTTCTTTGAAGACATTTATACCTTTTTCACTTAAAAGCTTTCTGCCTCTTCTTCTGCATAGATTTCTGATCCTTGAGGAAAGGGGTTTGATGAAGACATCTCACTCAGAGCTGAATGTTCCAAGGTCTCTCACTGTTTACACCATTTTTCAGCTGTGGGTTTCTGCAAGAATCCTCTTCTTTGATGAGGGCTGAAGGATGACATCACACACCAGAGGAGGCTTCATGCTCGGGAGTTGTTAGCTAGCAAAAAAAATTGACTTTATGTTTTGTTTTTGTGGGTTTTTTTCTGTAGGGAGTAAATGAAGCAGTGAATGAATGAATTCCTGAGCACATGTGTATTTTGACATGTTCATGGCTTATCAAAGAAACTGGCAAAGTTGTTTACCCCTATGAATAAGAGGATAGGCAAAACTTTCTTTGGGAGTCCTAGCATAAGCGATTATGGAATCTGATCAGTGTATACAAAAACCAGCAAGTGTAGCTTTTTTCTCCCATATGTTTACAGCATGAAACTGCTGCCTACAGACACCTCCTGTCTAGGTAACTCCTCACCCTGAACTGTACTTAATAAACACACTGGGATTTCAGGTTGTGGCAGAATCATTAGAGAGCCCCCACTTGATCCAAGCTTCACTGTAAGAGTGTCTATCCTTTGTTCATTTCCTCAGTGCCCCCAGGCAGGTCAGGGATCCATTCCATATGAACATGTTCTGTTGTTGTTTGGTTTTGCTTTTGTTTTAAGAGAAGGGAAGAACATGGAGTTGAGTGGCTAGAGAGGGAGCAGCGGATCTTAGAGGAGAAAGAATATGATCAACACTTACTGTATGAAAAATTAAAAATAATGGGAAATTAGAAAATAGAAAAATAAAAATCAACTGAGACCTGAGGACTTATCACACGCATAGCTCAATGCACACTTAGAAGCTTGGCCCACAACTGGCCAAAATACAGAGAATAAGAGACTGTGGAGAGCCCATCCCTAAATAGTACATCTATAAACATATCCCCTCCTGCTTAGGCCCAGCTGTCAGTGAAGACAAGGGGGTAGAAAGACTGTAAGAGCCAGCAGCAACGGGTCAATATAAGGAAACACTGTCCTCTAGACGCAGCAGGGTAACCGCGTGTATGAACTAGCAGTGATGGAGATGGTATGTACAAGTCATAAGCCCAAGTTCCTCAAGCCAGACCAAATCTCAGCATGGAGATGGGAGGTAGACATGAAGCCCCGCCCCTGGCTGAGGAGCCATTGGCAACTGATAGCTGCTGAGAGCGGAGGGGTGAGTTTTTAAAAGCAACTGTCCCTGGTAAGTTGGCCACACTCCAGCATGGTCACTCACCCACAAATATATGAGCAGCACAAATTGGACTTGTTGGGGGTTGGGGAACGACACAAAGCTGAGTGGGGGTGGATCAGGGAGGAACTGAGAGAGGGAGTAAATATGGTCAAAACACTTTATATGAAATTCTTCAAGAATTAATAAAACGTTAAAAATACTTTTTAAAAGAACCAATTCATAAGCTGGGAGTGGTGGGGCACGCCTTTTATCCCAGTGCTCTCGGGAGGGAGGTAGAGGCAGGCGGATCTCTGTGAGTTCGAGGCCATCCTGGTCTGCAAAGTGAGTCCAGGACAGCCAGAGCTGAACAGAGAAACCCTGCCTTGAAAAACCAAACCAAACCAAAACAAAAAAGAATCAATTCATTGGCATAGTTGCTACTTACACCAGTACGATTTTTTTGTTCCAGAGAGTAAAATCACAAAACTCTGAGGAGCTTTGAAGTAAACTGTGAAGCAAGTAGCATGTCAACATCCTGGTTGCTTTGTGCAGTTTTCTTTGTCACCATTAACAAGAAGAATGAAGTACTGGAAATCTGCCACAGTTAGGCTCAGTGAGTGTTTGAGTGCTTTGCCTTGAGTGCATTTGAATGAAGTATTGGGCGTCCCAGAGGTGGGAAGGCAAGCGTAGAAAGCAAATTTGCCTGCAGCAGATTTTGTCCTTACTTAGGCACCCTTTGGAAGGCTGAGTTAGAGAGCAAAGGCTTCTCTCCCTCTCCCACCCTTATCCCTTTGTTTCACACCATTCCACTGACCCCTAATGGAGACCTGTCTTTTCAGATCTACAAGGTGAGCATTGAGAAAGCCTAGGGTTTCTAGAAAGGTGATCAGTTGAAAACAACGGGATGCTTTGCATGGAACAGACCAGGAGAGGGTCAGAACCAGGAAAGGTGTTATCCTGACATCCGTATTACCTGCTTCATCTTAATTTTTTTCTGAACTTTAGGGCTGAGGTTGTAATTGCATTTTGACATCTATATTAGCTCCTGGTACATAGATTAAAATGAATCCTATCCAAGTTTCAGTGTTGAAATCTGATCTTCTAGTACCTACCTCAAACTGCAGCTACACTTGGAGGTAGTCTTTAAAGTGATGATTTTAACATCTTCATGAGAAGAGGAAGGGGTGCTCGCTCATACAGAAGGAAGGCCACGTGATGACTCAGTGAGAAAGCAGCTCTGTGCAAGTCACAGTAGCTCCCATTGAAACCTTGATGTGGATCCGCAGACTGAAGAACTGTGGGAAAATAAATCCTGGGTTACACTGTAACCACACCATGAGATGCTTCAGAAGCAGTAAACTAGTATAACGCAAATGTCACCAACCCTTCCTTGTTAAGTTTTCCTGTTTATTCAAGTAACAATGATAGGAAAGAAGGAAGGAAGGAAGAAAAGAAGGGAGGGAAGAAGGGAAGGAGGGAGGGAGGGAGGGAAGAAGGAAAGGAGGGAGGGAGGAAGAAAGGAAGAGAGGGAGGGAGGGAGGGAGGAAGGAAGGAAGGGAGGAAGGAAGGAAGAAATAATCTGAAATCTTCCTGCCTGCTGTATGAAGAACTGGTTTTACTATATTATTCACGGTATCCACCATGCTGAGGAAAGTTTTGAGAATTCCTTAGGAATGCTTTTATGTCCCTTTAAATGGCTTGGCCTCTTTGAGCCCTTCTGCCAGATTTCTTGCTTTGGTCTGATACATCTTTCATATTTTCTGCTTTCATCTTCTGTATCTAATAACTTCTTCCCTCCCTGTGTATGGACAATGGACCCTTCGTCATGGGCACTGATACAAGACCCTCCACGCATCAGCTTAAAGCATGCAGCACATTTAACAAAGGGTTATTGAAGTACAGAAAAAAAAAGAGAGGAGGCAGTTGGATGCCAAAGAGAAAATTCTGGGCTATTAATAGCTGCTAGACAGGATGTGCCCTCGAGGCCCTTTCTAGTGCTTTCCATAGGATTTCCCAAAGGCTCCTATTATCCCTTAGCTCCCTGCATCTTGCAGTGAAGACACTTGACTTTACATAAGACTCTTTCCTCCTCCTTTAGCCAGAACTGGGGCCTCCAGATTCATCTCAGGCTCAAGGACCAACGCACCCTCTTATCCAGGTAGGATTGGAATGTGGCTTGTTTTCTGCCGTGGCATGGCGATAGATCCTCTGAACTCCATCAACAGGGTGCCCATGCCCCTACAGCATGATGACTCCCAGCTGCTAGGCTCGGTATTTCAATGTTTGCTACACAGTTGTGCAGCTACCGGGAGCTGTGGCACAGGACCGCCCACTCAAAGATGTCACCCTTCTTGTTATACCCATTGAGAATTACTTTTCTAAAGAAATCACTAAGTGTTTTTATCACATGAGAGATTTTTATTTCCTGATTTAGCAGAGAGCAAAGCCTTGTACCTCGGTTCAGTGCTTGCTCAAAGATTTCGTTAGTTATTACTGAAGTTATAAAATAGTAAGAAAAAAATCTTTCTTCATGAAAGAAGACAGTTTAAGGACAAAGAAAGACGTCAATCAAAGGGGTGTGCATTTCTCCTAGCCTTCATTTCCAGCTTTCATCTTCTGTACTTAATGAGAGGGAAGGCAACCACATAATAGCACTCTCTACCTCAGGAGACCATCGTACTTTCGCAAGTTCGGGAGCCACTCACTGAAATAAAAGGGGGAGAGAATTTTTCTTCCTCTTTACAAGCAAATAAAAGCAAGCAAGCACACAAACAAAATACCCAAGGAGCTGAGCCTTAAAACCTACCAAGCAAATTGACATCCAGGAAGACTGTTGGAAAAGCAGAATCATGGGGACTTAGCATTTAAGAGGTGATGGCAGCAGGCGCAGTAAGGGAAGTACTGTAAAGCAAACTTCACACAGAAGTTTGAAGGCCCGGATGATGTGTATACAGGAAGCATTGAGTCCCTGCGAAGAAAAGCTGCAGGAACTGCTGGGCAACCAGCCACAGTGCGTATGTGTTTCCAGCCACTCTGCTGTAGACGGAACACTTCCAACTGAATCTGGATATATGTCCACTTCATGTGGTGTCCTCAGGGAGCAGAAGAAAGAACTGGATCCCCTGAAGCTGGAATCAGAGTCAGTTATGAGACACCATTAGGGTGCTGCGAATTGAGCTCGAGTCCTCTACAAGTGTAGCCGGTGTTCCTAACCACTGAGTGATCTCTCCAGGCCCTGTAGATGGAACATTTGTTAATCTCCTTCTGTATACTTGGCCTTGAATCCCCGATGAATCTGAAACCAGAAACAGGCCATCTACATTGTCTAGCCAACTCAGTCTCGTTATTCTCTGATTAAGAGACTTTCAATTTACCTCTTGAGAATAAGGTTGTACTGCAACCGGAGATAGTCAGGGGCTATACCGAAAGCTCTAAACAGTAGGAAGAAATGCTTTCAGCAGCGCTGGAATATGTCACCTTGCTGTGTAGCTGCTATGGAAAGTGCCCGCATCTATCTGTACACAGTGGCTCTGGAGAATTGCCTCAAAAGTCAAAATGAATTTAGTCCATCACAACCTGGTGAGAGCGCATTCCAGTTTTGTGATTAAATTGTTCCCAGGTGAATTACTTCAGGAAGCTTTTGGTCTGTGTTGGCTATGATCATACACACGTGTGTGTTAAGAAGTTAGGAAAAGGCCTTGGCACGGTGGTTCGCACTTGTAATGGCAGCACTTGGGAGACAGAAGCAGAAAAATGCCTGTAAATTTGCAGCCATCTGGGCCAACCTAGTCTACACAGTAAAACAATACCCGAGAGACAGGGTGTGAGGGAAGGAAACATGAAATAAACGAAAATTAGTTTTCATGTGCTTTTCTCTCGTGGGTGGAAAATTACAGTATGAGTAAAAATTTTATTAGGGTACATCAATAGTTTTTGTTTTTCACTAAGCATGTGTGACTCACGTTACAAAATGGCATTTCATTCCATGAAGGAAAATATGTCAAAGTAACAAGAATGAAGTGATGACCCATATCAACAAGCAAATGCTGCAGGTGTCCTGAGCAGAAATTCTTCTGTCCTGCTAAAGCTCCCATACCACTCCATCCTGCCCTGCGCACCCACTGTGCCGAAATGATCCCTGTGTATTTATTCTGTGTCATGCAACTTTTTGTGAGTCTCTAAATAATACAGTTGATAAGCATAAGTTTTGATAAATTGTCAATTAAACGGTGGTTATGTGGTGATTTAAACTACCTCAACATGCCACAGAAACACAACACAACACACACACACACACACACACACACACACACGGGGGGGGGGGAGAGAGAGAGAGAGAGAGAGAGAGAGAACATTCCTAAAAGTCCCCAGAAAGGCAAGTCACTCATTTTTGCTCTCTACCTCCCTCACTGTGAGAATTTCTTCCTTCACTTCATCTCTCCCCCTTTTTTTGAGGGGAGTTAATCCTAGAGCCTTATGAATGAAGGATAAATGCTCTCTACCCAGCCCTACAGATGAGAGATTCCATTATTGATATTTGGCAGTGAAAATTGAAAGAAAGACTAGAGAGATGGCTTAGTGGTTAAGAGCCCTGCGAGGACCCTGGTTCACTGCTCAGCACCCTCATGGTAGCTCGTGGCATCTGTAACTCCAGGCCCAGGGGATGCTACAAGCTCTTCTGGCCGTGCTCGGGGAAAGGAGACACACAGGTGGAACACAGACATACATGCAAGCAAAACACCCATCACGTAATTTTTTAATTTTCATGGCCTAAATTTAGCCTCACACCGAGTGACCCTTGGAGGGCAGAAACTGTACCACACGTTTGTATAGCAACTCTGCAAATGTCATGTCCAAATATGTGCTGTTGATGATAGTGGGGTGGTGTTATTATCCTTTCCAATTAACTTAAAATGTCCTTGCTTGCTACATGCTAAATATATCTTCCAGAAATATAGTTGCCAGATAAAATGCAGGATGCCTGACTTAATTTGAATTTCAAATAAATAGTGAATACTTATTTTAGAGTAACTTTGCCTCATATAAACCAATTGTTGTTTTTCTGAAATTCAAATTTATCCAGGCATTCTGTGTTTTTTACTTGTTAAACTTGGCAGTCCTCTGCGGAAAGGAGTTGGTAAATTCTTCTGTTAAAATTGCACATTAACATCTCTTAGATGATGAATAATTAAAGCACAGTGTTTGGGAAACAACCCCCTCCCCCAGACCACTTTTAACGGATCCTACAATTTGTGCTAACAATGACTGGCTCATAAACTGGCGGGCCCAAATGTGTTTTAACCTTGTTAGCTTTCAAGATAATATTTAATGTGCAGGTGTCCTTTGAAGCATCCATCATACCCAATGCATTCTCAAACATTTCATAAACGTTAGGTGTTTTGGGAAAAAAAAATTTAGACAAAGCTTCTCTCTAGAAAGACACAAATTAATGATCAGGTGTCCTCTGAAGCTTACCTAAAATAACATGTCAGAAAATTCTTTGTGAATTGCCCAGAAGAGCTGCGGCGGACCAGTTTTGCTGCCTGACAGACCTGCACGCCAGTCTTCATGTTGCGATTTGCTAGTTAGGCACCTGGCTTGAAAAGGTTCTTCAGCCTCTCTGTGCCTCGTTCCTCACCTCGTTAAGATGAAGATAACGATAAAACACCCAACACGGGGTGTTTAAAGGAAATAGAAGGGAAGATGCATGCATCGTGCCCAATGCATTCTCAAACATCTCACAAAGGTTAGGAGTTTTTGAAAATTATCTAGAAAGAGCTTCTCTCTAGAAAGATCTAAACGGATTCCAGTGTGACATTCAGGATCTAACTCCAAGCGTGAATGCCTCCTTTGTCTGAGGAGTTGGTCTAACAGGGAGCATTTTACACCCATACTGTCTGGTGCGATCATGGTGCTGTCAGAGGGATGAACTAATGTCAGATGACGAGGCTCCTTACTGCGACACCAGGAATGGTCCTTCTCCCCCCGCACTGGGCATGCTCTTACAGACACACATGCACACAGCTGCTTTAACCTCGCACACATTAGAATCATCAGGGGAAATTACGGTACGCTTTAGAATTGTGCGCCTTCCGTCACGTAAGTCACGCTGGGAGTGAACAGTCCTCACGCTCCCATTATCCACACAGCCTTCTTGGGGCTCCTTCTGGAGAAGAATTTAAAGAAACCGCTCTGGAGGATGGGAAGATCACCCAGTCAGTACGCCTCTTCCTTCGTGGGGGTGAGGAGGATCTGAGTTCAGACCCCCAGAACCCACTTAAAAGGCTGGGTTCCTCAGTGAACACCTGCAGTCCTGTCATTCCAGTACTGGAGAGGCGGAGAAAGACGGGTCCCCAGGGCTTGCTGGCCATCCAATCTAGCTGAATCAGTGAACCCCAGGCTCAGGAGAGGCCCCGGGTCAGCAAAGAAGCTGAGGGCAATTGAGGAACTCAGATGTCAACTTCTGACCTCCATAGGCCTGTACACACATTCGCTTGTATCACGCATGTGCAAACACAAATATGGGTACACAGTCACACCAACACAGGCACAGAGATTTGGAGAAGGAAAGCCAAAGGGGCGGGGGGAGAGGACAGGGGGCAAGGGAGGGAGAGGGAGCATGTGAATCCAACCATCATTAGGTTTAGGCTTCAGACCACTGTTTTGAAGCCTAGGGCGGTGTAATGGGCTGGTTTACGTCGGAGGGCGCCTCAAGGTTACGTTCAGTTTAACAGCATGGCTGTTAGTCTGTGGGTAGGTTCCAGCTTCCTCAGCAATTGACAAGTACTTAAGTCAAAGGCACGACAGATGAATATATATTCTCTTTTTTCCCCCCTCTGGTTATCCAGGGTTAGATCACAGACTACCTATTTTTCTCCCAAGGTTTAAGTTTCTTTGATTGGCTGGGCAGTCAATGACCATTTACTCTGATAATTGGGCTGCTTCTTGCTGACCCTATGATCTTAAATCTTGCATTAAATAAAAAGCAAATTAGGTATAGAGACAAAAATGAGTGAACACTTTTTTTTTTTTATTCACCATCCTGAAATAAAAACAAGAAAAGCGAACCATGCCAAACTGCTAAGTTGCAGTCTCTGGGTCCCTCCTTTACCCCTGGTCCTGTCACAGACAGCCCTGTGTCCTCTCAAGTCTCCATCTTCCCACCCATGCACATTTCCCTGACCAGCTTGTGCCAGGGCTTCACACAGGGAAGCCTTTATGCCACAGGTCCCTTTCCGACCTCAGAGTCCTCTCCTTGCATCCCTCACAGGGCTTCTGGGGCTCCCAGCAGCCAAAGTCCTTGTGTGTAAAGTGAGGCAGAAAGCCCTGAACACAAGGCCGCCCTCTGGCTGACACGCTCTTTCGATGTGAGGGCTGCGGCTGGATTGCCTCTGCTCTACTCGTTTCTGTGAAGGGAAATTTCAAAACATTTGGAGTGTGTGAGAGATTCGGGATGCATGCCAAACAGGCGGAACCCTGCTTCATTACAAAGTCCCTGCATTTAAGAGACAAGGGTCGTTGTGTTTCTTAATGTGTGCATTGGAACTCTTGACCTTATTTGTCGAAGAAAAGGGTCAGTGCACTTTCAGGAAAGCCTGCCTGCATGGTGAGAGCACCCTCCAGGAGCTTCTGAAAACAGTGACCTTGGGGCAAACTTGCTTGGCCTTGCTTTGGGACCTTCCAGGAAGTAAGGCCCTCCTGGTCTTTCTTGGACTCACACTTTTTCTAGCCAGTCTTCAGTATTTGGTGCTGACAAAGGGTCTGTTTGTTCCTGAGTTCCTTGTTCCTTCCTTGCCATTGAAAGACCACCAAGATAATAGTGCGTGGAGGCTGAGAGCCTAGTCCTTGAACACCCTTATGCTGCTTTTAAACTTAGCAGCTGGTAACTCAGAAAGGCACCAAGCTTCATGGGAAGTGTCATCTGCTCTACAGCTGAGTTCTTTCTTGATGCTGACTCTCATCTTTCGAACTGGAACAGTATCTTCTCAAAAATAATATCAATACTAATAACAGTAACAGATGGCATTTAGCCAAGACGTCCTAATGCCTAGGACCTATGAACTCATTACCCCATGCCGCCCTTTAATCACATCCTGGGAAATTTGAAAGCTCAAGATGATAAATTTTTTAAAATTAAAATTAACCCTCATATGACTGGAAAATTGGCTCACAGGAGATAAAAGCGCTGATGAAAGTGTGAGGTGGGATCTTATCCCCCTAATAGTCACCAACATGGGGCCTCAGTCATCAGTGTTCCACCAGGACAGAAAGGTAGAGGAGGTGCCTTCCCACGGGGTGTGAGTTCGAGATACCTGTCAGGTGTCAACTGCCCAGCCTTGCTCAGGGAAACTGCAGCAAGTTTCACAGTCTGCAATCCGCTGGCCCCACCCCGCTCCACAGGTATCTGGGGTGTTGGAGAAGAGATGTGGAGTCCTCCACGTGGGGTTTGTGGTGGAGCCTCCTTTGCGCGGTAAGCGTATCATCTTTCCTTTAGAGTGTGTTTAAGACACTGCTCACAGCGGATGTGGGACCCTGGCTTGGAGACTGTCAGGGCAACGGTTCTTTTGAGATAACCGTTGATGTTGGCTTGTGGTCAATCCCTCCCAGGAGTAAAACTGTACGGCAGAACACACCCAGACACACGTCCTTGTGAAAAGAGAAGGCATCCCGAAGGCAGGTTAGGGAGCAGCGGGGCGGAGAGTCCACAGACCACGGCTCTCTAACATCAGCCCCTCGCCTGGAGCTGCTTCCCCAGAGACTTGAGCAGCGGTAAGCTAAGCTTGCTCTCTTTGTCCTCATAGCATTAGAAGAAAGTCAAGGAAGCCCGCGTGCTTCTAAGGTCAGGGAAATGCTTGCAGCTTTTAAGAGCTTGAAAGCCTGCAACCTCAAACTTTCCCATTGGAAATGAGCCAAGCTGGGGCAGACCTGTCAGCGAGCCTTAGCTCCCTCGCTGGAAGAGACAAGAGGGTGAGAGTGACAAAAAAATGAAAGATGAAGATGTAGTCAGAATCGCTGTGAGAGACACACAGGTAGACACAGGTCCGGTATTTACTGATAACACTCGAAGAAAAGGAAAAACAGAAAAATCAAGCAGTTCTCTGCGCAGGAGTCGAGGAGGAGGGAGGAGCGCTTCGTGGAGCTGGGCAAATAACCACAGGCTGGAAAAATACAGTGCGAGGGGAAAATGTGGGCTAGGCAGATTCCTCCGCGGAGCTTTGGGCTGTTTGCTTTGGCATCCTGTCAGTTACATGACTGTTGCCTGTTTGGATTTGGTCATCTGGCGCTTTAAATAAATGCGTTCCATATTTTTGCAGTCCTGGAGTGGAGAGAACCTTCTAAGTTTAACAGGAGGCCCAGGAACTGTGCGGGAAGGCATGGCAGACTGGGAAGTTCAGACTTCTATTTGGCCAAAATCAGCTCACATGAAAAAATAATAATAATAAAGGCCAAAGGAGGACTGTGGGAAAACAGTTGTAATATGCACAATAGACAAAGTCAAGATCCATACTATTTAAAAATGTACTCAGAAAATAAAGCAGAAAGAACAAAGGTAAGGGAGGCCACAGGGTTAGGTTAACAAATGGTAACAAGAAGTAATTTAGAGAGGAAAATTACAAAGGATTGACAAACAATTAAAATCATTAGCAATAATTATAAATCAAATTAGCACATCTACATTTTTAAATTGGAAAAATTTAGTAAGATTTTTGATGCTATGTAATATTTATAAATCAATACAATCTATCTCTTCTTCCTCTCTTTCACATACATACACACACACACACACACACACACGCCCACATGATTAGGGGAAGTTTTTGCTATGTAGTCTACACTGGCCTCAAAGTCACAATCTATGCTTCAGTCACTAAATGTGGGGATTCTAGGTGTGTGCCCTCACAACTGGCACAAAAAACAACTCTTTGTTTTGCTAGTAGGTGTGCAAGCTATGGGAAAGCAAATTGCCATGGCATTTTTTGAAAAACAATTCAGTAGGCTTTTTCATATTCTAAATAAAGATACCATACAATTCAGAGGCCCCACTGACAGGATTCCGGTGTTTTCCTTTCTTGTAGTGTACTTATTTATCTTTGTTATTTATAGCTTTACTTGTTTCTTAAATGTGTTTATGTTCTTTGAAGTCATGGGCACGTACAAAGAACGACTGTAAAATTAGGAGCACAGAATAATGCATTTGAAAACAAAGAAGGAGAAAGAGGCAAGGAGAATTATCCCGAGAAATGTGAGCATTGAAAAGACTAAATAAGGGAGGTCAGAATTGTGTCTGTCTGTTAACAGCAGAGGAAAAGAATGCAAGAGCTTGTGTCAGCTACGGAGGGTCTAATGGGTAGAGCTGTTTGCAGAGTTCACTGTGTTCTTGACACTGCATTCATGAGCGTTCCCCCAGCCTTAACTTCGTTGTGGCTGCCCAGCCGAGTGGAGAACCATGCCTTTTACACTGAGTATCTATGAGGCAAACTGTTAAGAGTGCCCTCCCCCCAAGAGCTGGTACTTCCCTCCTTCAACTGGCTACCAAAGCCTACGAGTTTCCTTGCACAAATCAACCCACTGCTGCTGCTCTTGTCTGCTAGAGGCCGGATGATAAGGATCAAGACAAGTGGGTCTGGCAGACAGAGGGGTCTGGCTCTGCTCTACTCCTCCTTGGCCATTGCTTGTATCTAGAGGCGTTTTCCTAGAAACCAAAGATGCTGTGTTATAGAAAGCAGTGACTCCAGTAGGAAGAAGATGCGTGTGCGTCTTTGTGTTTTTCTTTACTGTGGAGATCCCCAAACACTATCAACAAACAAGCAATTTAAGATGCCAAGGAATAGTATGAAACCCCTCCCAAAAGATGAACAACACTGATCTAGGTATAGGCAATAGAAAAAGAGCTAGAAAGCATGTTCATATGTGCAGTCCCATATATGCATTATTCAGACACAAAAATATAGAGATGTGTTTATAATATATATACGTATGTATTATTTTGTATGTAATGTATTTAAAATATATTTCTATGAAAGTCAAACCACATATATTTATACTTGCATATGTATTGAAAAAAGGGTGTACAAAGAAAACTCATGCACACACCAACGTAAGAAATTTGGCTAACTGTACAGAAATAAAACTCATGACATATAGAATGACTTTCATCTGTTATCTTTCTGTTCCTGAATTTGTTCTAGCACAGTTTACTCTTATGTTTGAAAGTCATGTAAAACTTGCTCAGGGATAGAAGCACACATATGTTCCTGTAATGCTTGTTGCAAGCAGAGAAACGGCGAGAGCGCAATGGTGCTGATTGTCCAGAAGAAAAGTGCTTCTTGTTCTTTTAGATGACTGACTGATGGCGCTTGGTAATTCTAGAAACAACTCTGGGATAAGCGCCTGAGCATGTGGGGTTCCTCAAAGCTGTTCCAACAGAACCTTTGAGAAGAACATTCACCACACCGTCGTTGCACTGTTCATAAGCTCCTCATCTCCAGATCACTCTTCTCAAAAAAAAAAAAAAAAAAAGAAGTCTTTGTGAGGCCTGGGTTTCTCTCACACCTCTAGAGTTAGAAAAAGAAGTAGAATTTATGCTTTTCTTTTCTTTCTTTCCCAAAGGCATAGATTACACAGGACTTCTCCAGAAGAATGTGAGCAGATGGCACAAAGGGGAAATTGGAGCCAGCTTCCCCTTTAACGGTTGCAGAGGCTTGCAGCCCCAACAGGGAGTTCATGGCACGAGGAAAGGGTTTCTGAGAGCATCAGAGAGGAGCAGTGAATGGTGTAAGGATGAGGATCTCTGTATCTTGTTATGAGGCTAATGGTGGCATAAGGTTCTTAGAGCTCCCAGTAACCAGGACCCGCTTGAAGAAGGAAGGCAGACAGCTGCCTCATCCAGGGGATTGTTAACCGAAGGGAAAAAGATATTTGATCAGAAAGGGAGAAAGCGGCACTTCAAAATCATTGTAATGAATGATACGTGCCCTTCTTTTTAAGATCTTGGGCAAATGATTGAAACGATGGGTTGGAGACCATGAAAGAACCTTACAGTTGTTCTCAGATTGAAATTCTATGTAAGTTATAACTCAGGTGGGAAAATTTATTAATTAATATTAACTAGTAAAGCATGGTGAGGAAAAAACAATAAGGTACCCATCCTAAGAGGCTCTTTCGGGGTGTGTACACATGTCAGGGAAAGCACTTGAGGGGAGTCGGTGCTTCAGCAAAGAGAAAGGTGTGGTGAGTTATGCGAACAGCAGTCATACTACAGTCTGCTCCTGTCTTTCATATATGCTTTTCTGTAAAAGGAAACATTTCCCCCTTCACGAAGTCAGAGATTGAACAGACTCAGGAGAAAGGACTCAGCTCATCTGCAGAAAAAAAAAAAAAATCAGAGAGTATGTTTTTATGTTTTAATTTTCATTTAAAAAATATACCAAGAAAGACAGAGAAAATACAATTTATGAGACCACACACACTTGGGATAGGTGTCTCTACCCCTCTGGCTGTTTCCTGTCTTAAAGGTCTGGCGTTTGGTAGCATTCGATGGCTCAACTCTAAGATATCTTCCATTGTAATTTCAGAGAATTCTGGGGATCTTAAATGTTGGTCACAACTCTTAGGTGACGTAAGAGTACAATACAGTCTAATTCATTTGCTGTGCTGAATTTTATGAGAGAATGGTTTTACTATGAATTTTTTTTTTTAAATAAAAAGGATTTGTCTGGACCCAGCAGTGGATTTTGTTAGCATATTACCAAAAATTCACTTCTATTGATCTTGTGTGTGGACAATTGCAAATTTATTCATCAAATGACTCCGTGCTGAAACCGCAGTTTCAACTTCTCAAAAGTTTCCTGGAGAGGATTATAATGGTTGAGTCATCAGCACACTTGAGCCAGGTGATGTTTAGGGATAATCCAGGGGTGTTCAAGAATAAATGTGGTTAGGGTTGGGCTGTGTCCATGGCAACAACACTCACACACCCAAACCACAGGATTCAGTAACTGCAAGGGAGGCTTTCTTGCTCACATGAAGTCATGTGCATGAGCTGGGCTCCCTGCCATTCAGTGACTCAGAGGTCAAGGCTCCCTCCGTCTTCTCTGCCAACACCTCAAATGGGACTTGAAGTTCATGGTGTCAAGAGAGGAAACTGATGAAGGAGACGCAGCAGTGGTTAAGAATTCATGTCCCTTCGGCTCTCATTCTTATCTGCCACAGAGCAGTCACCTGGCTCAACTCAGTGGAAAGTTTCCTGGGAAATGCAGGAGACAGCATGCAGAGCCAGGGACTGCCGTTTGCCTCCGATGAACTGATGACGTAACTGGCATATAAGCCACCAGGTGAGAGATTCCAAGTACATTTGGAAGCAGTGAGGCAATTTGGGTAGCAAATGGGGCTAGGTATAGGTTTGCCTTTAAGTAGCTGCCTCATTGTTGGTCATGATAAAGTTTAAAGCAAGTCGTTTTCTTATATAGTTGCTTAAAAGTTATCACTGCCACATATGACCACAAATCTTGTAACTGCAATGTTCACTCAGCCTGAAATCCAAATGCATAATGTCATGCACCAACTCAATTGAGCATGCTTTTTGTTTCTGTACCCAGTTTGTTTAAACAGTAGGCCAAAAGCAGAGCCCCCCTTCAACTTTGGACATCTTCCTAATAAGACATCTCACTTCATTAAGGAGCACAGTGGGTTTACTTTTTCCACTGGCTTCAGAGCCTCCTCACTCATAGACCAGTTCACATCCCTCCATTTTCTTAGACATTTAAGATTTTGTAGCATGAACTCATTATGGTTCCCCCCCCCCAAACCCCTTTGTATTTCTGAAGTGTCTGCTAGCTGGTGGTTTCATTGTCTAACAGCTTGTGCCAGATGTATGAGCACAATTCCAAAGTCTTCCTCTGTCCTTTTTAGAAGAGAACTAGGGACAGTATTTTTCACTCCTGCACCAAGGCCATTACCCTTGGTGTCTAGACCACTGTCCCTAAGCTCATCTTTATGACTCTAGTCTTTCCTTCTCCAGCATATTCTTGTCATCATCCATAAGTCATGCTCTAATGCCTGGAGACTGAAAGCCACCAGTACTCTCTCGCGGACGGGTAATGTCTAAAATACTTAGCACATAATGTGGTATAAGCAAGAAACCAAATGGATGATTAGCATGAATACCTCAGATCACAGCGGGAACCTTTCCATCCAGGTGTCTGTTAGCCCACCCTCCCCCACCCACTCATCCTACCCAGAGGTCTGGTAATTCGCACCTTTGTAATTGGCTCCCCCCCACCCCGCCTTCCCAGAGTTCCTCTCTCACATCCTCAAACCCTCAAACACAGAAGAACACTGCATGTACTCTGTCCCATTTTCAGACTTTTCTAGAAACTGGGCAGGCGTTCAGGGTTTATTCAGTCAGAGCCAAAGCTTCAGAGTTTGAACATAAATGAATAAATGAAGGCAACAAAAGATAATGTCTACTCCATGATACTCAGAGGCTGGGCTCAAAGAGATGAAAACTTTCAAGGTTTTCTTTATACTGAATTCTTTTTTGTCTTTTCTTCTTTGGGGTGGTAGTTTTATTCTGGGTCTGACTTAAATGTCAACAGAAATAACATGTAAAAAAGATTTCCTGAGAAAGAAAAAGGCTTCTCATAGTGTTTCAAAATGTTACCCCAATTCTTTGTTGAGCCATGCACTGTAGTACTAAATAACCATTGTTAAACCTGGGAACAGGCAGGAGCCAATGCTTGGCCTCTGTTGGTTCACAGCCTGAAGCATGTTAGATGCTCGTTCACTGAATGAACAAAGACAGACCATGCCAATGGCAGTCTGCATCAGAACACTAGAAAATGGGAAACAGCATGGTTGGACTTAGTTTCTCTGTTATTGGTTAGCTTAGATCGATGAAGACATGTTAATAGAGTCTTTTGAGCAAGGGTTTATAAACACAGAGGTATTAAGATCAGTTTTTGTAGGGGGAAAAAAAAAAAGAATGTATTCCCAGAGTGAAGTTTATTAACACATTTAAAAATAAAGGTTAATTTCTGTCTCTCTCTCTCTCTCTCTCTCTCTCTCTCTCTCTGTCTCTCACTCTCTTTCTCTTTTTCTGTGTGTGTGAGCTCATGTGTGTATGCCATTCAAATATACACATATATTCAAATAGAAAAGATTCATCTTGTTTTCTTTTCATGTTTATGCATGTTTCCCTCCGTTATGAGCATAATTTTATACATTTTGAAATAAATTTTATAACACAAAATCAGTAGTTTTGTCTGAATACTGCTTTTTTTTTCAAGGCCCGGGCAGCTATTAGAATCTTGACCCCAGAACTAGTATGTTAACATAAAAATTTAAATCATATTCTCTAGGAGTTCATATTAGGACCTCAGCTCTTTCTACACGGACTTTTTGTTTCTTTTACATGGGTTTGTAAGTCATTCCATAGGAAAGTGTCAGTCATTGACCGTATGTGGTCCTTAGATTTCAGGGGTTTGGCACTACTGCAGCCTGTCCAAAGCTCTGCCACCTTGGTAGAGTGTGGGTGAAGGCAGTCATGACTGAGTACCCAGAAGCATCATCACATAGAGCTGGGAAGAGAGTGGATTTGGGGTTCAGAGCACCTGGTCTGAAGGACACTCTGCTTGCTAATCAGCTTGGGGCTCAGAATCTTACGGTAGGGACAATGGGCATCATGTGTGATTATAATGGCGTACGTTACAGTTTGTAAGGTGGCTGCCATATGCATAACACTAATGATACCAAATCACAGGTTAGGCAAGCAGCTCCTCTTCTGAATCCTTTGGAAATAAGAGGCGGGGTGGAGTGTGGGTGTGGGAGTGTCTTAATGCTCTAGTTGTCAAGTGGCTGACAGCTTTCCCGCTGCGGTGAACTAGTGCCCCCCCCCTGTTCTGTTCAGTGTGTTCATCTCATGAAGATGTAGAATGGGCTTGGGAGATGGCAGACATGCTCACTGCACAAGCGCGGGCACGTGCGTTCAAATTTCCCACACCCACTTAAAAAGCTGGCCATGGGCACATGTCTACAAACCCACCTCCAAGGAGGCCAGAGACAGAAAGAAAGAAGGATCATTGGGGCTTTCTGGCCACAAGCCAGGTTCAGCAAAATACCCTGTCTCAAAGGTATGAAGTAGAGAGAGATAGAGCAGGAAACCCGGTGTCCTCCTCTGGCCTCCACATTCACATACCACACATATGCAGGGAGGAGGAATGAAAGAAGGGGGAGGAGAAGGAAGGGAAAGAGGAAAAGGAAGAGGACGCATGGCTTTTACAGGCAGAAGAAGGCTGTCTGCCCCATCCTGGGCCAAGAGGTCCTTTCTGTCATTGCTCCCAAGCCCGCAAGGAGCACAGCAGATGAGCTATTAAGAGTGCAGGAGCTGACTGTCTTAATGGATCACATGGCTACTATTTTAGCTGTGTGTGCTTGTGTGTGAGCAGCTAAATATAGCAGATTTACTTTATCTTCTGCTTTCATTTTTATATCCCATTCTTTAAAAGGCATTTTACTCATTCTTAGTGCAAGAGAGAGAGAGAGAGAGAGAGAGAGAGAAGACTCACTCAGTAGTTCAGCTGTTTTCAATTACTTGACTCCACCCAGTCTCCACCTTTTTCTGGGCACTCATTTACCCTCGGAATGGTTTATACGACAGCTACCCCTCTGCTCCTTCTCACCGCTGTGGTCCCAGTATGTTTGTATGCCCCACTTGCTCCCTGGAAGACCTGCTGGTTTTGAATCAAAGACTGTGTCATAGAAGAGTGTTTCTTCCTGCCTGGACCTCATTTCCAAACATCTGTTGGTACATGAATACCAGCCCACAGATACTGTGTTGTAAAAACCACTGCTTCTAGGCATGGTGGTTCACCTTTGTGATACTGGCACCTGAGACAGGAATTTGCAGTTGGCCTAGGCTACACTGTGAGTTGCAGGACAGCTTTGGGTTACACTGTGAGGCCCTACCTCACAACACAATAAATCGTTATGTCTGCTCATATATGTAAACTAATTTTAAGCTTGCCTTCTCCCTTCAGTCAAGGCTAGAGAAAGAAAACACAGTTTCTACAATTATTGAGATTTTCCACTGTCAAGGAATGGGTAAAAGAATTGTGCTTCCTCTGGTCCATTGTCTTGAGTCCACCAGTCATGGCCACAGTGCTGCAGTCATGCTGGTTTCTCCTGAAATATGCTTGTTGTCAAGGCCACTGGCTTGGACAGCCATTACCAGGGCCCTGGAATCTAGGGCCAGCCTTGCTAGATGTCCTGGCTGCTGTCGTTGAAGTCCCTTCCCTTTCTCAGGTTTCTGCTAAGACGTGGGACCGTCATATTAGCAAGAATCTCTAACCCGCACCTCTGTTCATATCCTGGAAAGCTTTCCTTTCTCCTACCATACCTGAAACTTACCAACTCATCTCTTTTTTTCTTTCTGGCATACCTGGCATAAGTTCCTCACAGGTAGAAACTTTCATAGAAAGAGCAAGGGTCACATAGAGAGCATTCCTGGCTCACCTAAGTTCCCTGGGATGGTTGCATTTCATTCCTTTTGTTTCTGTGAGCTGTACCACAGCCAGCAAGAACAAGTGCTGAACGAAAAAGACCAAGAAGAGATCAACTTCTTAGAAAGTTGATCCACTTTCTAAGAAGGATCGCTCTGAGGTGAAAGCCCTGGCTAGGTTCAGTATTAGAAACACTGGGAACACTAGTCAGAAGGACTCCAAGAACCAAAATAGCACCCGACGGCTTCAAGGATTGTATGTCTGAAGTGAGCCTTGCAATCTACTGAATGACTAATTTACACTTAGAAAATGCAAACTAATTACTGAGTATGTTCAGGGCAAAAACTGCTTGACTACAATAGGACAAACTGTGTGTTCCATGATAAAAAAAAAAAAAAAAGGCAAACTATCATTGAAGTTCATGTCAATGCCAAGTCAATATAGTTACTTGCTTTGTCTGTTCTGTGTTGCACCAAAGAGAAGAAAAAAAATACAGAGTAAATAATTTGCAACCACATCATCCTGTTCACCCTTTTGTTAAGGAAAACAGTCCAGAAAAAGGAACTGTGGGGAGGGGAGCACGGCGAGGGCAGGAGGGCTGGATGGAGGGAGGGAGAGAGGGAGGAGAAAGGCAGCTGTGGCACCAAAGCTGCAGTAGACTGGCTGGAGAGGGAGGGCTGATGAGGAAGGGCCTGCAGAGGATCTGCAGATGTGAAGTCATTGCTACAGCCCATAATCTATCTCCTGCTGATCTCCCAGAGTATTGTCCAAAAGAGGTTTTTTTTTCCCCTTGAACTTACATTGGTCCATTGATGTTTCTTCATTTTTACTTTCCATGTTTCGCATCTCTGTATCAGTTGGATTTCTTTCTGTTCTTCATCTTTCCCCAGCAAAATTTCACATACCCGGCATAGCCACTGTGGACTTAAAAACTCTTTGTCAAAAAAAAATTAACTAGATGCCATGAAGCCCTGTGGTAAGCCACAAGTCATTTGGCCAGCTTCGTAAGGACAACTGAGTGATTAAGTCACTCAGGTATTAATCACGGCAATGATCAGAAGGCAAGACCAGAGAGAAAAGGTGATTTGAAGGCTGACTAATCACCGTGAAGATGGCTGAGCTTGTTCAGAGCCCAACTGTCCTGTTACTTACAAAACAGGACAGGGGATAGTAGAATGCCATGTTCTTCCATACTGTTTTGATATATATCAAATGTGAACTCTGAGGCCATTGTTTCTGATTTCATTTATTTTACATACATATGCTTGGATTTGTAAATATTTACACTCTCAGAAGCTATTTATTGCATTTTATTATTCATTCTGTTATAAAACATCTACTTTCATGTGGTTTCTCTGCATGGTCTTGGCTTGTCCGGGACTCATTTGTAGACAAAGCTGGCCTCAAACTTGTAGAGATGTGCCTGCCTCTGCCTCCCTGAGTGTTAGGATTACAGGTGTGTACCCCTGCAACTGGCTTATATAAAGGCTTTTTAAAGCTAAGCAAGAGTTATAAGCATGCATGATTCTGTAGTGTGTTTTGTTCTATCCTTTTTCATCACAAATTGCACTCCTCTTTTTTCTACATTTTTCTGCTCTATATAACAGAGGTCAGCAAACAATGCAGTGAGCTGAATCTAAACCACAGCCTCGTTTTGTAAGTAATGGTTTATTAGAATGCAGCCATGCTCATTCATTTTGCTGTTCTTTATGGCCACATTCAAACTACAATGTCAAGGGTGAATGGCTATACAGAAACTGTATATCTCTCTAGAAGAAGCTTGCTGACTCCTACCGGGGAGCAATAAACCAAAACCAAAACCAAAACAACTCAAGAAAAACTTTTCCATCATTGAGTGATGAAAGCTACAGTTCAGGGCTATAGGATAGCATTCCAGTAACTTCCTTTTAAAAGACATGTATGGTATGTACTCATTTATAAGTAGACTTTAGCCATATAGCACAGAATAACCACACTACAATTAATAGATCCAAGGAAGATAAGTAACAAAGAAGACTCAAGGGAACATGCTTAAATCTCACTCAGAAGGGGAAACTGAATAGACAGTGAAAGTGGTTGAATAGAGGGAACAGGGTACAAGAGGGAGTTCGAAGACAAATGAGGGTGGAGATCAGATGTGGGGAGACTGGGGACAGAGGGACAGACAGCTTGGAAAGCGAAGAGAAATTGTGGGCTGGGACATCTCTGTGACAAGCTGAAGACCTAGGACAGAGTAGGCTCCTGGGAGGATCTGGGAGTGACTCTAGCGGAGAATCCTAGTAGCATGGGTCATGAAGAGTGAGGAGGCCACCCTCTAACTAGACAGGACTCCTAGCAAAGGGACAGAAATGCCAACCCACCCACAAAAACTTTAACCCAAGATTTACCCTGCCGACAAGATGTGTAGGGATAAAGTTACAGCGGAGATTGAGGGACCGCCCAACTAATCCCTGGTCACACCATGAGAGAGAGCCAACCCCTGATACTATTAATGATATACTTGCATACAGGAGCTAACATAGCTGTTTCCTGAGAGGCTCCACCCAGCAGCCCATAGAAACAGATGCTGAGACACAGCCAAACACTGTGGGGAGCACAGGGTTCCTTGAGGAAGAGTTGGGGCAAGGATAGAAGGGAGGGGACAGTTGATCTTCTTCTCCATAAGAAGATCAACCGTGCCAACTAACCAGGGCCCAGGAGGTGCTTACTAGACTGAAGCACCAGCTAAGTAATATGCATGTCCTGGACCTAGGCCCCCTACACAGAGGAAGTGATGGGTACCTCAGTCTTAATGTGAGTTCCCTAGTAAGAGGAGAGGGAGCTGTCATTGACATGGACTCTGTTACCTGATTTTCTTTTGTTTATATAATTTATTTTTAATTTATATATTTACTTCACATCATGACCAGAGCCCCCTTCCTCCCTCCCTCCTCTCTTCCATGTCCTTCTCTCCCACCCTTCACACCCTGTCCCCCCTACCTTGTCTTTGGAAAAGGGTCACTCTTCCCCTCCAACCCACCTCAGCACAACAAGTCACCTCAGAACTGAGCTCCTCCTCATCCACTATGGCCAGGCAAGGCAGCCTGGCTAGGACAAAGTGGTTGAAGCCAGGCAAGAGAGTTCATGTGATAGACAGCACCCACTCCACTTTCTAGGGGACCCACGTGAAGATCAAAATGCCCTTCAGCTACGTATGGCTAGGGGGCCTAGGTCAAGTCCATGCATGCTCTTTGGTTGGTGCTTCCTTCTGTGTAAGCTGCAATTGGTCTAGTTTAGTTGACTCTGTTGGTCTTCTTGTCCCCTCCTGGTCCTTCTAACCTTCTCTCCCACTGCTTTTCAATCACTTGCCCCTGGCAGGGCTGCCTCTTCAGGTCACAGGGAAAGAGGATATGCTCAGTCCTGATGTAACTTGAGGCTCTCCAGTGGGTTGGGCTGGGGTCTTCCCTTTTCTGAGGAGTAGGGGAGGGGGGATGGGCAGAAGAAGGAGGGAGGGTGGAATCAGGAGGAGAGAGGGTACTATCATTGGGATATAAAGTGAGTAAATGAATAAAATAAATTTTTTTTAACAATGGGGAAAAAGAAGATAAAGAAGAGAGAACGGGCTTATGAAAGAGTCAAGTCTCACTAGGTGTGTGTTTCCTGCCAAATTCTGTACTTAGCAAGAATTATTTCACTTATCAACAAGGTGGTGGCTCTCTGACTAGATAGGCTATATTCACCAAGAATCTGCAGTCCTGATGTAACTGCTGGAAATCATGCTGTGTGGAAAGTGTAACCAGGGCAGTGGCTTATTGAGATAGGGTCTCATTATTGTACCTCAAAATGCCCTGGAAGAATTCTCTTGCCTCAGCTTCCCTAATGATGGCATTAAAAGCATGCACAACCGTACCTGGCTTTGTAAATCTTATTTTCTAGGCAAGTTTATTATTTACCTTGCTTGTGATGATAAAAATATCAGTTTCCCAGTTAGTCTTAGCTGTCAACTTGACATAGTCCAGAATGATCTAGGAAGGCTCATTTGGCAGTTGCCTCCATCATACTGGCCTGTGGGCTTTTCTGGGTAGGCATTTTCTCGGTTGCTACTTGATGCAGTAGGGCTTATCATACCCTAACCCTAACCCTAACCCTGTGGGCAGTAATATCCCTAGAAAGGGGAGCCTGGGCTGGATAAAAAAAAATAGCCAAGCAGAGTTTAGGGAACAAGCCAGGAAGTGGTATTCTTCTGTGGTTTCTGCTTTTATTTCCTGCTTTCGCTTCCCTCAGTGATAAACTGTGACTTATCAGATGAAATAAATAGCTTCTTCCCTGATCTAATTTTGTTTGTCTGTCTGTCTTTTGGTTTTGTCATAGTGTTTATCACAGCAATATAGAAATTCACTATAACGAAGACAAGGGCTCGTTTTGCCTCATCTTTTGAAGGGATGTGGTACATCATGGCACAGGTGGGCAAGGTAGTGGGAGTGGGGAGAACTGGCCCCATTGCATCAGCAGTCGGGAAATAGAGAGATAAACGTTATTGCACAGTTCACACGCAATACGTCTTCTAGGTGATTTCAAATGGGATCAAGGTGACAATGAAGATTAATTATCACAAAAAAATAAAGATAAAAAAGCTCAAATACCTCACCTGTGGGCATATGGCTATTATAATAAAGATAGATGTAGAAATTTGAACCCACAACTATAATTTCAGACTCTAAAGACAACTATTGAACCATCCAGCAGAAAGAACTTTCTCCAAGTCTCACACACACACACACACACAAAATGTCGGAGCTTTAGTTGGGCCATTTATGAAAAAATAAAGATTATTTTTCACCATTATGTTCTATGATCAGGGACTTAAAAGACATCTTTTGCATATCTTCTTTCAGTCTTGATTAAAAATACATCAGCAGCACACTTTTAGGTAGGACATGTGTCCCATCGTGCCTGCAACCAGTTCTCTCCCGGGTGAGTCACAGAGCTATGGATATTTCCTGCATATTTGTTTGGAAGTTGACTTTAAACTCTTTAAAGTAAAAAGGAACCATCTGGCACGCCCTTTCCCTCCTCCTTATGTGAACCTGTTATGTCTCAAAAGGTAGACATGACTCCTTCAGATAATGAAATTCCTAACTTTTTCAACTGGGAAAAAAATCAGAGTGATTATTGCAAGAATTACTGCCAGAATCAGGCTGCCTTTTCAGGACTCTCTCAATCCACTAACACTGTAGCTTCTTGATAATCATAACCGTATAGTCCAGATCCCAACAGTGGAACAAGAATCTCAATTCCCTGCCTATAAATGCACACCTCCTAACTTTAATCAGTCTTACCGCTATGCCTTGTATGTCTGTATCCTTCCACATTTCGTGATGAAATGGAGTCTGAATCCAGGTGTATTAAGAAGAAGAGCCTTTGTGAAGTGTTAACTCACGAGCGCTTCACCCTCCTGAGCAGAATTAACTCCCCCATGAAAGAGACCTCAGAAAGCTGCTTGGCCCTTTCAACCTTTCTGCCATCTGAGGACATAACATGAAGGTGGCATCTCAGGGCAAGTTGCAAGAGGGGATTCTTCACCAGACACTGGATACCCTGATCCTGTTGATCTTGAACTTCTCAGCCTTCAGAGGAGTCACAAATACATTCCTATTTGTAAACTACCCAGTCAAGGGTTCTGTGTTATAGCAGCAGGAACAGACTATTCGCAATATTCATCTTAGTCAAGGAGTTTTTGCTCCTTGCGTTTTGATGCCATCCACCTTAAGCATTTTCTTCTATGTGAAGATCTTCTCTGTGTCTAAATGCAGGTGCTAAAGACTGTCCCCCAGAGGAGCAGATTGTTGTCTGGGATCATCATCATACTCAGTTGGCTTCTGAAAACGAAGAACCGTAGCAATCAATCTTTCTTTGATTGGCTCATATTCCTTTGTCCAGGTCAAAATTCTCCTCAAACATCTGACATGCCTATCTACCTAGAAGAATGTGGTCTACATCTCTTTCTTTCTTTTCTGTTCGTGGCTGACAGGGAACTCTCTTTCCTGGAAGGATCGGCAGAGATACAGTCCACCTGCATCAATGAAGGAGCTGACATCTCAGGGAGCTTTCACTAGCCACTGTTATACCCGTTAGGAAGGAAGGCAATCTGAGCAGAAGCTGGCACCTCAGATATAAAGCACCCACAAGATACGTTAACACCGAAATAGGAAAGTCAGCTAACTCAGATTTTCACAAAGAGCTATGTAGCCGCAAATTAAAACAAAGGACAAACAGGCACACTCCACTCTGCTTCTAGCCTATTCCAAAAGCGTCTTGTGATATTTCCCATTGCAGCACGCCTGGATGCAGAAATAGAGTAATTTTATACCAGCATCAAAGCCAGCCAGCTGACAGTTCCTTGGACTACGCTGAAACCCTTAAAATGTTTGGTGACGTACCAAACATGCATTTGATTACATGAAATTATATGTGAGCCACCAAAGAGAATGAACAAAACCAAGAGTTGAGCAAAGGACAACTTAAATATTATGAACAATTCTGCTGCCAGTCCGCTAGCTACTTGTACAAACTAAAATAGTGTTGTGAGGAGGAAAGAAACACAATCCATGTGTTCAGCGCTCATCTTCATTATTTCATTCCCATTTATTCAGACACCGAAGTGATCATTTCTGTCAGCATCAGTCAGCATGATGAATCACTGCATTATCTTCGGAGCCAGGCAAATATGTCCAGGTTTTATAGTGAAAAATCTTTGTTATTGTTTCTCTTTTTAAAAATGCCTCCAGTCCCTTATTATCTCACAACTTAAAATAGTGCAAAATATTTTGCACATGCAGATATTATTTTGTCTTGTACATTAGTGTATAGTTTCAGTCATACAAAAATTCATACATGCTATAAAGGGTTGAAGGTACCAAGCCATGTATACTTCACTTTATATTCAGTTTCAATAATCCTCAAGATTACATAGACGAAAGTTCATCACTCAGAACTTAAAAACCAATCCCTATGTAAGTTGACATTACTTGTATCATAGGTGGCAATGCTATTTCCTAGGAGAATTGATTATCTAACATACACTCCAGATGCTGCCTCATTTAGAAAATAGTAATAGAAAGCAAGAACCATAGAACAATGAAGAGACTTCTCACCAACATGTGATCTAGCAAAGGAAACTTCTCAAAGTATATATTGAACAAAACCTATAGCTAATATACTACAGTTACTTTTAAGAGAATAAAGATGGCTACAAATCCAGGTTGGAACATGAATTCCTGAGGTTAAAAACAATTCCAGCTAATAGGGATGGCATATAAAATTTAGTGTCTATAATTGAACCTTCATTAGAATTAAAATCATACAAAATTATACCATTTATTTTACATTACAAATGAATTTCCCCCTCTCCACATTACATTGATGTTTGTCACATATTTAAAAATATCTTGCTAGGAGTTAAAATTAATAGCTTGTGTCAGTTTGGGCTTGCTTGACGACTTCATGTATCATTGGCCATTATTCTGAACTAGCCATTTCCATCATGCTCAAGCCTCAGAAATCAAAACCAAGAACAGCCAAAACAAACAGACAAACAAACAAAAACCCAGATAAACCTTTTGACCTGCTACAACCAACATCACATCACCTCTCCTTCCTCGTTAAACTTAAGTTGTAAAATGACTTGCGATTTTGTTATATACTTAGTTATAGGTAAAATGAATGTAGAGAGTTGGAAAGGCTGGGG
The DNA here is from genome assembly GCF_907164565.1 of Psammomys obesus. Classification (NCBI taxonomy): domain Eukaryota; kingdom Metazoa; phylum Chordata; class Mammalia; order Rodentia; family Muridae; genus Psammomys; species Psammomys obesus. The sequence continues at coordinate 3,128,182 of NW_026596069.1, forward strand.
TAGAAATGTTCAAGCATTAGAATTAAAATATTACAAAAATTATATCATTTATATTACATATATAAGGCATATAGTGTAATATACATCTATCTGCCTATCTAATCTAAAAGCATAACAATACATATTTGGTTACATGAGTTTAGAAATTTAAATAAAAAATGTCTATAAAAATATTAGCAGTATGCATTCCAGATAAAAATTGAGCATAGGGGGTTAAAGAAATGGCTCAGTGGTTAAAATCACTAACTGCCCTACTAGAGGGCCTGGGTTTGGTTTCTGGCACGCATAGTGGCCACTTTAAAATATTCAGGGAAAACCACCAACAGCACTAAATTATTTTAAAACTCTAACCCAGGGGATTGGATTGAATACCTAATACTGCAATAGCTATAGTGCTAAGAAATGACTACTAAGGTGACCAACTTAAAGCGATATACATTCACCACCTCAAGGTTTCGGTAGGTCGGGATCCAGGCACAGATTATCATGGGTCTTTGTTTCAGGGTTTCTCATGAAACTGTAATCAAGACACAGTGTCATTTGAAGACCTAAGTAAGGAGACAATCAAGTGACCATCCCTTCAGTAGTGAGGGGCTATGGCTACAGGATGTTCCTTACTGGCACACTCTCTTCACATCTACATATGATGAGAAAAGCCATAGCAAGAGCGCTGAAAAAATGGAAGTCACATCTCTTGTAACCTAATGGTATAAGCAGACCTGATCACTTAACCACGTTCTCATCCATGCAAGTAAAGTCACTAAGGTCCATCTAGCACACAATCAGAAGAGGGCAATCAGGGCACAGGGTCACTAGGATCCAAATGTTAATACACAAAACACTTCTACAAGTTTGCTAGAAAAAGAAAAAAAACATAGGAATGTGAAGATAAGAACAAGCAAGACGCATGGGAGCAGATAAAAATGATCATTATTTCTATTAGGAGGGAGGTTCTCATCTCCAATGGTCTCATTAAGTTTCATGTGAAACTCAGACTGATTTATAAAGACAAGAAGGCCGCACATGCATTGTTAATGAGAGTGAGTGCTGTAGTCATTTGGAAGGCAATTTGTTAACGTTGACTAAAAATAGACAGTATGGAGCTGAGGAGATGGCTCAGAATGTAAAAATACCAGCAGCACAATCAGATGACCCGAGTTTCATTTTTGGGACCCATATAAAAAACTGTATGTGATCCCAAGTTCCATTCCAGGAGCACATATAGGAAGCCAGATGTGATGGCATGCCTATGCAATCCCAGCACTCCTACTACAAGATGGAAGGCAGGAGAATACCTCCGAAGAGATGCCCTGGAGTATGTACCTAAGCAGAGTCAAGAGGCCCTGTCTTATCAAGGTGAAAGTGAGAAAGTTCTCCTGAAAGCTGTCCTCCGACCTCCACATTCACTCACACACATATACACAAATAAATATAAAGTAAATATTTTTAAAAAGAAAAAAAATCTGAGTTGCCCTTGTTTTTAACTCTAAAGCAGCCAATTAAAATCAACCACTCATATGCTTGCCATTTTGCTTCAGTGAAAACACCAACATCACATGCTGGAGGGGAGAGGGGGATAACCCAGCAGGTCAACTATTTGCTGAACATACCTGAGGGCCTGAGTTTGGATCTCCAGGATCCACATAAAAAGCCATACGATTTGCAAACGCCTACCATCCCAGCACTGAGAGACACAAACAAGAAAATCCCTGAAGGTTACTGGTAAGTTAGCTAATCACTTTGCTCCAGGATCAGTGAGAGATTGCCTCAAAATAAGGTGGAGGGCTGGAGAGATTGCTTAGCAGTTGAGAGCACTGGTTGCTTTTCCAGAGGACCTACATGGCAGCTCACATTGCCTGTATCTCCACTTCCAGGGGATTTAATGTCTTCTTCTGGCCCAAGCACACATATTGTGCACAGACAGCATGAAGGTAAAACACACATAAACATAATATAAAAAAAGACATATAACTACATTATTTTAAAAAATAAGATGGTACTACCTACTGTGGATCGGGCCATTCACCATCAATCATTAGCCAAGAAAATGCCTCACAAACTTTTCTTTAGCCAGCGTGATTAAGGCGTTTTCTCAATTGAAGGCCATTCTTCCCAGATGACTCTTCCTTATGCCAACTTAACAGAAAACTAACCAGATCTCCCAGAGAGAGAGAAAGAAAGAAGAGAGAGAGAGAGAGAAAAGATGAAGACAGAGAGAAAAACAAGCAAATCAAAATAAAGAAATCATAAATATTAGCTATAGGCATAAGTAAAGGTGTGTATTTATACATAGTTATATTTATTTGTGGATGCATGAACAAAGAGTTTTGTAGTGAGAATTTTGGTTTCTTTAAAAACAGAAATGTTATGGGAATATGCCTTTGTTTTAATCCCAGGTGTGCGACATGAGCTACTTCAGATTGTCCAGAGCAGCAGACTAGGATTTGCTTCGTGCTCTGGCAAGGGCATGACTTTTAAGACTGCAGATAGTTTTTGCAAGTGTAGGACATTTGGAATTCTGAAGACTCTTGAGAGGGTATATAAATTCTAGAGCCCCAACAGGGGCCACAGCTGCTGCTGGTGGTTTCTGTTGCAAGTGGTTGTGTGCAAAGAGATGAGTGGAAGAATTTGGATATCTTGATGTCAAAAATCAACCCTACCCTAAGCAACTTGACTCTCCTAATCAGCAGGAAGTAGTCTAACAATATTGACACTCCCTTATCCCTTCAACCTTTCTTTCTTACCTGGTGTTGAGGGGTTGGAAGGGTGGAGAAGGATGGTAGATTAAAAAAAAAACAATAATTTTTTTCTTTATTTCTTCCCTGACCCAGCTGTCATTGAGTAGCGAGTTGTTCAGTTTCCATATGTGTGTAGCTTTTTGCTATTTCTGTTGTTGTTGAAGTCCAGCTTTAGTCCATGGTGGTCAGACAGGATACAGGGATTATTTCAATCTTTTTGTATCTGTTGAGACTTGCTTTGTGACCAACTATATGGTCTATTTTGGAGAAGGTTCCATGAGGTGCTGAGAAGAAGGTAAATTCTTTTGTGTTTGCATGAAAGTTTCTGTCTGTTAGGTCTATTTGATTCATGACCTCTGTCAGAATCATTGTTTCTTTGTTTAATTTCTGTTTAGTTGACCTGTCCTTTGTTGAGAGTGGGATGTTGAAGTCTCCCACTATTAATGTGTGGGGATCTATGTGTGGTTTCAGTTTTATTAATGTCTCTTTTACAAATGTGGGTGCTCTTGTATTTGGGGTATAGATGTTCAGAACTGTAATGTCTTCTTGGTGGAGTTTTGCTTTGATGAGTATAAATGACCTTCCCCATCTCTTTTGATAAATTTTGGTCAAAAGTCTATTTTATTAGATATTAGAATGGCTACTCCTGCTTGCTTCTTGGGTCCATTTGCTTGGAAAACCATCTTCCAGCCCTTTACTCTCACCCAATGTCTATCTTTGTAACTTAGGTGTGTTTCTTGTATGCAACAGATTGTTGGATCTTGCTTATGTATCCATTCGGTTAGTCTGTGTCTTTTTATTGGAGAGTTGAGTCCATTGATGTTAAGGGAGGTTAATGACCAGTGGATCTTAGATGCTTTGATTTTGATGTTGGCTATGGTAGTGTGGTAGTGTGTTTGTGTGTTTGGCTACTTTTAGTTTTGCTGTAGTGAGGTTATTTGTTTCCTGTGTTTTCTTGAATGTAGTTAGTTTTCCTGGGTTGTATTTTTCCTTCTAGTATCTTCTGTAACTCTGGATTTGTGTGTAGGTATTGTTTAAATTTGTTTTTGTTATTGAATATCTTGCTTTCTCCATCTATGATGACTGAGAGTTTTGCTGGATATATTAGCCTGGGCTGACATCTGTGTTCTCTTAGGGTCTGCATGATATCCGTCCAGGTGCTACTGGCTTTCATAGTCTCTGTTGAGAAATCAGGTATGATTCTGATGAGTTTGCCATTATGTGTTACTAGGCCTTTTCCCCTTGCAGCTTTTAGTATTTTTTCTTTGTTCTGTATACTTACTGTTTTGATTATTATGTGGCTAGAGGATTTTCTTTTCTGGTCTAATTTATTAGGGGTTCTGTAGGCCTCTTGTACTTTTATAGGTCTCTCCTTTAATTTGGGGAAATTTTCTTCTATGATTTTGTTGAAAATATTTTCTGGGCGTTTGAGGAGGGAATCTTCTTTTTCTGCTATTCCCATTACTCTTAGGTTTTGTCTTTTCATATTGTCTTTTATTTCTTGGATGGTCTGTGTCAGGAATTTTTTGGAGTTAACATTTTTTTGACAGATACATCGATTTCTTCCATTGTATCTTCTACACCCAAGATTCTCTCTTCCATCTCTTATAGTCTGTTGGTTATGCTTACCTCTGTAGTTCCTGTTTTCTTCCCTAAATTCTTCCTCTCCATGATTTCCTCTATTTGTGTTTTCTTTAATTTTTCTCAAGTACACAACAAAGACATTTGCTCAACCATGTTTGTAGCAGCCTTATTTGTAATAGCCAGAAGCTGAAAACAACCCAGATGCCCCTCAACTGAGGAATGTATACAGAAATTATAGTACATCTATGCAATGGAATATTATTCAGCAATAAAAAACAAAGAAATCATGAAATTTGCAGGTAAATGGTGGGAATTGGAAAAGATCATGGTGAGTGAGGTATCCCAGAAGCAGAAAGACACACAGGGTATATACTCACTTATAAGTAGATATTAGACATATAATATAGGATAAACCTACTAAAGTATGTATACCTAAAGAAACTAATCAAGAAGGAGGACTCTGGCTAAAATGTTCAATCCCCATTCAGAAAGGCAAAGAGGATGGACATCAGAAGAAGGAGAAAACAGGGAACAGGACAGAAGCCTACCACAGAGGGCCTCTGAAAGGCTCTACCCTGCAGGGTATCAAAGCAGATGCTGAGACCCATAGCCAACCTTTGGTCAGAGTGCAGGAAACCTTATGAAAGAAGTGGGAAATAGTAAGACCTGGAGAGGACAGGAGCTCCACAAGGAGAGCAACAGAACCAAAAAATCTGGGCACAGGAGTCTTTCCTGATACTGATACTCCAACCACGGACCATTCATGGAGATAACTAGAACCCCTGCACAGATGTAGCCCATGGCAGTTCAGTGTCCAAGTGGGTTCCATAGCAATGGAAACAGGGACTGTCTTTAACATGAACTGATTGGCCTGCTCTTTGACCACCTCCCCCTAAAGGGTGGAACAGCCTTACCAGGACACAGAGGAAGACAATGCAGCCACTCCTAATGAGACCTGATAGGCTAGGATCAGAGTGAAAGGGAGGAAGACCTCCCCTATCATTTGACTGGAGGAGGGGCATGGGTGGAGAAGGGGAAGGGAAAGTAGAAGTGGGAGGGGAGGAGGCAGGGAACTACAGGGTAGATACAAAGTGAATAAATTGTAATTAATAAAAAATCATAAAAAATAAAATATCTAGCACTCTGAAAAAAAAAAACACCATAAATTAGCCAAAAGTCCAGCTACAGAGTTTTAATAAAATTAGTGGTTTAATTTTCTATTAAGTCATCTGGAGAAATTTTGTATGTATCATCCCCATAACCTTTTAAAATCTACTTTGAAAATTGATTGATGGTAAGACACAGATACGGGGGAAGTGTGATGCCCTCCCCCACACCCAGGCCACCATACAGCAGAAGAGTAGCAGGGCCAGCTCTTTCATGCTCTTGCCATCAGGGCTGGCTCACTCACAGCCCTGTTCCCAAGGCCAGCTGCGGGGCCCACTGTCCCAAGTGCTGCCACTGGTAAGAGATAAGGCCAGCTTTGTAGAGTGTCACATACAGGAAGGGGTAGAGCTAGTTATGCACAACCCCTGGACATTCACATGGGTCTCCAGCAGCTGTCCTGACCAGAGACATCCACTTGTTCTCTCTATTGGTAACATGAGCCACAGACATCTACACCAACCCCTGCTGCTGCAGAGTCATGGACTCAGACATGGCTCTCAGTGGCAGCTCAGGCTGGGACTTCTCCATGTCCCCAGGTAGTGGGGCTAGCCACTCACAACGGCCTACTCCCCTCCACCCTCAAGTCTCCAGCTCCATCTCTCTTCGTAATGCTCAAGTTGCTTCCCTTCTCTTTTTCTCTCATCTGACCACCTTGTAACCCCACACTGTGGTGTCTCCTGCTGCAGGTTGGCCACACGGCTGGTGGGCCCTCAAATGCATCCTTCACATGCACTGTGTGGCATGGTGGCAAGCAAGTATCCATGGCCTGCCTGTGCCATGCACCGGAGGGCAGACCTGTGGCATGCCATGCCATGCCACAGGTCCGTGCCTGTCTTTCTCCTCCTGTGCTGCACTGCCTGGATTTGATATGCTTTGATTTTTATGAGTCCTAGGCATAAGACAGCTTTGGCCATCAGGCCAGACATCAAGCTAGGATGAGAAAAACAACAACAACAACAACAACAACAACAACAAACCTGCCATCTGCTCTGCCCCAGAGTAATATGAGAACAGCACCACAAACAAGGCGTGTCTCTTTGCCCGTTGCCAGGAGGGGTTAGTTTCATCCTTAAGCTTATTTTTAACTCATACTTTTATAAAAGCACTAGAGTTGAACACATTGATGGGGTACCATGTAACGTTTTGATATAGCAAGACATTGTGGAAGGCTTAAACAAGATAAACACACCCGTTTCTTTAATCATTTAAGCATTTCTTTCAAAACTTCCAAGGTCATTCTCTCTGGAGTTTTGAAGTGTGCTGTGCATACTGTTATCTAAAGTTGTCTCCGGCATACACCAGCTGTAGGTTAGTTACCACTGATTAACATTTCCCCGTTTCTCCCTGCTCTCACGCTCTCCAGCCTCTGGTGGCGGCCCACACGGCACTCGTCTATTTGTTTTCCATGCCTGCTTATGTCATTTAACGTGTTCATCTCCAGTTCTTTTCACGCTGTTGTAATCAGCAGGCTTTCATTCCATTTATGATTGAATACTACTCCATGGTGCTTTGTGGCGCATTTTCTTTGCTCATTAATCAGTTGATGGGCACTTAGTTTGTTTCCACTTCTTTAACGTTGTGGATAGTGTTGCAGATGTGTGTGCAGATGTGGTTTCCATACTCTGGTTTCACAGACTTTGGACATACGAGTTGTTGGGTCATATGAAAGGCCTATTTGAAATCTCCCAAGGAATAACCATCTGCTTTCTGCAACAGATATACTTATTTACACCCTAACCATGTACAGAACATCTGCTTTCCCCACATCTATAACAATACTCATTATTTTTAGTATTTTTAAACTTTTTGTCTCTTTGATAACACCTTTCTTTACTATGTAGCCCTGACTGTCTTGAAACTGGAGATACAGACCAGACTGGTCTTAAACTCAAAGATCTGGCTGCCTTGACTTTCCAGTGCTGGGATTAAAGGCCAGTGACACCACATTGGGTTCATTGTGGTCTTAATTTACATTTTCCTGATGACAAGTGATGTTGAGTATTTTCATTTGCTTCATCAAGTTTTTACATTTGAGAATGTTTGTGTATACTGCCCAATTCAAAATCATGTTACTTCAGGTTTGCTTAACATTGAGATTTTGTAGTTTCTTGCATATTTTAGATATCAATCTCTAACCAGACATGGTTTACAAACGTTTATCCCATTCTGTGGGATAAACAGAATGCTGTTTAAACAGCAGATAAACAGATAAACAGAATCTTCACTGCTGATTAATTGTCTTTGTTCTGCAGAAAGTTTTTTATGTAATCTTATTTGTTTCCTCTGCTTTTGATGTCTTGTCCAAAATATTTTTTGCCCATTCCAACATCTTGAATCATATTCCCTGTTTTTTTTTTTTTTTTTTTGTCTCAGAGTTTTCTAGTTTTTGTCTCACATTTCAGTCTTCAATCTATTTTAAGTTGCTGTAACTGGTGAAAGTTAGGAGTCTAGTTTTATCTTTGTTCATGTGACTGCCCAATATCCCATCATCACTTAATGAAACAAATGCTCTTCCTGCAAACCATCTGCTTAGCATGTTGGTCAAATTCAGTTGGTCGAAGACATGTAAATTGTGAAGACTGTTATTGATATCTGAATGGAAATTATGTTTCCAATGATTATTGGCTTATTTTTAAGTTTTTACTTTTAATCATCATATGTATGCGTATATGAGAGAGTAAGGTTTGTATATGTGAATGCTGTGTCAGTGGAGAAAAGAGAAGGTGTCAGATGCCCTGGAACTTGAGTTACAAGTAGTTACTAGCTACCAGATGTGGGTGCTTTCAGGTACTTTAAGAGAAGTACATACTTTCGACTGCTGAACTATCTCTTCAGCCTTGATGTGCTAACTAGCTATATGTCAATTTGATACAAGCTGGAGTCATTTCAGAAGAGGGAATTTTAACTGAGCAATTGTTCCCAAAAGACTGCAAGCCTGTGGTGCAGTTTCTTAATTGATGATGATTGAGGTGGGAGAGCCCAGTCTACTGTGGAAGGTACCAACTGAAGGCTGGTGATCCTGAGTGTTATGAGGAAGCAGGATGAAGATGCCATGTGGGAGAAAGCCAGCTAGTAAGCAGCATTACTCCATGGCCCCTGAATCAGTTCCTAACTTGAGGTTGCTTCCCTTACTTCCCTAAGTGATCAATTATGACCTGGAAGAGGATAAAATAAACCCTTTCCTATCAATGTTGTGTTAGTCATGATGTTTTATCATAGCAATAAAAGTGCCAACTAAGACAAAGATTGGCACTAGAATCATGGTGTGTTTCTATGACCTGACTGTGTGTTTTGGGATGACTGTAGTGTCATTCAAATTTTCGGCTAGAAAAACCATTGAGTACTCAAAACTTACACAATTAGCATGCTAAGAGCGATGGAGCTGATTGTGGTCTGGCTTGTGAAGGTTCAAAGGGAAGTTGTGAGAGTCCTTTAAGGAGTAGTGGGTTGTTGATATTTTGAATTAAGAACAACTGAAGAGAAAGGTCTGCTTTACTGGGACAATGGATTCTGGTCATCTGGCGCTGAAGAAGTTAGCCATGATGAAGAGAATTACAGACCCATTTCCTCATGAACATTGATGCTTAAAATACTCAATAAATTGTTTACAAACCGAATCAAAGGACACATCAAAAAGACCATCTAGCATCATCAAGCAGGCTTCATCCCAGAGATGCAGTCCCAGAGATGCAGGAATAGTTCAACATACTATACTGTAATATAATACAATGGGGAAAAACCCCACGATTATGTCATTAGATACTGAAAATGCCTTTGACAAAATCCAACACCCCTTCATGATCTCTTAGAGAGATCAGGGATAAAAGACACATACCTAAATATAATAAAGGCATTTTACAACAAGCTTATAGATGACATCAAACTAAGTGGAGAGAAACACAAAGCAACTTCACTAAAATCAGAAACAAGGCAAGGGTTTCCACTCTCTCCATATCTATTCACTATAGTACTTGAAGTTCTAGTTAGAACAATAAGACAACTAACGAAAATCAAGAGGATCCAAATTGGAAAGGAAGAAGTCAAAGTATTGCTATTCTCAGATGATATGATGATATACATGTGACTTCTGAAATTCTACCAGGGAACTTCTACACCTGATAAACACCTTCAGTAAAGTGGCTGGATACAATATTAACTTAAAAAAAATCAGTAGCCATCCTATATACAAATGACAAATGGGCTGAGAAAGAAATCAGAGAAAAAAAAAACACTCTTCACAATAGTCACAAATAATATAAATATCTTGGGGTAACTCTAACCAAGCAAGTGAAAGACCTGTATGACAAGAACTTCAAGTCTTTGAACAAAGAAATTAAAGAAGATATTAGAAGATGGAAAGATCTCCCAGGGCCATAGATCAGTAGGACTGACATAGTAAAATGGCCATCTTACCAAAGGCAATCTACAGATTCAGTGCAATCCCCATCAAAATTCCTATATAATGTACAGACTTTGAAAGAACAATACTTAAGTTCATGTAGAAAAACAAAGAACCCAGTATTAAAGTGGAATTTTCTGGCTTCTTTAGAAGCACAGTTTATGTGTGTGTGTGTGTGTGTGTGTGTGTGAATATATATATATATATATATATATATATATATATATATATATATGACAGAAATATACAATGGAAAGAAGAAAGCATCTTCAACAAATGGTGCTGGTTTAAATGGATGTGTGCATGTAGAAGAATGCAAATAGATCCATATATATCACCTTGCATAAAACTCAAGTCTAAGTGGATCAAAGATCTCAACATAAAACCAGATACACTGAACCTAATATAAGAGAAAGTGGAGAATAGCCTTGAAATCATTGGCACAGGAGCCAACTTCCTGAACAGCTCAGGCACAAGAACAACAATTAATAAACGTGATCTCATGAAACTGGAAAGCTTCTGTAAGGCAAAGGACACTGCCAATAAGACAAAATGGCAGTGTACAGAATGAAAAAGGATTTTTCCCCAATTCCATATCTAACAAAGGGTTGATATCCAAAATCTATAAAGAACTCTAGAAACTACACATCAACAAACCAAATAGCACAACTGAAAAAATGAGGTACAAAGAATTCTCAACAGAAGAATCTCAAAAGGCCAGGATGGTCAACATCCTTAGCCATCAGGGAAATGCAAATCAAAAGCACTCTGAGATTTCATTTTATACCCATCAGACTGGCTAAGATCAAAACCTAAAGTGACAATTCATGCTGGTGAGGATGTAGAACAAGAAGAACCCTCCTCCATTGCTGGTGGGAGTGCAAACTTGGACAGCCACTTTGCAAATCAGTATGGTGTTTTCTCAGAAAATTGGGATGTACCCAAAGGATGCTTTATTCTCCCACAAGGACACTTACTCAGGTGTATTATTGGCAGCTTTCTTCATAACAGCAAGAAACTAAAAACAACTTAGATGTCTCTGAACCAAAGAATGGATAAAGAAAATGTGGTACATTTATATATAACTCAACTGTTAAATAAATAATAAATGACATCATGAAATTTGCGGGCAAATGATTGGAACTAGAAAATATCATCCTGGATGAGGTAACCTAGACCCAGAAAGACAAACATGGTATGTGCTCACTTATAAGTGGCCGTCAGGTGAAAAGGATAACCATGCTACAATCTATAAACCCAGAGAGGCTGAATAATAACTAGGGCTTAAGGGGGTTGCAAGGATCTCCCTAGGAAGGGGAAATATAATCGATCCTAGGACAGAACCAAACAAGATTGGCAAAAAAAAATGTCAATGAAATGATTTCTAATGATGTTCTGCAATACTCATAGGCTGGAGCCTGGCATAATCACCATCAGAGAGGCTTTATCCAGCATGTGATAGTAGCAGAAGCAGAGACCCGCAGCCAAATATTAGGCAGAGCTTTGGAATCTTGTGGAAGAGGGGGAGAAAAGAGTGTAAGAGCCAGAGGGGTTGAGGACACCACAAGAAAAAGGCCCACGGAGTCAACCAAGCTGGGCTCATAGGGGATCACAGAGACTGAGCCAACAACCAGGGAGTCTGTACAGGTCTGACCTAGGTCTTCTGTGTATGTATATATATATATATATATATATATATATATATATATATACACACACACACACACACACACATCATCAGTGTTACAAGTAAAGCCAGTCTCTACCACCTAATTGTGTTACTAACAACTACATATTTCAACATGGAGAAATATTCCAGACATGAAATTAAAATCTGTCTACATGCTGACATTCTATCAGTTAGTAAAATTCTGGGATAAGTAAAAATGACTGTGAACGTTGTTAATTTTATGTAGAATGATTTAAAGCTGGCTCCTTCAAATATTTGAGAAGCATTTTCTAAAGCAGGGCACTGAGTTTTACTTTGTGGCTTGACTTCCTTAAAATTCTTCTAGCAAATTGTCAGTAAATTACCACTAGAGAAAAATAAACACTTAATATCTGAGCAAAAAATAGTAATTTCTAATATCCTAGATTAGCACAGCTGTTCAAAAATAGTTTCTCACTTTACTGAACATAAAGCAGTGGCTTTGTGGCCCTATAAATTTACATGGAATTGCCGTGGATGCAATCTATAGCTGGCAATACTAAAAATGTGCTGTTTCTGTGACATAATGGTGAAAGCTCAAAGCTTATTAACTAAGAAGTCTAATGACAAAATTTTTATAATGATCGAATTATTTTTGAACTAGAAACATATTATATGATGATCTGACATGAAGAGTGATTTCGTATCATCAAATATTTGATAATGGGATCTTTTGTGTCCCAACTAACTATATATGATAACTAGTGTGTGTGAAAGCCTGGTTTCAGATTCAGGCTTGGCTTCAAGTCTGTGCTCTTCCCTCTTAGAAGATTTGTTTCAACCATAAATAAGGTGACAATGTTTGTTTCTTCTTGTCAACCTGTGTTTCCTCAAAATTTTAAAATTGATAGTGGCATCGTGGACAGTTTGAGTTAGCCAGAAAAATAATTCGTATTTTCTCCTAGAATCAGCAGTTGTCTTCAGAGCATAAAGTCCCCTGTGTTATGTTGACTAGTCCGGGAGAGAAGTGGATTCTGACTTAGATCCTTATGCAACAATAAACACAGAAATATCGAGAATAAACTCTGACTGGCCTAAACTAATTTCTTGGAAAGTGTTCTAGATATTTTCCAAAAAAGACTAGAGAAATGTAGGAAGTTCGCCAGCTTGGCATTGTTGATGCAGAAAACCTGCCAAAAGTCTGGCCCCCATTGCCAGTGTCAATACTCCAGAGTGTAAACATGGCCTTGCCCAAGGGACATTATGTAGCTAGAAATTCATCTTAATCAGCCACTCCTTGTTCAGGCAGAATGCTATGGAAGAAATCCCACATCTTTTAAGAATCAGTGCCCTTCACACTGTGGCAAAACTCTCCTTAATTGTCTTATTGTGCAACAAGGAAGTGCAGCCTTTAGAGGGCGTGCCTGAAGCAGTCGTCAGGGCTCTGCTGAGGTGAGAAGGTTCTAGAGAAAACAAGTAGGCTCTTGGTGTCTTGCTCTGGTGTTGTCCAAAACTAGATTTAAAGATGTGATCAAAAGCCTTTGCAGATTTCCCTTCAGTTGTCTTCTGTCTACGTTTCAGTAGCGATGCCAAGAACGGAGCTAACTATACTGAAGAGGTATACTCAATGAGCCCATCTAAGCAAAAGGAAACCTCCACCACAGGGATTACTGGTGTGAAGGGCTCTGCTTCACAAGTACCAGAAATGAATGAAAGAACAGTATACAATCACAACATAGCAGACACGTCGTGGTATGAGCATAATGTATCAAGATGTCATTGTGTCATGTTTTAGGGATAATATTTTCTCAGTACTATCTATCAGTTATTAGTATAATATTGACTATTGCATCTATATTTGTCTCCTTTTTTTCAAACCCTACACACACACACACACACACACACACACACACACAAACACACACACTTTGGGGCACAGGATAGGTTTCATCTGACTTTAGCACCAACTAGAGCTGCTAGGTGGGACATGCTACACACTTCAGTATCAAAATCCTTAAGACATTCTGTGACTCACTAGCTAAGAGTTTCTCTTGCTGACTGCTGGAAAAGATTCTCGCAGTGAAAGTATCTTCTCAAACCCAGTTCTTACTTCTCCCTGGCTTAGTCTCTTGTCTTTAAATGATTGCATTTGTGGCTGACTAGATAAGACTAAAAAGATGAATGGGATCAGGTATCTACTGGCATCCAGAGATCAGGTTCCAACCTTACTTGTTTGTATTCTCTAGTGTAAGAGAAGAGATCAGGGAAAGTGGAAAATTTGCAGGGAAGATCATGACCCTGTCAATACAAGGCCACTTAATGAATGAATAAAAAGATGAAGACAAGGGGGAATCATGGGATGGAAACTTAAGGGAAAAAAATCACTTCTTTAGATATAAGGAATGTAGCCCATACTATCTCATTTCTCCATCTTTAGCTCTTGTGGAATCAGAAACTCTTTGCCTCCTCTGGTCTATTTTTATGACTTCTGAAATTGATCTTTTTTTCCCTTTCAATTTTGTATCTTGTTCTGGCTCTTTTTCTAACACAGGAGATGATAAAAGCTGCAGACTTTGCCAAAGGATGACTCATACATCTCATTAGTATTAAATTTTTAAAACCTGATGGAATTTGGACAAAACTCAAAACTGTTGCAGGATGCCTGAGGTCTTAAGTAAAAGAAAGATAAAGGTTTTAAAATGATAGCCCAGTGACAGAAATTAGAGCAGTGGGCCCCACCTACTCACCACATTTATGCACAAAGGCGCGGATGGCTGAACATGATGAGCGACATGTAGTCTAAAGAGGCTCTCCCCTGGGAAAGGCTGAACCTTTTCAAAGGAGCTTCTGGAAAGCATCCAAGGAACTCAGAAGCATGTGTTCTTTCTGAACCCTCACTTTAGGAGTAGAGATAGGATCATGGGTGGGGGTCTTCCAAAAAGTAATGTTGGCAACTAGTAAGCCCTGGTGGTTGTTGCCCAAGAGTGATGTGAACATGGTTGGGAGAAAGAGAGAGAGGAGCTTGCCGAATTCTACTATTGTAACTGGGCGTTTTCCCGGTCCTTGATTCCTGACTCAGAAGGTGCACTTGAGAATCCAGAGTCAGAACAAAACAAGGGATTAGTGGACAGAGCAGTTAGGTAGCAACTGAGGTGAGCCACCAGAAGAGCCGACAAGAGAGCTGTTGAAGAAATCTGAGAAACTGAGCACATTTGTCATTTTTTTCTTCCCCTCTGCTTATAAAGCAGCTAAAGCAGCAATTGATAAGATGTATTCCGTGCATATCTTCATGCACTGTCTGAGGTCATTTACATGTGGGATTTCACCTAACTGAGCATCAACTTGAGATAATGGCCGTTTTATACTTCCAGGTAAGAAGCTTGCATTCAGGGAGGTTTAATAAGCCTGCCTAGATTACAGAGCTAGTACCTGGAGAGCTCAGGATGGCTGATCCACAGGCGCGACGTGACGCTGTTCCTCATAACAACTGCCTTTGCTTCACCACCTTCCATGCTGCTGTTCTTTATAAAGAACCACAGTGTTTCCTAGCGTTTCTTCTTCTTTTTCAAGTATGCTACAATTTTTGGAGATTATATCTCACTTGGGAAGGCAAACATTGCTCAAATATGTTGTACTTTAAATCCATGTGCCTCGCTCGGCATGGTGGCACACGGCTTTAATCCCAGCACTTGAAAGACAGATCTCTGCAAGTATGAGGCCAGCCTGGTCTACACAGTGAATTACAGGAGAGCCAGGGCTATGAAGAGAGGCTATATCTCAAAAACACAAAACAAAATGAGCAAAGAAATAAATTCAGGTGTTCCCTGTCTCAGGGTGTGGCTATATGGACTATAAATTCTTTCTCACAATCCACAGTGTTTATGAGTTTAAAAAACCACATCATGCAGTAACCCACAAGAGAGCTGAATTGCACTAAATATGATGAAATGTGATTGCTGATAATGATGGAAGAGACACCAAAAATCCTAAACAGTGCTTTACGTGGTCATTTTTGCTACTTATTAGCATACATATAACTCATTCCAATTCTAGCCAAGCCGTAGACTGAACTAGCTATCATGAAGTCTTTCTGAGATGCAATCACCTGGATTTATACACAACATATAACAGCCATGCCATTGCTGAGGGCAAAAGAAAACCACCAGGCCGCAGAGATGAAGAGTGAAGCCAGTCAGAACTCTGAGCAGCAAGTGCCTGATGGGTGGACTTCTTTGCTGCTATCCCAACGCAGGGCTCGATAGCTGTCTCATGGACCCACCATCTTCACCATCAAATGCGTAAGGACACTTTACTTATTCTTACAACGCTGCTAATATACAAAAGTACAGTTTGTTCTCTTGAAAGTTTTACTGACCGGGCTAGAAATGGCTTGCATTGTTCCTAGGACACTGGACACACATGACAGCTGTTGGATGATATAGTGAGCTATGCTCCAAGAAGAGACGGGTACTGGGTTTAGAAGTTAGCTAGAGGTCCATGTCATGTCCAGAAAAAAAAAAGCTCTAGTCTTCTAAGCAGCTAGGGACATGGGAGTTAAAGTCCCAGGAACAGACTGAGGAACATTCAAGTAGACTAAAAGATAGTCAAACTCTGTTTACGAGTACAATTCTTTCTACCTCAACTTTTGTACATATAGATGGAGTTAATGTCCGCACATATTTCTTACACTAGGAGAAAAATATTGTATCTGATTTTGCAGCAAGAGAGTTTTAATTTCCCCTAAGTTTATATAAATGCAATAAGGCTATTTTTTGATTGGTATAAACTGGGTTTCCTTTCCCTACTCAACGTTTTCATATTATTTTCTGATCTCTCTGTAAAGCTGTGAATGAACATAAATTGAAGGTTAAAGCACCTATACAATGTATTGGAGGGGAGCGAGTCCACGCGCCAAGGCCAAATCTACTTGAATTATAAATGTGTTCAATGAAAATGAAAACATTAATTTGGTTTCTAAATTTCTAAGCATTTGCTTAATATTCATCTCCTAAGAGAATTCGGTTTTACACCAAGCTTAAGGCTTTGTTTGATATCCACTTGGAGTTTATTGGCTGGAGATGTCAAATCAGGAAGGGGAAGAATAGAGGAGAGCGGCAAGGTTCCTGCACAGCCTTCTTGCATGGGGTGGGGGTCCCATCAGTGTGCTCTGCTGGCCTCCCAGTCAAGGCTCTCCTCATCGATGCAGGCCTTCCTCATTTTCTCTGCCAGGAGCCCCAGGCTCTTGCAAATTAACTCTTCCTGCTCCTTCAGCTATTGAGGTAAACCTCCTAACAGCTCAGAGAAGCCTATCCTGAGCCACTTGCTGGGCCAGAGGCTTTAAAATAGCTATGAAGCTGGGTGCTTTGGTGTAGCAGTTTAGCGTAGCTGCAAGTAAACACAGCTGCTCCTCAGTTCAGGCAGGACAGGGAAGCATCCCGATAAAGCCTGCGTAAGCCGAAACAATTACAAGTCAAAAAAAAAAAAAAATGCTCTCCGTACACCTAATCTAGCACACATCCCAGCTTGGCGACAGTTCTCTGGAGTGTGTATTGTTTCCAGTCCTGAGCCGGGTGACCGGAAACTGGCTGGCTCCTGCTCCCGGGCATCCGTGGCAGAGAGCTCTGCTTACGGGGCCCTCAGGAAAGGATCAAAATGGAAAGCGCTACCCATTTTCTGCTGAGTGCTTCATTCGCGAAGCTGAAAGGTCAGAACTTGAGTCAAGCACAAGTTGGGGACTATCATCCTTAAGAATTTTGTTGCCCAAAATTTGTTTTCCTCATGAAATGAAGAGCTCTGTATGAGGCCGTCCTATCTATCCTGTTCATTATTTTATCCCAAATCCGGAGTTTAGTGTCTGAACAAAATGAACAGCAGTCTACGCTAACCCGTTCAATCAGTTCTTACCCACAATGGGTTTCAAGAAGGGGTGAGGGGTCTGAAACCATGAGAGGCAGCCACTCTGGAGCCTGGTGAGCAGCGAGCCTCCACGAGGCGGGTACTTACACCACGCAGGAAAGCCACGCAAACTAGCATGCACTCTTTTCCCCTCCTGCTCCTCAGTTTCTGAAGGCGCGCGCGCGCGCGCGCGCGCACGCACGCACACACACACACACACACACACACACACACACACACACACACACAC
>NW_026596069.1:3145872-3147103 GCF_907164565.1 Psammomys obesus
CACACACACACACACACACACACACACACACACACACACACACACACCTTAAAACTATCAAAAAGCTATGATTGGCTCCCTTCTATCTGGCTTTTTACCAAGTTGTAGGCCAGAAGACTAGACCTGTGTTCTCCTCCCAAGCCTCTCTCTACTCAGGCTTAGTGAGGTCCCCACCTACCTGTAAGTGTTCCAAACACCACACCTTGGAGATGTCAAGGGGAAACAAGAGGACTTGAAAGTAATGCCTTTAGCTAACTGCATGAAAGAGGCATGCGAAGCATTGTATTCTTGGTAACCGCATTTATCACACCTGGACGAGTTGTTAGAGATGGAACAAGTCTAGAAACAAAATATTGTATCAAGAAGCTTTATGATCTGAAGATAAACGGGGGAGGACTTTGAATTCAGAGGCCTCCCATAGATTCCTGTTCTAGTGTTCCAAGTGTGTTTTCTACAGACCTGGGGAGAAGAGCTCCAGGACTGGATCTCAGGGTGGCCCAGGCCTGGAAAAGCTCCACACACTTGCTTTTCTTTTTCAACGTCTGCTCAGCCATCTGTGGGTGGGGGGACTTCTGGATCCAAGAGAAGTAGAACTTTTATGATTCTTTCATGATTCCATTTCTGTCCTCACTAGAGGGCTTACTGAAGATTTTTCTCAAGGCCCGAAGCTGCAAGGGGTTGCCTCAGGTCATCGTGAGCCATCCCTCAGAGTGAGACTAAATAAAGCTGTAAAGTCTACAGGGTTGCATTTTTCACAGGGATGCCTGGATATATTTAGGTCACCCAGGGCCACTAGACCAGTCAGCTCTGTGTGATGTAGAGTCTCTTAAAGTGGGAACAGAGAACAAAAGACCCCAGGAGAGGTGTCCTTTCTATGATCTGCCCGTGGGTATGTAGCTGTGTTTCTGTTCCGAGTTTCCATCTAAAATTTCACAATTTAGCATTTATGAAATGAGAGATATGACTGATTCTTGCCTAATTATTCCAGAGTAACAGGTAAATTAATTGCACATCTTTAATTTTTTAAAATTTCCGTGGAGTGTATTTTTGATCTTATTCTTACACCTCTCAACTCCTCCCAGATACTCCCTCCTCCATACCCAGACAACTTCATGTTATTTCTCTCTCAAGACAAAATGAAGCAAAAGAAAACATCAAACCATAACAAACAACAAAAGCACACTCACACACACACACACACACACACACACACACACACACACACACACAC